>NC_133620.1:84746976-85060309 GCF_048593235.1 Sminthopsis crassicaudata | reverse complement strand
ATATGTGTTTATATATATATATATATATATACATATGTATATACATATTATATATATACATATGTCAAATAGATAAAACTAGAGATAGAAATGGAAACAACATTTACTGGGAACTATGACTATAGAAAGAGCCACTTATCAGCACATTTTAGGTCATAATAGCAAAGAACTGAATATTCTTCTTATTTTCTTATTTTGTCCTTAGCTACCTTACTTTTTGTTGTTGTTGTTGTTGTGTTTTTCCCAGAAAAAACCCTCCAAGCTTTTCTATTTTTTTTTTTAAAGCAAATTTTCAGGGCAACTAAGTCCATTCTTCTTTCCCCTATACTATAATTCCCTCCCAATATACAGGATTGTTATCTGAATGTCATTGGTCAGTCATCATGATTCATTAAGTGCACTATGTAAATATTATTTTATTATTATATTTAATGCTATTAATTATAATTATTACAATTACAATTATATTAATATTTATTCATTATATTTTGTAAAATATTATTTTACAGTCAGATAGGGATAAAAATGGACTCTTTCTTTTCTCTCCACTTTTGGAGTGCATGATTTATGCAATTTAACAAAGAGACAATTTTAGGATCAAAATGTCAAAACTATCTTAAATTTGACTGGTAGAGATATAAAGCAGAATTTTATAATTATAATTCCACTTATTCTAAAATTTATGTTAGGTAAGGTTAAGTAGTTTTAATTGAATTTGAAAATTGATGTCATCTAGCATCTCTTTAATCCCAAATCTACATCAGCCTTTCCCTAAAAGAAGATATTTTATCATAATCTATGAGTCATATAATTGAAATCTAATGCCAAACATCAGATACCCTGAAGGGCTTCATTCCTTTAAGGTGAGCAGCACTTCAGAAACTCTTGGGGAAAGATGCTAATCAATGTAAAGTAGGCATATGAAGTAATAGAAACTGAACTAGAAACTCCGCATCTTGTAGAATGAATGGGTAGTTCTTGCTTTAAAGATTATAGAAAAGCCATCTTGTATCCCAAATGGATATAAAATTGTTCCACAATACAATTTAAATTTTTCTTATTGATTTCTATTGTTGATGTAGATTTTTATCAAAAGTCTTACCAAGAGAAATGTTGGGTATAGGAACTATACCTGTGATTTCATTAATGTAGGGACTCTAGATTAGAAAACTCCCTTTACCAATGGAGATCAACACATTCTTTGCAACTCAGTATACTTAGAGTTGCCTAGAGGTGTAAGTAGTTATTTAACTTGAGAAAAGTCACATAAGCATTCTTCCGTAAGTGAGATTTAAACCAAAGTATTTTTGATGTAATATCCATTATAGCATCCTGGTTCTCTGCAATAAAAGCATTAATGCATTAACAATGGAGCTATGAAATCGGGTAAACATTTTGCATAATAATTTGGAATTATACAAATAAAATGATTAAAATGTCCATAATTGTGAACCAGAGATTCCATTATTGGATTTATACTCCAAGGAAGCCATTGATAAGAATAAAGTCTCTACATACACAGACATTTGTAATTGCAATTTGTGATAATGAAGAATTAGTAACAAAATAGATGGCCATCGATTGGGGAATGGCTAGACAAATTGTAATTCATGAATGGAATGTAATATTACTATTCTGTAAAAAAGGATGTGTATGATTAATACAAAGAAGCATAGAAGAATCTATTTGAATTGATAAAGTGAGCAGAGCCAGGAAAATGACATACATAGAAACAAAACTTTGTATACACCAAAAATATAAAAATGGACATTAAAAATTATAAAGATCAAGTGGCCTTGGTGAAGAGATAATAGAAACTCACCTAAAATTACCTCTTAATGGAGATCATTGCACATTGTAATATTTTGGGACTTTTTCAATTCATTGATCAGTTATGTTGATTTTTTTTTCATTTCTAAAAAATACCATTTGTTATGTGCATAACTGTTATATTCATATTTGGATATGATAATGTAACAAACAAGACATCAATACAAACATATTTTTTTAAAAGTATTAAAATAGTGGTCAGGTTACTGGCATTCTGAGCATCAAAAACAGAACAGCTCTTGCTTCTCTAGAGACAAATTCCTGCCTACATACAAACTTGTTCTGCTTGTTGGGTGTGGAAAGTCCCACCCTAAGTTAACTTTTCCTTTGGAGCATGTCACAGCATTTCTTCAAAATTGGAATTAATTTTTTTAATATCCGCTTCCCTCTTGCCATTTTATACTCCTACCTTCTTTCTCTGCATGTTTAGATATCACTTGACTTTTTATTCTAAGCCTCCATAATTTTGGTTCTTCCATTTTTTCCAAGATATTGGCTTTTAAGGAGAGCTCAAATATAAAGTCACAGTTTTTGAGTCATATCATATAGATGATCATCTACTCAAATACTTTCATCTTTTACCTGTATAATTCCAAGCAGAGGGATGGAATATATATAGTTTAGTGGTAGAATGTAAGGCTCTACCTTCAATCTCCTTAGCTTCTCTTGGTTTGTCACAGGGTTATATAGTGGAAAGAATGCTGGATTTGGTGTCAGATGTTCTAGGTTTGTATTCCCTATGTTACTAATTGTATTATTTTGCTTGTGTATCAAACCTTGGATTTTTAACTATAAAAATAAGATAGTTGAATTAGATAAACTTTATGGTCCTTTTTAGCTTTACATCTTTTATCCTTTGTCTAGTTGTTTTTTTTTTTTATCACAATTATCTTGTCTTATATTTCTTTATCAGATTAATCAGTTTCACTTTTTTTCAACCAATCCTGATATAGCATAGCCTCAAAACTCTTCACTATATATGAAATCCTCCAAGTGATAGAATCACCTTTTCTTTTTTCTCCAGTTAATGAAAAAGGTTTCAATTTGACAATGAAATGTTTGTATTTCTCATAGTTTTCTCTTTTGCTTTTAACTTCAGTTTCTTGTTGAAAAATAAGGATTTATTTATTTGATTCTTTGTAAATTTGGGTCAGTGGAAGAAAGATGCAAATATTCTTTTGCATAATCCAAGGGACAGAACTTTTGTAAGATACACATTTGGGAAATGGTTACTTAAGAGGGAAGAGTTTAGCCAGGGGAATTTTGAAGTTCTGGCTGGAAAGTCTTTCTTGGAATTGTGGACTTTAGCTTTTGGTGCCAGAAAATCCCGTTAAGTAATTGTTACTTTACTGGTTATTAATTGGCATAATTCATACCTTCAAGAATTTGCTAATTTTTCTATATTGACTAAAGTTGATTATCTTTAGATTTGGCATCTGCACCCTACATTAATTATAAATAACAAGATTATTATTAATTATGAGATAATATTAATTCTTAAGTTAGAGCCATTTTAGTAAAGATCATTGAATTATATAGATTTAGAGTTTTAAGGGATATCAAAAGTCATCTAGTTTGTTGTTCTTATTTTACAGAGGAAGAAGCTGAAGACTCTTGAAGGCATGGTCTTCTTGTTCAACATCATAAAGGTTATAGAGTTGAACTTTGAAATTGTGTAAGATTGCCATTGTTATCATCATCATCAAATTATGCAAGTTTAAACTCAATGCCTATGTTTCCCTCATCATCATTTTGTTAAGTGTGGCTAAAGGTAAGACCTTTCTTAGACATGCTCCAGATTGTCAACTGATGTCAACCTAATTTTGGGTATAGAATTTGGAGTAATGATTTTTATATCAGCCAGGAGGCAATCAGAGTTGTAGTCCAGGGTATTGAGAGGCCAAAGTCAGGAAGCAATATCTGAAATAGAAGTCAGATAAAAAAACAGAATAAATTAATGGTATCTGAAGGAGAATTTGAATACCAAAGGGTTAGAAGTAATAAATGATGTCTAAAAGAGAAGCTAGGTTAAAACAAATAGAGTTTTATACATTCATGATATCAACCAATCCTCCACTTCTCTTTCTATGCTGAGGCTGGGTTTATTCACCCAATCTCTACTCATTTAGGGATTCTCAGAAGGAGTGGGAATGTTGCTATATATGTGTCTGAGAGTTTGATGGATAGCCATGGAAAAAATAAACATCTACTACCAACAAGTATAGCTCTGAGCCCCAACTGGTGCACTTCCAATTTAACAAGTCAGTTGACATGATAACTTTAACTCAATCAAAAATATTTAATGAACCAAAAGGCAAAGCAAGAGTAATTAAAACATGATGTTTTCCCATAAATCTGGTACACAGTTTTTCATCAATGTCCATGAAGGCACACATTTATAGAAAAAAAGCAAAGAGGAACTTTGAGTAGGGATCACATATGACTGGGAACACTCACAATTGTGGACTTTGGTCCTCCAGGTATTTTATCTTCTTCAGCCACAATCTGTAATATAATTTGTTGTTGAGTAGAGTCTCTTTTTCTATCATTAGAACACTATTGAAGAGCAAAGCAAGATTCCTGAATGAGTCTGAGAAGAGTACATAGAACCCATTGGGCACAGTAAGCTCTAATAATATACATTGTCAACTTCAGCTTCCAAATGCTGATTTGAGATGGTGAAAGGCTTTGCTGTTTAGAAGACCTGAAGAGTGTACCTTTGCCTTCACTGCCATCTACAGACTGAGACATAGAAACTTACTCTAGTGTCAGTCATCCAATCATCATTCTCCCTAAGTAATCTCTACACTGCTCCTTCCCTCCTCCCAGCATCCCCTAGTTCCATGTTTCTTTTCTGGAATACCTTTTCATCAGGGTTGGCCAAATTATAGGGAAAGGGATCATGGCATCCCATAAACTACCTAGTCTAAGGTATCAGGATTTATTAGTTTTCTGCTGGGCCACTTCTCTGAAGATTGCTTTTCTGGGCTGCACAACCACCTTTTCCAGCAAAACAGTTCACTATATACTGCCCAGAGGATCCACAGAGTCTTTTTAAAATCTGATCTCTTGAATAGGTTCTGAAGTATTCCAATCTTTCAGGCAATAAATGGCAGTCCAGACAAAGGTAAATGCCTTTCTCCTCTATTCAGGTCTTATATTCCACAAAGGTGTTTTTTTTTTTTTTTTTCCTTCCAATTAGTTTTTCCAAGTGGTAGATAACACTATAAGCTCTGAGGTTTTTCTATGATCCAGATCCAAGGTCATCACTTAAACCCAGTTGCAATACTAGCATTACCAATTCTAGTGCTATAAAGTAGGATATACTGAGTAAGGTGATTCACCTCTATTTATCATCACAATTCACATTTGTCATCTAAACCCAAAACAGGTAACAAATATTTGTCTCATAGTTATAAAGCAAATCTAGATGTTAGATTACTAGCATTGAATCTTAAAGTCTTCTTTACAGTCATTTATGTATTTAGATTCAGGGAAACAGGATATTTTGGCCATCTTTACTCTGAGTGTCTTTTTGATGGGACTTTAAAAAAATTCTCATACAATTGTTTTTTTTTTTTTTTTTTTTTTTTTTTTTAATGTGCTCTTTTCAATCAATAAAGTTATCTCAAACACAAAAATATTCCACCTTATAGAAGAATAAGGTTCCTGAATCTTCTCCTTCTGGTTGGTTAGTTCTTCCCAAAACTCTATTTTAATGAGGAGGATCAGGTCAGACTTTTCTTCATTTCTCTTCAATCTATACTCTTTTGCTTCCAAACCTTTCTGCACAATTTCTGCACACACACACACACACAAAACTCTTTGAGTTTCTGCATTTCTTGCCTTCCTTTTTTTTTTTTTTCTTTTTCTTTTTTCTGAGGCTGGGGTTAAATGACTTGCCCAGGGTCACACAGCTAGGAAGTGTTAAGTGTCTGAGATCAGATTTGAACTCGGGTCCTCCTGAATTCAGGGCTGGTGCTCTATACACTGCGCCACCTAGCTGCCCTTCTTTCCCTTCTTTTTTTTTTTTTTTTTTAAATCTGTTTTATATGTTGTCTTCCCAAATTAGAATGTAAGCTCTTTAAGGGTAGGAATGGCTTTCTGCTTGTATTTATATTCCCAGCACTTATTACAGTGATTAGTATATAATAAGTGCTTGTTGACTTGTGGAATAAAAATAGAAAAGATCTAGGATTATAGATTTATGGTTGGAAGAGTCCTTGAAGATTATTTAGTCTTCCTTAATTATATCTATATCTATATCTATATCTATATCTATATCTATATATACTATACTATATATACACACAGAGATATATGAATGCATGTATGTATATAGGTACACATACACACATACAAATAGGTATTATATATGTATATATTTATGTTTACATATATATACATGTATATACATACATACATACATATTATATATAGGGAAATAGGGAGAGACAGAGACACAGAGAGGGAGAGAGGAAGGGACGGAAAGAGGGAGAAAAGGAAAGAAAGGAAAGGAGAGAGAAGCAGAGTGAGCATTTGAATTCATATCTTTAATTCTAAATAATCATCTTTCCATTTTACTGCAAGGATGAGAGGGTACAGAGTGGAAAGTGGAAATAGAGTGAAGAACGTTAGTGACTAGAAAAAGGATGGGATTAAACATACTTTGACAGGAATGTGGGAGGATGTTGAGAGATACTAGTAACATTCTGGAGGTTGCTTAGGAAATGGGTTAGTGTGGTAATTGACACTGGGGTTGAGGGGAGGAAAGGCAGTGGGAGGTAGGAAAAAATATTTCCTCTTTTTCAGAAGAAGAAATGCACCTTTTTTGGGATGTTACCGTAAGGAGCATAGCCCTAGGTATCCTATATGAATTTCAGCTGACAATTTTCTCAATCTGTCAAACTCTGTTGTCCTACAAACACGTGTAGTTTTTATGGTCATATCCATAACTTACACACATACATATGTATGTATATACATACACACACAGAACAATGAATGTAGGTCATGATAGGAGGCATAGGGAAAGAAAACCCATCACATGTATACATGTGTCTTATTTAAAGACAAAAATATATTTGCTACACTTTAAGATTAGGAAAACATTTTTCAGTATTTATAATGTAGGCGAACCACAGTTTGTAGATTTACAAACAAATAACTATTTTTAGCCAATGTGTATGTGTTTGAAAACATAAGGGCTTCTGTGATCAGCTATTGGATGATTGAATTATGAAGTTTTCTTTGGGAAATAACATCCTTGAATTTCCTAATAGTCTGGCAGTATTTTTGGTTTTAAATATGAGGCATGTGAATTTCATACCAATCTTTAGTGCAGTGCAAATAATAGGTGCTCAATGTTTGTGAAAGAATGAATGGATATGTAGATCCTCTCTTGCTTTGTCTAATCTTATTCTGCACAGCTCAGCCAACATTGACTGCTAGAGGTGCTCTATAAACCGCATCTTGGGAATAGGAATGTAATACAATGGACTTACATTGTCTTATGGTTAGAGAAACACCAAGGTGGGATTCACTTACTCAGAAGCATTAATTAAGTGCTGTGTTAGGTCCTAGGAATACAGACAAAAGAAGCTTACATTCCATTAAAAGAAATGCATATAGATAAATAAATATAAAATATATGTGAAGTAAGTGCCCTGTCATTTTAGGGAGGGGGACAGGATACTAGTGTAGGCTCTTGAACTGAACTTTGAAGGAAGTTGAGAATCCTAAGAGGCAAAAGAGGTAAAGAGGGGGCACATCCTTTGCATGGGAGACATTGCATACAGGTGCTAAAAGGGGATATGGAAGTTGTATCTGAGTGACAGCAAGTAGGCAATTTTTAAATTCAAATGTTGGAAAATTCTTATTATTAGGGTTAATGGCCAAGTCCACTGCAAGGTGGTGGTGGCGTACCTCTTAACATCAGATACATACAGAGCTCTAGGTATTTTCAATTACACTGGATCCATGCCATAAATTCTGAGGTACATGACTAGTCTTTTTTGCATATATAATTCAAACCTCAATAGAAAACCATATTGTATTATTTACACTCATTTGTCTGCTTGAAGAAGGGGCCATGGAGCCTAATTGAACTGAATAGTCCCTTTACTCCTTAGAACATGCCATCTAGTCATTGCTTGTTTATGGTAGTGGAGAGAAGGTTGACTTTAAAGCCAGGTAGATCTGTGTTTTACTTCTGACATCTATTGGCTATGAGATCCTGGGTCTATCACTTAATCTCTCAGAGCTCTAGATAGTCATCTATAACTGTGAGGTTCAAAGAAAGTGTCAACCTACATTGGTAGAGAAAGACTCCTCTTTTGGGAGTTTTCTAAGTCAATGAAATCAAGGTTTAGTCATTATGCCTATGTGTGATTTTATTGGTATACACGCACACATTAATGGGAATTGGTCAAAGTAGTATGTGATCAATTTGATGATTTTTTTCTCATCTATTCAATGTGATTATAGAGTATGGTCTTTTGTTTTGAGACATCCAAGGGACACCTTCCCATGAAGAGTAGATATGTGCAATGAAATCTTGCTGATGGGTTACAAGGCATTTCTTTGAATGGTATTCATTGACTGTAGCTGCTTTTAATATGATTGGTAAGAAGAACAGGGATGCTAAACTTTCCATCCTATTCTATATATAAAGTCAACGAGATAACAATTATGCATTCTCTCTCTCTCTCTCTCCTCCTTCCCTCTTCAATTTTTATTTTATACCCTTCTATCAGAATATAAATTGTTAAATTCTGTATTCCTTCCCCCATCTCCATGGGGTGATTTTAAACAGAATCACATGATAGAAGCAGACATGTTGGTCCAAGAGAATAATTCAAGAACAATGTCCATGAACTCCAAAATTTTCTGTGAAAGGGGAAGGATTTTTGATTATTCAATCAACATGAGCTTAGAATTTAACCTTCTCATCAGAGAAGAGAAATTTCTTTGGAACACTAGCTTTGAGTTTTGGATAATTTATTATTCCAAATTTGAGAGTTCCTGAGTTTGGGTACCATTTTACTAGTAAAAGGAAATTTCTGCAAGTGTTCTTTTTTTTTTTTTTTTTTTTTTTTTGGAGAAGGAAGAGAAATTTTAATGTAGTTTCAATAGTTAAGGACTGAAGTTTCATTATGGAGAGACTAGGCGATCTGGACTTTGACATCATTCTCCCTTCTCCCCCACCTTCTACTTTGTTATATTGTGAAGTTGGTTGCAGAATTTAGTGTTTCAGGGAAGCTATACTATACTTCAGAGATGGAATCTATGGTAATGAAACATTTAAAACTAATCAACTCATATAGGAACTTGAGTCTTTGACCTCACTTACATGATGTTCTTTCTAATCAATTGGGTTTTCTTTTTCCGGGATTATATATTTGCTCTTATAAAGAAAAAGTCATTATAAATTGTAAAGGATTGCCCCTTTCCAAAAAAAAAAAAAAAAAAAAAGTCATACAAATTGTTTTAAGGCAGTTTAAAGGAAATCAGATGTTATCAGTGAAAGACATTTCTTTAGAAAAGACTTTGCTTCCTGTTACTGATATCCTGAATGTTTCAGTAAATGGATTATAAAGTTCATTTAAAAGAATTCTAACCACAACATATCAGGTGCAGATATATTCTCATGTTTGAAACTATTGGTGGAATTTACTTTGTTTTTCTGGTTGTTGATAATAAAACTCATTCTAAGGTAAACTAGTCATATTTGAGGGAAAGGAAGTGGAAATTTTCCTGATGAGACCTAATAAAATGTTCATGAAAATATGTTGTTGTTTTGGGAATGGAAGCTGTTTTTTCATTATTTATGCTGTCTAATGTTTGTTGATAATGGTGGAAATTTTTTGTAGCCACATAGTGCTGGACAAGAAAAAGAAGGAAGAGGCAGAAATGAGTGCTTCTTAGTCTTGGATTAGATTTGAATGTTTCTGGTTTTCTCCTGATGGATCATAGATTTTTTAAAAAATGATTTATTTTGTTAATATTTCTTAATTATATATAAATTTTTAAACAATGATTTTTTAAAAGATTTGAGTTCTAAATTTGATTGCTCCTTCCATTCTTCTTCTTCTTCCCCTCTTTGATATGGTAAGCAATCTTGTAAAATATTTCCATATTAATCATTTTGTTCAAGAAGACTTGAATAAAAGAAAATGAAAGAAAAAAAGTGAAAAATAGCATGCTTCAGTACATATTCAGATCATATCAATTTTTTCTTTGAAGGTATATAGCATACTCCCTCCTTAGTCCTTTGGGATTTTCTTGAATGATTTTATTGCTTAAAATAACTAAGTCATTCATAGTTCTTCAATGTACAAAAATATTATTACTGTGTATAGTTTTATCCGCTTCTGCACACTTCACTTTGCATTAATTCATATCATATGATATAAATATATATATATATATTTATAAAGAAAATATAGTTTTCTTTGTTTTTGCTCTTCTTTGTACCAATTTAGATATTAGTGGTGTTCAAGCATTTCATCTCTGCCCTAGAACTGTGACTTAAAAGTGGGTATAGGAAGTGGAATGAGTGGTGAGATTTTTGTAGTTCAAATGAGAACAAAGATGACATGTTCAGGAAACTTTGCATAGACCATCTTGGATAATCAGAAGGCTTACATTGAGAAATTAGTTAATTTAAAAGCCAAATAATGTTATTTTGTCTTTATGGCAATGGAAAGCCATGGAAAGTTTTTGAACAAAATCGTGACATAATAAAAGAAGTGTTTGAAGAAGATTAAAATGGATATTCTGTGTAGGAAAGAATAGAAAGAGACCGAATTGTGGAGACTGAATGCTAGATTTTAAAATAGTTGTATTTGGTCATTGCATCTGTAAAGCTAGAAAAATTGGGCATAACCTGTATTGTTGAATTTAAAAAAAAATAACATTTAAAATTTCAAGTCAATACTATTATCATTTATGTGAAATGAGAAGATTGAGATATATGATATACAAGCTAACTTCCCTGGGCTATTCTAACTATTCTAGATTTTAAACAAGGAAAAAATTGAAGTCTTAACACAAAAAAAATGGCAAAAAAAATATAATCTCTCCCTATCTGCCCTGATTTGTCATCAATTTAGCACTTAATTTCTCAGAATTTTTTTTTTTTTTGGACTTGATTCAAAGGAGCTGATTCTTTCATAACCTTAGCCCACAAGCCTTACCTGATCAAAGGTCAAGGTTTACTTTCAGTACAATTAAATTCCTACTCTTTCCACCTTGCTAAGATTTTTAAAATTTGTCTCTAATCATTCTCACTGAACATATCTCTTTCTAGACACATATACCACACACATTATTTAGTGTTCCATTGATCTTGGATTTTGTGGGATTTTCTTTCTATCTCTACTTTGCAGTGCAAATAACATGAACCTTCAGGAGACCGTTATCAGGAGCCTTTTGGCAGTTTTGCAGACTTGTCTGCCTTTTCTTTTTCAGTATCTTGTCTCCTGTGCTGCCTCCCTTCTGTATCTGCTTTATTTTTTGTTGTTTATGGGAAGGAGAAGCGTGTGCAACCTTTAGCTTACTATTGTAGTTAATGAGATTCCACCTGCCACCTAACCATGGAGAATCAGTGGAGGAGAAGAAATTATTAAATAACCATGATAGTGAAGATTATAATAATTTAGTCATTGTGTTCATTTTTTCTCTTGGACTTTGAAATAGGACAATTCACTTGGGGATAGCTATTTCAGGTTGGCTGCCAATTCATAGATTTGAATGTGGATGTTTAGGACTCAGGAAGTTTTATTTCCATTAGGTAAACAATAGTGCTTGGGGAACAGTCTTGTGGTCTAAGCAGCTAACTTTGCTGCAAATATGATTAACTAACAGAGAATTTTTTTTTTCTCAAGTAACCTTTAAAAAGATAAAATTAAAGCTCTTCATTAAACAACTAAGTATAAACATGAATTAATCTTACTAATTAACCTCTTCTGATGTTTTCCTCTGAGACTTCATTGTGGTATGAAAGTGACTCTGGCTTCTTGAAGTTGCAAAAGGTTGGAAGATAGACCCAGACACAGAGTTTATGTCTACTCTCTAATGACAAAGCTAAAATTGGAAAGGCTTATCATCTGATTAGCCACGAGTGATTTATCAAGACTTCAAATTAATTTTGGGTCAAAACCTTTAAAAATGGCTTATCATAAGCTCCTGATCATTCTAGAAAAACTGACCATTTACCATAAGAGAAATAGTAGATTATTTGGAGCCAGTGGACTTACTACTACCTAAGTAAACGTGATAGTTTCAGTTTGTTCTAAGAACACCCAAGATTGTAGGATTTTTTCAAGTTAATCTAACTTCCTTCTTAGCAATGGTTCTGTGAGCCCCAAAAGGTCCAGAATTTCCCCCTCTCTCCCACCCCACCCATTCCCCCAGGCAGAAGAGAGAGTACTTTTTAAATGACCACTTTAAATCCCTGAGATTATCTTTTTCTAATCAAATACAAGTTCCATGAATGCTGGAATAGCTTTTGAAAGTAAACTCCTTGACCTTTGAAACTAAAGCTTGTCATTTTTTATTTTAATTGAAGAGTCCATTAGCAATCATCACACACAGGATCAACCATTTCTCCTCTGATTTGAAAAAAAAAAATAACCAAAAAAGCTTGTTTTTCCTCTTTTCAATAAAACATATGCTTCTTTCAATTAAAATGCAAGTTTAACAGAACAGAAAGTTTAAAAAAAAAATCAAAAAATATTTCCACACACCATAACAAAGCTTTTAAAATAGACACAAAGAAGTTTATCCACAAGTCATAACATTGGTTTTTTTTTTTAAGACTATTTCATGAATTTCCTAAGAACTTGTGATGCACTTAAATTGTGCATGTTTAAATTACATTTCAGCTGTAAGGGATAAAAAAACATTTTTTTAAAAGTCATAATTTTTTTTTTTTCTTCTTTAAACATTTGTCATTAGAACCATGAACCTAAATCATGAAATTAAAACAGGCTTCTAGATTAGAAGTATAAACCAAACAAATAATATGCAGCAAACAAAACCCCTTCAGAAATGAGCAGCATATAAATAAGAGACTAGCAAATAGACCAATTATTCAGCACATTAGTAAAGGAGAATAACCATCCAAAGAAGGTGGACAAAGCAGCAGATACTGATACCAAAGAAACTTTTTTTTTTTTTTTTTTTTTTTTTTTTTTTGCCTTTTTGGAATCATAGAGTTATAGATTTATAGCTGGATGGAATCTTAAAGACCACTTAGGTTTACCCCTCATGTTACTGATAAGGAATGTGAAGACCAATGAGAAGTGATTTATTCAAGGTCACATTAAAGTGAGTGGGAGGAATGGGATCTGAATTCAGGTTATGCCTTTTTTCATCACTTTAACATTCACTTCAGGAATTAAAAAGAAACCAACTTTGGAATATTTAAACACTAGCTTTTTAACTCCCTTCTTTTATTTTCAACTTTTTAGTTCCATTTTTAGCAATATCATCTTCACCTCTTAGAAATGAAGAGTAACAATATTGGGTTTATATCCCAAAGAGATATTAAAGAAGGGAAAGGGACCCTAATGTGCAAAAATGTTTGTGACAGCCTTTTTGTAGTGGCAAGAAACTGGAAACTGAGTGGATACCCATCAATTGAAGAATGGCTGAATAAGTTATGGTATATGAAGGTTATGGTATTTTATTGTTTTGTAAGAAATGACCAGCAGGATGTATACAGAGAAGCTTGGAGAGACTTGCATGAACTGATGCTAAATGAAATGAGCAGAACCAGGAGATCATTGTACACTTCAATAGCAATACTATAAGAGGATCAATTCTGATGGAAGTGGTTATCTTTGGCAATGAGAGAATCCAAATCAGTTTCAATTGATCAGTGATGAACAGAACCAGCTACACTTAGTGAAAGAATACTGGTAAATGAGTATGGACTACAAGTTAGCATGTGACTCTGTTGTTCTTTGCTTGCATTTTGTTTTTCTTCCCAGGTTATTTCTATTTTTACCTTCTTTCTAAATCTGATTTTTTTGCGCAATAAGATAACTGTATAAATATGTATACATATATTGTATTTAAAATATACATTAACATGTTTAATATATATGGAACTGCCTGCCATCTAGGAAAGGAGGTAGAGGAAAGGAGGGGAAAAGTTGGAACAGAAGTGTTGCAAGGGTCAATGTTGAAAAATTGCCTATGCATATATTCTGTCAATAAAAAGCTGTAATAATAATAATTTTATATACATATATATGTGTGTATATATATATATATATATATATGTGTGTGTGTTGTGTGTGTGTGTGTGTGTGTGTGAAAGCCATTGTTCAATAGAGCAGAATACTGTATTTTTCTTTTTGAAAGCATGGAAAAGTCATTGACAAAAACATTTAAATACACAAACATAAAGATTGTATAAGAGACTAGGCATTAAACACTCTATTTTCTACAAGAAAAAAAAAAGAAATGAAAAGTAAAAAAAAAAAAAAATGAAATACTCTTAGATGACTAATAGTATTCATGTAAGGTTGAATCCCATCAATAGAATTCGTGAGTTTTAAAAGCAAAAAAAAAAAAAAAAAAAAAAAAAGACTTTTATTTTTTGGCCTTGAATTACTAATAATTATCACATTTGTTATTGTTGTTAGTTTTTCAGACATATATGACTTTTGTCACCCACATTTGGGGTTTTCTTGGCAAAGATACTAGAATGGCTCATTTTATAGATGAAGAAACTGAGGCAAAAAGGGTTAAATTACTTTCTCAAGATCATACAGCTAGAAAATGTCTGAGGTTAGATTTGAACTCAGGAAGCTGAGTCTTCCTGACTTCAATCTCAGCCCTCCATCCACGGTACAGTCTAGATGCCCAAACTTAATTGGATATAATGGGTAAAATAAGCTTGATCATCTCTCTTTAATAATGCTTAGCAATCAGAGAGCAGGAGTTTGAGATGAGTAGGTGAAGTATAATAAAAGGTCATGGAGGTGGATGATTTTAGGGGAGTGAATTATTAATGAGGCAGACTATAAGGTAAATATTTGGTATGAGACATATGTAGAATAGAGATTATATAAAGGAAGATTCAATAAATGTCAATGGACCAAAGGTCATGATGAGAGCACATTTATTGAAAGAGAAAAAAAAAATTGGGTGAGGTGGAAGGGTCAGCGGTCATGGGTGGAGAGTGGAATTTGGAATTTCTGGAATTTGTATGTGAAACAATCCTTGGATTGAGATGATTAGACTTATGCTTTGACCACATTGAAATGCATCCAAAATGTTATTTTTTAAAGTTCAAGGATGTAGGAGAAGTTATTAAAATTGTAATAGAGGATTAAAAGGACCAATAAAATCAGATAGCCATTGGATGAAGTCAATTGATGTGGGTACAAGATAAGATCATGGCTGCTCTGAAAGGGACAAGGTTTTCACTAAATAGTAGTGAGATACACTTTGATTCTAAGGTAGCAAGACAAGGCAACTAAAATTCGTGAACCATTATAATAATTAACATTTGGGTGGCATTTGGAAAGGAGGAATGCTTATTTGTCAGAGGATAATCAATAGAAAAACTTCAGATCTTACACCAGAGCTCTAAATAGACCACAGAATGCCAGAATTTTGGAGAATGTCTAAATTGGAACTTACTTGGTAGGTATCCTTTTGCTCTAATATTGTGGAAAGATGACAGGAAATCCTTAATACTTTAATCTTGAGGTACATACATTTTTTACCTCTAAGCAATACATCTACTTAGCTACCTTAGAGGTGAATAAAAGTTATTTCTATGTACAGTGAGACCCCAATTAAAGTAAGATGATATGAATTTCTGGTTAACTTAGTCATCATGGTTTTATAACTTGTCTTATCAGCATTCAGTTATTTAGGATTAAAGAATAAAGAATGCATATGGGGTGAGACTGAGGGTTGAGGACTAGCAGATAGCAATGAAAGGAAATGGTATAAGAAATTTGAGACTGAGAGACAATCTTTTTATCAACTGGTCAATTTTAGAATAAAAACAGTCAAATTATAGTTGCTTACTGTGGGAGGCCATCTGGTTCAACTCAAACACCAATGAGAATTCCCTCTATAACATACTTGCCAAAGAACAAGGTAGTATAGTTGATAAAGCTCTGTCCTTAAATTCAGAAAGACACAAATTTAATCCTGACAGATTAAAAGAAATGGCAAAACACTAGTATCTTTGCCTAGAAAATCTTTTGCACAATAGTGGTGTGTTATGATCTACAGGATCACGAAAAATTAAATATCATTGAACAATACAAATATGCAATTTTCAGTTACTCATGTTACATAGCATCCTGGTCATGACTTTAAAACATCAGAAATAATACTGGTTTAAATCACTTCAAACAGTTCATGAATTATTTGAGCCATCTAACCTATACTAACTAACCCAAAGTATCAGAAACTATTAGTTTTTTTTTTTTCTTTCCTACAGAAAACAAGATAGAAAAAAATTTCACTGAATTTAGTGAGATAGTAGGAAGAGGACACCACTTTTTTCCTTGCCTCAATGGAGTCTCCAAAAATTTACTGAAAATCTGGGGTAATGATTTCAAATTACCAAGCCAGACAAGCAGGTCATTGCTAATGACTTTCTCCCTGTGAAAAGAAGAAAGAGGTGAGAGAAGATTCTGGGAAGAGTAAGTCAGAAAATTCCAAGCTCTCCAGCTCTACCCCATAGACAGAAAAAAAAAAAAAAAGCATCTCAGGGCAAACGTAGAAGAATAAAAATAAAACAAGAGTTAAGTCAGAATAGTGGTCCTCTTGGGATAGCCAAAGAAGATAAGAAAGATACTAGGATGGAGATTTGGCTCCATGGGAATTATAAACACTTCCAGGTTAGTTCCACTAAAACAGCAAATTGAGAGCCGTGTGTGTGTGTGTGTGTGTGTGTGTGTGTGTGTGTGTGTGTGTGTGTGTATGTGTATAAAAGAAAGAGGTCTGAGTCTTAGCCCCTGAACTATATTCCTGAATTTCTAGGATTGAGATATCTGTTTTAGCTAACTAGGTTTGGGAGGGATAATGCTATGATATCAGTTTTTAATATTTTCTTTTCTTTTACGTTTGTAGTGGTGAATAAAGATTAAATTATGTCTATATAGTTGACTATTATAGTAATGTGACATCATTGAAAAAAATGTAGGGAGGAGAGAAGAATGTTCCTGGTGAGTAAGGATTAAGTCAAAGAACTAATCCAATAAAACCAAGCAAAGACTAATTGGGTAAATGCACATAGGCTCTATTACTAGACTAATATGAGAAGCATTGCCATATATAAAAGCAGTGAAATAAGAATATAGAGGTAATTATCTCTCGGAGAACCATAAAGAGCTTGGTAATATTCCTTATTTTTCCTGGGTGTTGGATGGCATATACAAACACTAGGATGAGTATAGGATTGCCAGTGTTTGATCCTGAGTGGTGAACATCGATCTAGCAAACATCCAGAATAATCCCTGTGGTAAAAACAAAACAAAACACATTTTTAAAAAGCTACTAACTAGAATTTTAACATAATAAGTGCAGAAATTTATATTTATTCCTTCATATTATGTACTATGCATATTTTGAGTCAGAAGATATATTTATTTCTCTCTTTTGATTGACATTATTATGCTAACTTTTTATATAAATGGATACCTTATTTTAGAAGAAAACTGAGCAGTTCTCAAATATCTTGTATTGACCCAAATGATGCAGAACTTTAAAAGCTGAAGAAAGCTTTTTGTTTGAAATGCAATTTACCAAGTTTTCGAATAAAAATTTTACAAATGAAGAAAAAAAATCACTCCAATCTATGTACCAAAATTAAGTAGCCTATGATTACCAGAGTATCCATAAGATAGTTTAGAAATTATCTCTCTGTAGGGAAATACCTCATCACCTTTATTTAGGCAGTCTTTATTTCCTTGCTAATTTAAGCAAAATTTAGCAGTAACATTTTTAAATCTGTCAAAAATTGATACAGCAAGATTGATCAGGCTCATAAAAATGGTTTAAGATAATTTACATGGAGGAGTTCCGGTAAAGCTGTATTATATAACTATTTCTTCAATATTAATTGTTCTGGTTTTCATTGATATGTATATTCCTTTAATTGTGACAAATCCCACTCTCTTCACATCTAAAAACATGTTTGTAATGAGTTCTTGTGACCAAGAATAATAATGATTATCTGCTCAATCTTCTGATGGTATACCTCTCTGAAGCTTTCCAGACTGATCTTTGCATCATAGACACAGAGAATGTTGCCCCTTTTCTATAGTGCAGTCATTAAGAAGTGACTCAATAACAGAGCCAACAGGAGAGAAAGAAGGGGCTCTTCCATCTGATTCTGAAAATGAATTCAAATTCATGCATACAATTAGCCCATTGATTCCCAGCTATTTTCAGTAGCTGGCCTGACCCTGTGTAAATCTTTTATGCATATAGTTTGTTTTTTTGTTTTTTTTTAATCTGGAAGCTAGAAGAACCCAAAGTGACTTGAGTAGCCCAAAGAAACTCAAGAGGATGAAGATGAACTTGACAAAAGTCAAAAAGCTGAAGAAACTAGAGTTCTCTTCTCTCCCATTCTTGCCATCTCTTCCCTGTTCCTCATGTAGACCTGGAACATTAATCTACATGAAAGAAAAGAGGAATTTTGGGATTCTGATTATATACCTATATTTGTTGGAGTGCATGAGACTTAAGAGATTCTCTGAAAAAACCGTATCTAGCTTTCCAAATTAAATTGATATTTATTTTATTTTTAGAGACTTCAATTCAAAGGCACATCCAAAAATATGATGGAAAATATAGCTGTGGATTAAGAAAAGAAAAAAAAAAGAGATAAAAGGCCTATAGCTTACATATACATTTGTATATTATATATTATGAATATTTTCTTTAAGAATAAAGCTGATATTTTGATAGTATGAAATCGAATACTTTTAAATAAACAAAATTAATGCAACCAGCATTAGAAGGAAAATAGCCAAATGGGCAAAAAATTCTTGAATGAAATTATCTCTGATAAAGGTCTCTATTCAAGATATTTAAGGAAATAACAAAATTATATTTGACTAAAAGCCACTAAACAATGAATATGTGGCCAAGGGAGATGGATAAATTATTGTTCATTCTTGGAGAGGATCAATGATAACGGGAAAGTGGTGTCTTAACTTGCAAGTGAATTGGATTTACATGAGGCAGAACTGTGCAAAGTCATCAGCCTTACTCTCTCCTCCATAATTGTCTGAATCCAGTGACAAGACATTGGTTAGGACAAATGGAAATGACCCCCAAAGAGGTGGGAGACCTTGTCCTTTTTAAAGCTAACGTCTTTCTCGGGTCTCTTTGTCTAAGGCAATACACATTCAGTGATTTAAGGCTAGGTAAGAAATGAAACAAAAGATGGTCTAGTTTACTTACTCAAAAAAAAAAAAAAAGATCTGGGAGGGGAAGACTCCTAGGGATTCTGATAGGAAAAGAAAAATAGTTCTCAAAAGAATTACAAACTATTAGCATATCTTTTACATCTCCTGCTTTCTTTTGTTTTAGAACACAGGTGGTCACACACCAAAGGGAAATGGGGAATCAAACCAGATAGTATTAGCAGGGTTCCTCTGGGCTGAAATTGAAATGGGTATACATAAATCCATCAGCATGGCAGGTATGACACAAGCACATAGTAATATAACTCAGGCTAGTAGTGATGCAACAAACAACATGAATCAACATGAGGAATTATACATGTCCATAAGTCCTAGAAGGAGGGTATATAAATAGCAATCACACAGGGAATCCAATGATTCCTGCAAGTTTTGAAGTCCTATAACAATCTTATCATGTCTCATCTTGTGTTGGGGAATCCAATGATTCTTGCAGATTTTGAAGTCCTGCAGCAGTCTTACTGACAATTTTTGATGTTCATGAGTCAATTGTCATAAACATTGGGTTAACAGTTGTGCTTTTTCAATAGCACATGTAGTCAGAGATGGAACCACCCAATGTTTCTTGGATCTTCTTCTTTTCAAGGGTATTCTCTATTTCTCTCCAATAGACAAGGGAAATACTGCTTGTTGGCACCCATCTGATTCCTTCTCTATCTGTAGAAACACAAGCAAACCCTCTCCTCCAGGCAGTTAACCTATCTAGTCCCTTCCATTCACCACTTTCTGGCAATCTCCACATCACTGGCAATTATCTATAGATAGTGGAACTGCTCACACTGGACAGTGCCCTTCTGGTAGGTTATAAAACCTGTCTGCCAGAGCCAGTGAATCTTTGTTAAAAATCAAGAAGTTATTAGTATAAAGATCTAAATTTAGAAGTTCTCTAGGGTTACCTGTGGCTCCCCCTTTCTTTTGTTTTCTGTTTTTCCTCTCCATTATTGCCTGGCTTTGAGGATTAAAGGTATGGCAGTGGTGTGTAAAATCTTATACTGTGTACAAAAATGTGCAAAATGTTTAGAAGTATATGCAGGTTGGGGCAGCTAGGTGGCTCAGTGGATAAAGCACCAGTTCTGAAGTTAGGAGGACCTGAGTTCAAATCTGACCTCAGACACTTAACCCTTCCTGGCTGTGTGATCCTGGGCAAGTCACTTAACTCCAATTGCCTCAGAAAAAAAAAAAAAAAACAAAAAAAGAAGTATATGCAGGTCCATTATCTGTTTTTATTGCTTGTGGCACACCCATAATTGCAAATGCTTGTATAACGAATTCAGTGACCACTTGGGCTATCTCTTTGGCTGCTGATATTGCAAAAGTAAATTCTGAAAAGGTGTCTACTACAACATGGATGACCAAAAGATTTATAATGGGTCACATCCATTTGACAAATTTCATTGGGTCTTAAACCACAAGGTTTAAATAACTCGGGCTAGTAGTGATGCAACAAACAACATGAATCAACATGAGGAATTATACATGTCCATAAGTCCTAGAGAAGGACTTCCCTGGAGGGAGCATAGGAGCGTGGAAAAGAAAGCAAGCTGTATAGCCTTTTACTATGTTTCTAGCTTCCTCTTTTGTTGTCCCAAATTGCAAATGTAAAGCTTGAGCAGCCTTGATGATATTTAGAATGAGATTCTTAGGCTGCTTGAAATAAAGGAGTATTGGCCAACATGATAAGAAGGCTATCTGCCTTTGAATATCCATCAAAAATAGGAGCTGGAAGTCCACTATGAGAGTGGACATGTAAGATATAAATGCTTTCTCACTTGCTCTTGAAGTTCCTTAAAGAGCTGGTATATATTAGAAGTTACAATTTTTATTTGTGCTGTGACAATTCTTTGTACCACACCTACTGAATAGGCTGAATCAGATATTATATTTATATCTCTTGGATAATAAGAGCTAAAATGATTGCATATAATTCTGCTGAGTGGACTGAAAAGGAGTTCTGACTACTCTCTTTATAATTAAATCACGAGAATATACAGCACAAATGTTATGTTTGGATGCATCTGTAAAGATAGTTGGTTCTTTAAGAGGAACTTTAGAAACCTTTTCTTCAAGAATCCATCGCCAATTATGTAATAGTCTGGTTATCTTTAATGGAGACCTATGTGTAAAGTTTGGAGGAATGGCCAATAAAATTTGCCACTCTGAGATGGTTTCACAGCACACATTAATTTGTGCACTGGTATAAAAGGTATATATCTTGTCAGGTCTTATCCCAGATAATTATACTGCTTGCTTAACAGCCTTTAATAAAATTCTAGTCATAAGCACTGGGTAAGGAGTTGTTCTGGTTGTGCTGGGAGGTTCACCCACTCTATCACACTGTCTCCTTGATGAAGGACTGCTGTAGGTGACTCTTTTGTAGCAAAAACTGATATTTCCAAGGGTTTTGAGTGACCCTTTTAACCATATTGGATAAAGCCAGTTCAACTTTTCTCAAAGCCTCTTGAGCTTCTTTTGTAAGCTGATGTGGTGAGTTTAAAGCACCCCTTAAACTTTCATGTAATAGTTGCAATTGATAGGTAGTCAAGCCTAACACTGGACACATCAATTGGATATCTCTTATCAATTTCTAAAAGTCATTTAAGGTGTTTAGCTTCTCTGTTCTTAAGGAAAGTTTTTGTACTGTAAGCACCTTAGGGTATACTTTATATTCTAAATATTTAAAAGGAGCATGTCTTTGAATTTTTTCCAGAGCTATGTGCAATTT
Organism: Sminthopsis crassicaudata; assembly: GCF_048593235.1. Classification (NCBI taxonomy): domain Eukaryota; kingdom Metazoa; phylum Chordata; class Mammalia; order Dasyuromorphia; family Dasyuridae; genus Sminthopsis; species Sminthopsis crassicaudata. Next base: position 85,038,286 of record NC_133620.1, on the reverse strand, counting down.
GTAGTTCCTTAGTGTTTCTATGGTTTTTTGTAGACATGCTTCTAACAATTGTTCTTCAGGTGCACATCCCAATATAACATTACTTTTGGAAATGCTTTTCTTAGAGGGCTGGAACTCTGGAAAGATATACTTGAATCAAGTATAGCAGGGTGCTTATAGTTAAGCACCTACTCAGTGTGATTGATGGGATAATGGTTCTCTAGTTAAAATATACTTAATGTGATATAGTGATGTAATCACTCTAATTGCCATATGCTTAATGTAATATGGTGATGTAATATTCTACATTTGGCACATGCTCAGTTGCTGTAGTGATGGAATCGTTCTGAGGTATTTAAGGGCTGAGAGGACTAGGAATTGAGAGTCTCAGACACAGAGGAGTCTCAGCTACAGACACCGAGAAAATTCCAGACTTTAGACTCCAGACTCCATATTTGACCAGCCTCCTGATGGTTCTCCTGCCTTCATCACTTCTCATCCAGAGATCCTTCAGAAAGCTATTCCAGACATTACATATGGCACCCAAATAGACATAAGAAACACAAGAAACAAAGCAGCAGCATTTGAGAGCTGTTTGTGAATAGGATTCTCCCAAGAAAGTTCCTTCAGTAACCTGTGGGGAAGGAAAGGGAGAAGAGCCCTGGTAAGACTTTTTAGTCAGGGTAATTAAATGGGCCAACACATCAAAGGGCTGAGCCAGGAGACTGATGAGAGACTTAAATGCCTGTTCTGACTATGGTCTTCCCTTCCATTTGAAAGTTTGCCTCTATGACATCTCATAAGATTCAGCACCTGCTATAGTGCTGCTTGCACTCCCTAGTATGTGGACTCAGACATCTTAGCACCTGGACTTAGATAACAATTAATGCACAAACTTGCTGACAGTGCTGTTGGGGAAAAAAATTAATCACGTTCTCATAAAACAAAAAACAGGGAATTGTTAAGGACTATGCCTAAGTGAGGGGGTAGGTCAATTCTCCAAGCACCTCCATAGCTGTGAATCATAAACTTGAAGGAGTTGCTAAGCAGCCTTTGCTAACACAGATGTTCCTTGTGGACTAGGAATGAAATAAATTGGAGGGAAGAGTAGAGAGGTCAGTCAACTCAACTGCCTCTCAGTCTCCTTGTATCATCCTCATCGTCTCATATGAAGAGATCAATTCTACAGGTTTGAGTTAGATTTTCAGCAGCCACTGGAAGGTGGCTCCCAAATCACAGTATTTTCCCTTCTTTCCTCCCTTCCTCTTTCCCTTCTCTTCCTTACCTCCTTCCTTTCTCATCTTTTCCTCCCTCCCTTTTCCTCCTTCCCTCCCTTCTCCTCCTTCTCCCTTCCTTCCTCCCTGCCTCCCTTTTTCCTTCCTTCTCCCACTTGCTCCCTTCCTCCCTCTTTTTCTCTTTCTCTTCCCTTTCTCTTTCCCTTCCTTCCTTCCTTCCTACCTGCCAGCCTGCCTTCCTTTCCTTCATAATATGTTGGATGGATTCCCTAAACAGACAACAAATTAGTACATCTCAGTAATAATAATAATGATATATATTAGCATCTCTAAGTAACATTAAACAGTAATAATAAATAGGATCCAAGGATAAATAGGCTGGATTGCATTGGGAAATTGCACAATGCTTTTAATGATCTCTAAAACTTAGTCTGAAACAAAAACCCATCATTTATGACCAAGATTTTTCCAGTAATACTATGAACAAAGTCTCAAAGAATTAAAAATATGAGTCATCTAAAGAGCTATGGAAAAATTCATGTTGCAGTTGGGAAGACAGTGATAAGTTATAGTACATTACCAATGAAAAATTATACATTAGAAGCAGCATTAGTGAATTTATCAATTATTAGTTATTATTATTATTAGTGAAATTATCAATTATTAAAGAATTAGTGAAATTATCAAAGAGATATATGATTATAAAAGGAAGTAGGTTAGTTATGAAACAATAATTGTGAAGGGTAGCAGATGGACAGTATTCAAGCATCGGTACTTATATGACAATAGCAAATGGCCAGGAAAAAAGGTGTCTTGTACAATAGAGAGACCCACTATGGAGGATTTACAAGAGGATTTAACAAGACTCACAAGGATGAAAAGGTGCACATGGTTTGTGATTGGAGGGAATACTCACTTGAAGGATTGTAGATAAATCATCAATATGAAATACTGAAGTACTTTCAATACAGCAAAGCTTTCACAATTTGGTTTTGTAGGCAATGTTAGGTTTTTTTTTTTTTTTTTTTTTTTTTGTAATTATTGGATATTTAATATGCTTTCACTTGTATAAAAATGTGGTGGTAAGGAATTCAGAATGGCACTCTTTGGTCATGTATTCCTAGAGGACTAACTCTGTTGAGTTGTGAATGACTAATTACTTGATCCATTGGCTGTGAGGAGAATGAAATGGAGTAAGAAAAGGCTTGAGGCAATATGTGATCCTCTCAGGATTGTAAGACTCAAAAGAGATTATAAATTTGGAGAGTGCACTCATGCACATGCACATTCTTTCTTTCCTTTCTCTCTCCTACATTTATGTCCTGATATTTATGTATCTATCTAATTTGAGGCAGTGTCTGATGCAAAGGTCAGTGACACCTGATCTCAGAAGATATAGAGGGAAAAAGCTGGAAAGGTAGGAACAGCCAAAACATTAATGGCTTTGAAAGGCAACTAGAGATTATTATTTTTGATCCTAGAAAATTACAGGAGTTTATTGATTAGGAGAATTAACATGATGAGACCTATTTGTTTTTCTGAAGATCATTAATTTAACAGCTGAATGGAGAGCAGACTGGAGTGGGCAGAGCCTTGAAACAGGAGGACCAAATACCAGGCAGATGCAATAGTTCAGGTGTGAGATTAAAGTCACATTTGCACTCAGGGAAGTGAGTCTTTGCAAATCTTGCCTTTACTTAAATCAAGCTGGCTTTAGGAAACCAAAAGTTTTTTGCTTTGTCTCTCAGCAGGTAGGGCCAGGTGCATTTATCAACCATGGGTACACCTGAATAATTGGGCTGCGCTCACCCTTGTCTGGTAAAGGGAGGCCCCCTGAATTATAGGCCCAGGGATCTTCAGAGAGGTTGAGCAGCTCCCTGTATTGTATAGTTTTTACTCACTATAATTTGGGAATACTTGTTTGTTTGTTTGTTTGTGTATGTGTGTGTGTGTGTGTGTGTGTGTGTGTGTGTGTAAAAGTTAAGCTAATTGCAATCTATATGGATTAATTATTATTTATACCTATGTAGAATAATGGTAATTATGTATATACTTGAATATAGCAGGTTAACTGTTAAAAGTTTTAAATTGACAAAACTAATTTTTTCCCTACGTAGGTTTAATTTTTAGCATGGCTGTTTGCTCACAATATTACTTGAGGGAAAGAAAAAACCGTTATTAGCAAGTGTGCCTTAGGGGAAAAATATGAAAATGGTGGAAGAGGAAATTGAACAATATGTTCTAGGAGAGCACTTCATGTATTGAGTGTTAATATATTTCATCCAAAATGACCTTATTTATTGTTTATGCTAGGTTAGTAAGCGGAAATGACCTCCTCTCATCATTTGTAGAGAAGTGGAACACATCTGGTAGTGTATTGCATTTAAATTATTTGACTAGATAAAATATATCTATTAAACACCTTTCCAGGAGGCTTAAAAACAATTTTTTTCCTCCGAGTCTATGTGACCCTGTTTTCTAGCTTTGGGTCCCTCCTAGGTACATAATGTGCAATTGTGGAAGCTTTTGACAAAAGACAGTTATCCCACAGAGACATAATAAAGAGTATAAATCTTTCTGCTTCTTGAGAAAACCTGTTTAGAGTGCAGGTTGAGTTGATATGGAAAATAGAACATTTAAGAACTTTAAGTTTTTGATACAAAGTTTATAAAGTCAAAAGAGACAATCTTTATTGTTTTCCTCCTTATCAGAAAGGAAAAATTATTTAGAATGTTTAAAAAAATACAAAATAAAACAATGTCCCAAGAGAAATGTTTTGAGATCTGCTGTCCTATCTGTACTACCCTGTGTATTTACTTTGTCTGGAATGTTGGGTTGATAGCTACCTTTGCATTCAGTTCCTTTCAAAGGTTTTTGAAAGTGAGAGCATAATTACAAAGGAAATGCTTTCCCACTTTGCCCTGGCAGAAGCTAAAAAAGGATATTATAGTGTTCTTTTCAGACTTTTGAATCTAGGTTTTGTTTTCCCGAACAGAATAGGGGAATAGTGTCATTTCCTCCTGAATCTTTTCTGGAAATAAAATATTGTCTCACCCAAATATATCCAAATCTATATCTTTATTCTTCTCCCAATGCCCCCTACTCCACATATTTGAAAGCTTCTTTCTGTCCAGTTCTGTTCAGCTCCCCTTAAGCCATCAATTCATTGAGACCAGTGATCGATGAGGTGACCTGACCCCTAAAACACAGGGAAAAGAAACAAGTGGCCCAGTGCCATCAGAAGGTATAGGAGATAGCTGGTTTGGGCTATCCTTTCTGAAAACTGTCTCATTCTGAGCTAAGTTAGCTTGCCAGTTCAGTGATTCAGGATCTAGGGCAGAATGTAGGTATGTGTTTATAAGTCATAAATATAAAGCTCTAAGCAGGTAAATAGATGTATACTTTACTGATAAGATCAAATTTGATATAATTCCTAATGCCTTCCTATTCACCTCAACAATCTATAACTTTTGACTAGGAAAGAAGTCTTATTGCTGGGCAAATAGGAATGCTATTAAAACCTCTGCAGCACCTAGTCAGGGTCAAGGAAAATAAACCAATAATTCAAGCTTTAGTCCCCCAGCCAACCAAATCTTAAGGATGGACATCTTCCCCCTTAAAGAAAAAACAATCCCAGTATTTATAAAGCTTCTTCTACTACACATCCATTACCAGAAAATAGGGCTACCAAATTGCTATCTGTTTTTTTCTTCATATTCTCATATATACTAGACAATGACCATGAATAAATGCCAACTACTTCATTTATCTATTGATAGATCAATTTGTAATAATCTTCTGACTGAATGGAAGAGAAATCAGGGTAGACCAAGTCCAAGCTTAATCCTGTAGCTGATATTTACATATTGCTTTAAGTTTGCAAAGCACTTTTACACAAATTATTTCATTATGTTCTCACAGCTACTCTATGAGGTAAATGTTATCATCTGCATTTCATAAATGAAAATACTGAGGCTCAGAGAGGGCAAATGACTAATATCTATGAGGTGTATAGCTAGGTCTTTGAACTCAAGAGCAGAACTTCATTGTGTTTGTATGTATGCATATACACAATATACATGTATTATATACATATACCTGCATTAAATTAGGGATGTGGGTGCATACATGTTCTAGGAAATTATCATATATGTGATATGAGATATGCTATATGATGGAGACCCAGTCACCTCATATTCTCTGTCCTTTTCTGCCTGGGCATTTTATAGGCTATGCATTTTTAGTGCTGTAGAAATGCAGAATACTTACCATTATGTTTTCACATTATAAACTGTGTTAGAATTCTGGACATGAATTTGCAAATGAAAACATGAGAGGTGGAAAAATATAAAGAAAAGGAGACTGTTCTACTCAGTGTTAGTTATAAAGTTTTGAATTGCCTGTGCTCAGATGTTGTGGATTTCCCTTGGATACTTATATGATGAAGTAATTGGAAATTAACACTGAATGGAAATGGTGACTAATATGCACCAATTTTATTAACTTTGTGAAAATCTGGAATTTGTCATGTTTTTTTTTGCGCCAGGAAAATATTAATGGGACTAGGCAGATTGCCACTTTGTGAAGACTTTTTAAAAGTATTTCATCTTGACTAGGGTAACCTTTCAAGGTAAGATACTAAAGTTCCAAATTCTATTCATCTTTCTTCTCTCTTTTTATTCCTCCATAATTGATTCAATATTCTATTTATCCTCATTACTGTTCCAAACCTTTCTTTTCCTCCTCAAGCCATTCATAGCACCATATCCTATCACTCTCATACTTTACCAAGAAAATCAAATCCATTTCACCATGAACTTTAATCTACTTATCTCAGCCTCTTAATGTTATTAAATCCCCTTCTGTCCTTCTTTATGTGTGAAAAAATTTTTTTCTATACATACTTCTGTTTATCCGTTCTTTCTTTGAATGCAGCTAGTATCTGTCCTCATATGTCTTATAATTAACTTGGGTATTTGTAATAGTCATATTAAATTATTTGTCCAAAATCATTCTTAAAACAATATTGTTGTCACTATATGATATATATATGATATATGATATATGATGTTTTCTTGGTTTTGCTCATTTTGTTCTTCATTATTTCATTCAAGTCTTTCCCTGTTTTTCTAAGATTGTAGAGCTCATCATTTCTTTTAGCACAATAGTATTCCATCATAATTATTTGTTCAGCCATTCCCCAATTGATAGACATCCATGAAATTTCTAGTTCTTTGCTACTACAAAGTTTTTCTTCAGGCTCTTCTCTCTTTTTGTTCTCCTCTACTTATCCTACTTCTATCTTCTTTGTTGAAACATCATTCATGTCATGCTCATTAAATGTGGTGTGAGTGTCCAATTCAGACTTTGACCCTCTTATTTTTTTCTCTACATATTTTCTTGCTTGTTGACAACATCAGTTTCCATGGTTTCAACTGACAATTTAATGAAAATGAAAATCTAAATCTATATATCCAGCTCTAGTCTTTCCTCTGAGTTTCAGGGTTAAAGCACAAATAATTGAATATTTCAAACTGGATATCCCCTAGGTATCTCAATTTCAATGCTATCAAAATGGAACTCATTATCTTCTCACCCCCTTGCTTTGAAGTCCCAAATTTTCACCTCTCTCCAGAAGCTTCCATCATTAACTCTCCATTCTTACACCATTTATCTAATCAACTGTCAAATTTTATTATTTTTTTCTGTCATTTTATTGTTTTCCCTTCTACAATATTCCTTGCATAAAGCCTTTTTCTTCTTGTACATAGCCACTACCTTGATTTATTTAGACTCTCATTATGTTTTGCCTGAGACATTAAAAAAAAATTCTTAATTGATGTCCATGTCTCAAATCTCTCCCAACTAATTGATTTTTCTAAAATACAGTTCTGACCATGTCCTCATTTTGCTCAATAGACTGCAAATGAGTCCCCATTACCTTTAAGAGCAAATATTAACTCCTCTGTTTGCTATTTAAAGTCTTTTATACCTTGGGTGCATTTTATTCCATAGCTTCATTATATGTTTTCTCTTACTCAATAATTTGACTTGATCCACCTTCTTCTTGTTCCTCACTCATCAAAATGTATTTTATCTTTTTTCTTTTGCATTAGTTTCTCCTAGGTCTAGAATGCACTCATTCCTGCTCTTCCCCATTGAGAATCCCTAGTTTCTTTCAAGATTCAGCTCAAGAACCAACTTCTTCATGAAGTTGAATTAATCTTCATAGACCTCTCTCTTCGGACCATCCTGACTATCTTATGGCTTATTTCATTTTCTTTTCACCAGCTCAAACCTCTTGTTAAAATTTATGTAAGCTCTTGAAGTTGATCTCAAGTCAATACAGATTTTGGTCTCCTCTCCTCTATTAGCTAACCCATATGTAAAACAATATTGTGGCCAGTATTGTGGCCAGAACTCCACAGTTCTGATGACAAGAGATTTTGAATCTGAATGAAAGGACATTAACATGTTACTGAGTAAGTCAAATAAACAAAATAATTGGCAGCTAGCAAAAAAATTGGCTCTGTAGTTGCCCAATATTGAACCAGTCATACTTGCATCTTTTATAAATAATTGACTAGAATATATTTAATTAAAATTTCTTTTTTATTACATAAATGGCAAAACAAGTAAAAATAATGAAATGTGAATAGAGACAATGTGGGGAAAAAAAACAAAATAAAAGTCAAACCTTAGAGGAAAAATTCTGTAACTTCTGCAGCTTTCCTCCAAATGGATAAGGAAAAAAAAGAGTACATTAGTAGTTATTCAGCTTTTTTTTTTTTTTTCTGAGGCAATTGGGGTTAAGTGACTTGCCCAGGGTTACACAGCCAGAAAAGTGTTAAGTGTTTGAGATCAAATTTGAACTCAGGTCATCCTAACTTCAGGACTGGTGCTCTATCTACTGTGCCACCTAGCTGCCCACTTATTCAGCATTAATTAAAGTACCTCTTATATTCAAGGCACAATGCTAAGCACTGAGGTTACAGAGCGAGATATGACATAGACCCTGTTCTTAAGATATTTAGTAGAAGGGAGGAGAAATGAACAAACAGCAACAGTAAGAGGAAGATAGAGGAAAGAGAGAAGGAGGGAGGTGCAGGGAGAGAGGAAGGCAGGGAGGGAGGGAGGGAGGGAGAGAGAGAGAGAACACACTATAAGAAATTTGAAGATGGGCAAACAAAATTTTCTTTTTATAAAAACTCTGGATTTTACAAATAGCAAAAAGAAAGCATTTCTATATTCAAAGTAGAATAGAAAAGGGATCATGTATGAAACTACAACCCTCTGTCACATATAATCTACTTAAAAGAAAAACTGTATAATACATTAAAAGCTGTATAGCTTTGTCTGTTTTTCCTTCTAAAATACTAACATTAATAGAATAGAAATTTAAAATAACTTGATATGAGACAAAAATTTGCATAAATCATAACAATTCCCAAGGGGAGAATAAAACAGAACCAGAGGGATTTAGAAGTGAATTGCATCAAGTGCTTAATCAATAATAAATTCCACTACTGAATAAACTTTACAAAATAGGAAACCAATGAATACTTATTAAACACTTATAATGTGCCAAGCAAGTACAAGGCACAATAAATATAAATACAAGCAGAAAGATAGTCCCTACTTTCTACAAGCTTACATTCCTATGGGAAAAGATAACACATAAAAGAAAGTGGAAAGCAAAGGTAAGAGGGAAGAAATGTAAAGTCTCAGAAAAGAATCAAGAAATGTAGAGTAAGAAAAATGAACAAATTCTATAAAATTCCTTCTATCATATAAATAAGCTTGTGATATTTAAGCTAGGAGGAGAGAATCAGAGGTAGGTGCTATTATTGTCCCCATTCGACAAATAGAGAATCAGAAGCAGGTAGTAGTTAAGTGAGTTGCCCAAGGCCACATAGTGGTAAGTATCTGAGGACATATTTTGAACTCAGGTTTTTATTCCAAGCCTGGTCTTTTATCTACTGAATTAATAAGCAATTTATAACAGCTTGTTGGTTAAACAGAAAAGGGATAAAGAGGATCATAGAAGATAAAAAGGATAAATTTGATAATCCTTCCCCAAATGCATGCAATTAAAATTAAGGGTGAAATTTTTAACAGACAAAAAATCCTTGTAGCAAGTTTCTTTTAAAAGAATCTCGAAGATTCATTTTTTTCCTAAGTTAAAATCTAATTTTAGGCACTTATTATGTGACCCCAGGCAAGTCACTTAACCTTGTTTGTCTCAATAGCCTCATCTATAAAATGGGCTAGAGAAGGAAATAATAAACAACTCTAATAACTTTATTAAGAAAATACCAAATTAGGTCATGAACAATCAGACACAACTGAAATGACTGAACATATATTCTATTTCATTTAAATTATCAACTTTATTGGCATTTGGATAAAATTATTCCTAACAGCTTCATTTATAACTTTCCTTTTTGTTATGATTTCTTCTATTTCATTTTTGTTCTTGGAAACTTGTTTTTTTCTTTTTTTTTCTTTCCCTTTTAATTGGAGTAGCTAATGGTTGATGCATTTCCAATTATTTTTCAAGTCATTTTTGTGTTTCAATCTTTATTTTTTTGTTTGATTCTTTTCCACTTTTCTTTTTTATTAAAGCCTTTTTATTTTCAAAACATATCCATGAATAATTTTTCAACATTGACCCTTGCAAAACCTTGTATTCCAAAATTTTCCCCTTTCCCCAATCCCCTTCCCTAAATGGCAAGTAATCCACTATTAAATATGTTAAAAAAATATATATATATATATATATATATATATATATATATATATATATATATATATATAATCCAATATATGTATACATATTTATACAGTTATCTGCTGCACAAAAAAAATCAGTCAAAAAGGAAAAAATGAGAAAGAAAACAAAATGCAAGCAAACAACAACAAAAAATGAAAATGCTATGTTGTGATGTGTTTTAATCTTTAAAAATCTCTTGATTTTCAGAATTTTTATCAATTTAAGTTTTACTTTATAAACATTTCCATATTATTACAATTCTGAGAGAGACATTTTACTAAAAAGTAAAATAATTCAATAAAACTAAAAATCCGGTGAGTTTCATTATTTCTTATATATGTTCATTGTGTTAATCATAGTTGTTATAGTGCTCAAAATTGTCTTTACAATATTATCACATAAATTGTTCTCCTGCATTAACTTTAGTCATATTTCGAGCCAATTTTAGATTTTTTTGGGGGCAACTTGAGTCTTTCATTTAATACAAACTGCTATGATTGAGTTTCAGTTAAAGTATAAATATAATAATATCAAAACCTTTCCTTCTTTGATAGAGAGAGGAGACAAAGAGAACAGATAAGATAGTATGAAGATGGAAAACTAACCTCACTATTCATATCCCTCTTCCATCGTGTCCCTTTTCCTTCATTTCTAAGCAGCTAATTCCCTTATCAGTCACTCATGGAAGGAAATGTCAGAAAGAATGCCTTCTACATTCTGATAAACTTCCCTGTGACTCTGACCAGAACCTTAAATACATGATTGCTTTTGTATGTGTCTAATGCAGCCTGATTATCAGCAAGGAAGTATTTTAATATGTCTTCTGTTATTGCTTGTTCACTGTAGGACAAATGGATGAAGAACTTCATATAAGCCCTTTTGTAAATCTGCATTGTCAAAAAAGGTCACATATAATACATGTCTGATTGAATGTACTGTGGAAGAAGAGCTAGTTTTGGATTCAGAGGACATGATTTCACATTGTAGCTTTACTGCTTCCTACTTGTATAACCTTTGAGTTGATTCTTGACTTTTGTATATTCTCACCTATAAAATAAGAATATATTCTCACTTATAAAATAACAGTGAGCCGGATGTTCTCTAAGTTTATGATTCTATGGTATAAATGATTACATGAATGCATTTCTGTAGAAATCTTTGAAATTTTGAAAAGTCACAGAATCACACAGAATATCACAGTTGAAAAAAAATCTCTGAGATATCAAATCTAAACCATGCTTGTACATAAACCTCTTCTACAATGTCTCCAAAAAGTTTGACATTCAGTGTCCGTTAGATGATCTTTAACAAAGGATAATGCTTTATCTTCTGAAGCAATTTTACATTTAACTTTCAAACAGCTTTATTGGTTATGAGGTTTTTTTTACCTAAGGTAAGCCAACATTTATCTCTCTTCAACTTATTCCCATTGACTCTTATTCTATTGTCTAAATAAATCCACGTTCCCTTTGAGACTGCTTTTTGCCATTCATGCAGTTGATTTTCTTTTCTTTTTTTTTTTTTTTTTTTGATAATAAAGCTTTTTATTTTCAAAACATATGCATGGATTTGACAACATTGACCCTTGCATAGCTTTGCGTTTCAGATTTTCTTTGACAAGCAATTCAATATATGTTAAACATGTTAAAATATATGTTAAATTCAATATGCATAAACATATTTATACAATTTTCTTACTGCACAAGAGAAATCAGATGAAAAAAAAAAGAAACTAAATGAGTAAGAAAACAAAATGTAAGCGAACAACAACAAAAAGAGTGAAAATGTTATGTTGTGATCCATATTCAGTTCTTACTGTCCTCTCTGTGGGTGTGGATGGCTCTCTTCATCACAAGATCTTTGGAACTGGCATCAATCATTTCATTCCTGAAGTCATGTCCATCAGAATTGATCCTCATATAACACTGATGTTGTATATAATGATCTCTTGGTTCTGCTCATTTCACTTAGCATTAGTTCATATAAGTCTCTTCAGGCCTTTCTGAAATCATCCTGTTGGTCATTTCTTTTTTTTTTTTTTTTAATTTTTTTTATTTTATATATATATATATATATATATATATATATATATATATATATATATTTTTTTTTTTAATAATATTATCCCTTGTATTCATTTTTCCAAATTACCCCCCCTCCCTCTATTCCCTCCCCCCGATGACAGGCAATCCCATACATTTTACATGTGTTACAATATAGTCTAGGTACAATACATGTGTGTGAATATCATTTTCTTGTTGCACAATAAACATTAGAATCCGAAGGTACATGCAACCTGGGCAGACAGATTGTAGTGCTAACAATTTACATTCACTTCCCAGTGTTTCTTCTCTGGGTGTAGCTACCTCTGTCCATCATTGATCAACTGGAAGTGAGTTGGATCTTCTTTATGTTGAAGATTTCCACTTCCATCAGAATACATCCTCATACAGTATTGTTGTTGAAGTGTACAGTGATCTTCTGGTTCTGCTCATTTCACTCAGCATCAGTTGATTTAAGTCTCTCCAGGCCTCTCTGTATTCCTCCTGCTGGTCATTTCTTACAGAGCAATAATATTCCATAACCTTCATATACCACAATTTACCCAACCATTCTCCAACTGATGGACATCCATTCATCTTCCAGTTTCTAGCTACAACAAAAAGAGCTGCCACAAACATTTTGGCACATATATGTCTCTTTCCGCTCTTTAGTATTTCTTTGGGATATAATCCCAGTAGTAGCGCTGCTGGGTCAAAGGGTATGCACAGTTTGATAACTTTTTGGGCATAATTCCAGATTGCTCTCCAGTATGGCTGGATTCTTTCGCAACTCCACCAGCAATGTATTAGTGTCCCAGTTTCCCCACATCCCCTCCAACATTCATCGTTATTTGTTCCTGTCATCTTAGCCAATCTGACAGGTGTGTAGTGGTATCTCAGAGTGGTCTTAATTTGCATTTCTCTGATCAGTAGTGATTTGGAACACTCTTTCATGTGAGTGGATATAGTTTCAATTTCTTCCTCTGAGAATTGTCTGTTCATATCCTTTGACCATTTATCAATTGGAGAATGGTTCGGTTTCTTATAAATTAGGGTCAGTTCTCTATATATTTTGGAAATGAGACCTTTGTCAGAACCTTTGTTTTTAAAAATATTTTCCCAATTTGTTACTTCCCTTCTAATCTTGTTTGCATTAGTATTATTTGTACAGAAACTTTTTAGTTTGATGTAATCAAAATCTTTTATTTTGTGATCAATAATGATCTCTAGTTCTCCTCTGGTCATAAATTCCTTCCTCCTCCACAGGTCTGAGAGGTAGATTATCCTCTGTTCCTCTAATCTATTTATTATCTCCCTCTTTATGCCTAAATCATGGACCCATTTTGATCTTATCTTGGTATATGGTGTTAAGTGTGGATCCATATCTAATTTCTGCCATACTAATTTCCAGTTTTCCCAACAGTTTTTTCCGAATAATGAATTTTTATCCCTAATGTTGGAATCTTTGGGTTTGTCAAAGACTAGATTGCTATAGATGTACCCTTTTTTGTCCTTTGTATCTAATCTGTTCCACTGATCTACCGGTCTATTTCGTAGCCAATACCAAATGGTTTTGGTGACTGCTGCTATATAATATCTGCTGGTCATTTCTTACAGAATATTCCACAACATTCACATACCACAACTTATTCAGCCATTCTCCATTTGATGGGCTTCCACTCAAATTCTAGTTTCTTGCTGCTACAAAAAGGGCTGCCACAAACATTTTTGCACATGTGAGTCCCTTTCCTTTCTCTCTGATCTCTTTGGGATATAAGCCCAGTAGTAACACTGCTGGATCAAAGGGTATGCACAGTTTGATAACGTTTTGACCATAGTTCCAAATTGCTCTCCAGAATGGTTGGATCTGTTCACAACTCCACCAACAATGTATCAGTGCCTCAGTTTTCCCACATCTCCTCCAACATTCGTCATTGTCTTTTCCTGTCATCTTAGCCAATATGAGAGGTGTGTAGTGGTATCTCAGAGTTGTCTCAATTTCATGCAGCTAATTTTCATATAATATGTTTGCCAATCCCCTTTCAATCCTCATCCCCTTCTTGTTGATGTGCTCCAGTTTATCAGCATCTTTATTAAAAAGTGGCAATACAATATTTTGGATGCCACTTGATCAAGAAAGAGTACAGAAGGATTACTCCAAATCTTGACAAAATATCTTTCAAATATGTTCAAAATTTTTTTCAGACATTGAAACCACCATCATTAGAGAGTTGTTTGAAGCATATCCCTTCTTTTGAAATAAATATGCATATTTTAGGATATATGATATCTTTCCTCAATTCAGTCCATCCTATGCATTATTGCTAAAAACAATTTTACTTTTATATAGACCTGAAATTGTAACCTTTCTATCCAATCAGCTCCACTGGCTTCTTATTGTTTTTAGGATAAGTAAACTCCTCCTTTATAAAGTCTTATATAACCTGGTTTTAACTATCTTTCCAGCATCATTGAACATTACTATTTCTCATGGACCTTGTGATCTAATCAAACTGACTCATGATGTACCATTCTCATCTCTATGTTTTTATAGTGAAAGTTTCACATGGCCAGAATGCACTCCTCTACATCTTTACCACATATTCCTTCTTTTCCATTCATGTTGCTCAAGCACTACCTTTTTGAAAGAAGACATTCTTGATTCTCCTAACTACCAATGTCTTCCCTCCCACAATTAACTCATATTTTTACAAATCTATATATATATTTGTGTTTATTAAATTTATTTTATATTGTCTGTATAATGTGTATAATCATATATATGTGTGTATATATATCCCCTTAGGAATATAAATTATTTCTTTATTTGCAATTGTATTCCTAGTGCCAAACATAATATCTGGAACATGATATTTGCTTAATAAATATTTATTTATTGATTGATTGTTTTCTCCTATTGCCTAATTCTTCAAAGGTAGTTAGTTTTTAAAATATAAAGTCACTTTTAAAGCCAGATTTGTGCCACTATACATACATTATAAAATTCAATTGAATTTGTCATAATGTTTTTCTGAACATTTGATCATGATACTAAATTATAGACATTTTTTGAGTGCTATAAAATAATCAAATTATGATCTAAATGACCTAATTATTTCACAAAGACATGAAGGTTCTGTGATTTCATTATAATTGGGAACTCTTGGGCCATTTAGAGATTATGACTTGCCCAGAGTCTCAAAGCTAGAAAATCTTCAGGTCAATATTTGAATGCATATTTTCTTATTCCAAATTCTACATTCTATTTAGTATACCAGTATCACTTGTTTTAATGATTATAAGCAGCCACAATATTAATTATTTGAAAGATGGATTTTTTTTTTTAATAAATCAAGTTTAGATGTTTCAAAGTACTTTGTCTTTAGGTGCTGAGCAGAAGCAATATTTACTTGAGACTAACACATGGCGACATTTAAGGTTCTTAGACTTTATTGTAGGTGGCCTTGGAATAAGTGGAGCAGCATTTTTGTGAACAGGATGCTGGGGCCTTTTGTTAGGAAAAGTGCTTTAGCAACAAAATTACGAACAGAATAGCATTCACCCAAAAATCTCTTGGGGGAAGTAATGAACATAAGTGAGCAATGAAGTGTCACTTGTATTTGAGGACTCTTTTGTTTATACAAGACAGGTACCAGGCAGGAAGCCAAACTTTTTATAATGTCTGTTTTTGTATCCATTGAATCATAGATGTAGAGAAAGCTTCTTTGTTAGAGGGTTGAAAGTAATTTTTCCATCTCTGGGACTAGTCAGCTATTAAAAATGTTCCATATGCTTAAACTAAGATATAAATCCTGTAAGTTGTCCCTCTGAAATATCTCTCAAAAAATTCTTCTTTTTTATATTTTAATCCATACTACTTTCTTGGGGGGGGGCAGGTCCTCACAATCACTTCCAGGATTTATGCAAAAATCTATTAACAATTGAACAATTAAATCTATTAACTCCACTTTGATTTCTTCCAATCTACCCAAAGCTGCTAGATTAAGCATTATTATTTATAGTTCTTGTTAAATTCTCCTCTGGTCAAAATTGTTCAGTGACTTCCCACTCTATACTCCTTGCTTTAGTTTTCAGGGTCCTCCAGGATCTTGGACTTGCTTATATCTCTAGCTTTACTTCATACCTCATGCCTTTATTCTTGTCATTTTCTATGCATAAAAAACTTCTTTCTTCTCTAGTTGTTGAATCTTGTCTACCTTTAAAGTAAATACTACTTCCTCTCTGAAACCTTTGCTCATTAGCCCAATTGGGAAAATTTTTTTTTCTTTATACCTCTCTATATTCTATGCTGCACTGTATTTTTTGGATTTTTATTCTACTCTTACACACAGCATAGTGCCTGACACATGGTAAAGTACTTAACAAATGCTTGTTGTCTGAGTCTCTGCTTGTTACTTCATGGAGGTGACACTGCGGCAAGGTCTTGCTTTAAAAGGGTCAGTTTGCCACAGAAGGGGGAGAACTGACCTCTGAGTCAGGAAGACCTTGTTTCACTTCATGTTCAAGTGTCCTGTTCAAGAGCAGTGAGCATAGTGATCCTGACAGCTGTGTTCCATCAGAATAGATAACAATCAAGAATGTGACTGTGGACTGCGACCAGTATAAATGAACCTGAAGCTTTCTTGGAAGAAGATGAACATATGGAAGATTTGATGCTACAAGACTATTGGAAGCTGCTTTCTCTAGCACTTGTTTTCCAAACTGTGTGTGATCTTTTACTTGGAGCACAGAGACACTCTTTGAATACTAGTCCAAAATTAAATATGAAGTATTTTCTTACTTGCTGCTGCCATAGTTAGTCTTCCAACGAGGTCTTCAGTCCTTGTTTTGGAGCCTTGCTGGCCTGATTGGTAAGAAGTTTAACAGATATTTTCCTGCCAAGCCCAGGAATATGTATTCCCCTCCCTACTTTATTAGGAGAATTATACTGAAATTAATGCTATCTTTGCTTCTGGCTATAATTGCCCTAGGGCTCCACTTAAAACCTTAGTGATTCCCAAACTCAAACTTCTGCTCCTTTTTGCCCCATATTTTTCCCACCCCAAAGGGCATAAATATTTTGAAGGAAATATTTTGTATATATTGTTGATATCTTCAGAGTCCAAGCCATCTTTTATTCATTCATTCAAAGGTTGTAGAATTGGTGCTGCTCTGCTTTCATAGAGGGAATTCCCTCATTGTAATTATATACAAATGAATCCAGAGGTCCAATCCTTATTTGTTAGTTCATATTTATATATGTGTTATGTCCCTATTAGATTTAAATCCTACAGAAGGAAACTACATTTTTAAACTTTAAACTTGAAAAGTCTTAACTTTAAGACTTCTTTAACTTTAAAACTTCTCTCACACCCACGCTGCACATAGCAGGTACTTAATAATTTGTGGCTGAATTAATGAAATAATAACGAGTTTAGATACACCAGATTTCTGAAAAAATCCACTTATATTGCTTAGCCCCATGCTTTGGACATAGTAGGTATTTAATAAATCTTTAATGACTGATCACTAGCTCATTCTCTGACAAAGATAGTTGAAATCATAGAATCTTGGAATTTAAAAACTGAAAGAGACCTCAGAGTCTACCTAGTCCTGCCTGTCCACATCTGAAAGAGAATCTTTTCTACAGAATAGATAACAAATGATCATTTACTTTTAAAGACCTCTGGGGACAGGAAATTAATTGGACCCAGGGCAACCTTATACTTTCGTTTTAGTCATTTTTCAGTGACTTCATAACCCCCCTTGAGGTTTTCTTATACTAAAGTTGTTTTGCTATATCCTTCTCCAGCTCAATTTACAGATGAGAAAACTGAGGCAATAGGGTGAAGTAACATCCCCAATTTCAGACAGCTAGTAAGTGCCAGAGGCCAGATTTGAACTGAGGAAGATGAGCTTTTTTTTTTTTTTTTTTTTTTTTTTTTTGGACTCCAAGCATGGCACTTCACTGTACTACCTAGCTGACCTGATAGACTTTTGAATTGCCTTTGTGTTAGAAAGATTTTAGATTTTCCTTAAATCAAACTGAAATGTCTCTTTGCAATGTTTACCTATTAAACCTATTTTGTTCCCTTTTGGACTCATTGTCAGATAAAAGTAACAATTTTTGCAATTATTAATGAAAGAAAATAAGCATCTGATGAAAGATCTTGACAATGAAGATGCTGAATGTCATGAAATATCATTCATATTTTAGTGACATTCACATGTGAATGAACTAGAATTCATCAAGATTTAATTTTGGGAAATAGAAATTCTTAAAATGGAAAAAAAACTTTTAAAGAATCACAACATGAGGATGAAATCATTTTACAAGACAGATGGCTTATTTCATTCACTTAAAATGCTTGAAGATTCTAAATTTAAACTTCAATGCTTGACATTCTTTGCCTGTACTTGATTACTGGTCCTTGTCAGTCCTGCTATTGGTTAGTGATGAAACTTTTAAAGTGAATACACATACACACAATTTATAACTCCTTGAGTTGCTTGTTATAGAGTTTTATTAAAATGAACATTTTCTAACTTGGTAACCAAGTTAGACTAACTTCAAGGGAAAATGTTACTAAGTTATATTTTCCCCTGAAAAGATCTTTAAACTGTAAAAGTTCAAAATTACTCATATTTATATGATACTTTAAAAGTTTATGAAACCCTTTTTCTATATAGCTAGCAAGTATTAGAGAAGGACTTCAAATATGGGTCTTCTTGATTCCAGGTCAAATAGATAATCATCTGTTTGACACTGGTTCTTTCTAATAGCATCTCAGGGACCCAAGCAGCATTTTCAGTTTGCTATTAAGTGAAAATAAACCAAAAAACAGTTCATGAAAATTCTAGTTTAATACCAGTAGAAATAGAATTTCCCAGTTTTCCACAGAATAATGGTGATCATATGTAGCTAGGTAGAACGGTGGATAGAGGGCTAGTCTTTGAGTCAAGAAGATGAAGCAGAGATGAAGAGGCATTGAATTCTAAGTTTTTGTGATAGTTAATGAAAAGGCACAGAGATGGGATATAGTGTGTTGTGTATGAGGAACAGTAAGAAAGCAAGTTTGATTGAATTGGAAAGTGCATGAGGAAAAGTAATATAGAATAAGACAAACAAAATAGATTGAGGTCAAGTTAGGGAAATCAAGTTAAATGCCAATCAGAAGTGTTTATATTTGTTTTTTGAGGTTATAGGGAGCCACTGAAGTTTACTGAATACAGGAGTGACATCATCAGACATTTATTTTAGGAAAATGACATGCGTTATTTAATTCTCATTATTTATCTTTCTCTCTACTGACATTTCTGTGGTGTTGATTCTCCCCACAATTTCTTTTTCTTGGCCCATGTCCAAACCTTTGTTCGTATTAAAAATCTTATGTTTCAACATATAGTAATGAGCTTTTAGAAGTGTCTTTTATGTAATTAGTAAAGACTAATAGAATTAGGAATTGAGGGGTTGTGTTTGTTGAGTTGAGAAAGTAAATAATGAGTGACTTTGGAGGATATAGGGCCATGAATATTGACATTTAATTGACTGCCTTGAGCCAGAGGAAACAATTTTTGTAAAAAGAATGAAGCCTTGTGCTACAGAAAATGATTCTCCTTATTAGTTTATGGAAAGAGCTAATTTCTTGGCAAGTTCAAGAGCTAATTGCCTAAGGTGGAATTTCCTAGGGTACCTTTCAATTATATGATGTTATGAATTTAAACAGTTTATGAGTTCCCTAAAATGCCTAAAGGTATTTCTTCTTTTACTAAATTTTTTTTTTCTAGTTAGAAGGTCAAAAAGTTGAAAAAATATATCCATTAAACATATCCAATAGTTACTGGGATCCAAAATAGCATTTACTTTATAACTATCACATCAACAATCGGGGAGTAGTTTTGGCTGCAAAATGGCACAATAGATAGAGCACTGGGATTGGAGTTAGGAAGACCTGAGTTCAGATCCTGCTCTGCTACCCCAGACAAGTTATATAACCTCTGCTTTAGTTTCCTCACTTGTTAAATTAGAATAATAATAGTACCCATCTTCCAGGATTGTTATAAGATCTATGTGCCAGGGCTATATAAATTTTAGTTATCCTCTTCCTTCTTCTCCAATTCATCATGTTGATTTTAAATTATGTAACATCACTAGGTTTGTTACTAATATAATAGAGCAGAAAACTAAAGAAACTAAACCTTTATCTTCAAACCTCTTACGAGATAGCATCACTTTTTTTTTTTTTTAACATGGACATATGTCAGCCATCAAATGTATATGGATATGCAGACTGCAAATCATTATATTCACCTTGGTATAAAATTATTATATTCACCTTGGATGAAGGAGAGGATGGTGTTGAAAGGCATGCCCTACCTACTTAAAGTAGATCAATATCATCATGTTTTATATACATGCAGCCTAGTTTTGCTCATTGAACAATTCTATAAAATTATGACTAGAAGGTGAAGCAGTTATGAAGTGAGAATGAAAAGTGGAAATGGCATGGGATGAGGAGAGGTAGTCACTGAAGAAGGGGATGGAGAAATCTTTTCATCTAGTAATGCATTTGAACAGTTTTTTTTTTTTAAACTAAATCCTTGCCCATTTATTTCACAGATTGTAGCAATCATATAGCCACATTTAGATGTGAAAACTTCAAAGTTCAATCTGCTTTGATTTATGTTTATTCTACCATCCACAATGAATTCTTTTTAGATCATCCATTTGGTAGGTTGAGTCAAGTTTAAAAACAGTTTGGCATACAAAACTATATTCAAGTCATTTTCTGTGAATAAATGGAAAAATTAGTTAGTATTTCTTTTGTGACACTCTACAAAACACGTGGCACCATGTAGCAAATCACATTCTATGTTTGAATATGTTGGCTTAATCACTGTAAAAAGTAAGTGAACAGCATTTAATTTTTAGAAAAAGTCAAAAAAGTAATGTCTCTTACTAATAAAGTGTTACATAAATTTGTCAAATATAAATTTAGAAAGATGTACCAATAGATGGACTTGTACTCTCAAAGATAAAGTGCTTGATACAGGGAGAACTGAATATTCAAAAGTGTAGTTACATAGAAGAAAAATGAGGTTAGGGATTGTTTTAGACTAGCATATATTAGTTTGGGTCTTTTTTCTTCCCTGCTACTTATAGGGAAACAAATGGATAAAAAGAAATGAGTTAGAATCTTGACTTACCTCACATTTAATACCTTTTTGATTTTAGGAAAGTCACAGGAATGAACTGAAATATTGTGTTTGGATAGTCTGAAGAGACTTGACCATGACCCACTAATTATCTACAAATTGTCAAGAAAATTTAGAATTTAATTCCAGAAATTGGGATAATTGTGCCCTTCTGGTTCTCTTTGCCCATTGTACATCATTAAATAGGAAGAAATAGGTGGGAATCTTGGATCTGATATATGCTACCTTTGTGATTTGGGAGCTTTGAAGAGTACAGAGTATATTTGGAATTCTTGTTTCATCAGGGGCTTGTCTGCATATCTGGAAGAATTGATAATAAGGTTTGCATCATTCTGCTTAAATGCACCTTCTACACTACTCCATGAATAGGTCGAGGGGGGAGATTTCTAGGAAGCAGGACTGTGATTATTTTGTCGTGTGTATTCTTTAAACTTGAATTTACTTCCCCTTTGACTCTGAATGTACTTGTGGGAGAATGTCAAAAACTTTATTGTTGGGGGGAATATTTTATACTGACTGTTTCATTGTACCACCTTAGTAAATACTCCTTTCTGAAAATTATTTAAAACTGGTTAACTACAGTGATTCTCAACTGATAATCTGAGGGGAAAACACACTGGTAGAGTCTCAAACTGATGGCATTAAAGGATTGTTCCTGATCCTTAGGGATATACTTAACTCTGAGACAGAGATATAGCTAAATTCTGGGGACCCAAAACATCAGTAGGAGTAGCATACATTTATATTGATTGTCTTAATTAAGTGTAATAAGGAAAGGGAATATAGCTGAGATCTGGAGGCATGCGGGCTTCAATATCTGATGTATCTATGATCTCCCCAACTATGGCTTTTTCTCTAACAATGTCAATCATAGCCATTCCTTCACCTTTCATATCCATGACTGATCTCATAAATGTATCTAAACATTTTTCTGAGAAACCCTGCTTCTGTGGTTGTTTACTGAATAGTGAGATCTTTGTCATACATTGGCAGAGATGTACATATATTCAGCCTAAGCTTTAGTAAGGGGAATCCTCTTTCATTCTCTTAATAGCCCTGTGGTGTTTTCTCATCAGTGATCTCATTTCATCTTCTGGTTATCTTGACCTGGTTCTCATTGATTTGACATTTCTGTATTCTCCTGGGGGTCAGCTTTGCTCCTGCTGATTTCAACTGGATCATGCTGAACTGCCACTTCAACATCTCATTCTGTCTGTTTCTGTATTCCCTGAATTTACAATATTAATTAATAAATGATAGGGAGTAAAGATAAATCTGAATTTGACAAAGCTATTTTTATATATTATCAAGGCTAGCCTTCGACCAAGAGCTAGTTAATGGTTTCCCAAACCATATCATTTTGCTTTTGTTGCTCTTCTGGAAAAGTTCTTTGACCCCTTAGGTACTATAACACCACTGTTGTTGCCATTGTATGTAGATCACTATAAGAATTCTGGCAGATCTATTCCTTTTATGCAGATATTTTGGGGATAATTTTCTTTTTAAAATTAAAAACTTTATTTTTTCCAATTACACATAAAGTATTTTTTGCCATTTTTTAAAAAAATTGAGTTTTAGATTCTCTTCCCCTCTCCTTCCTTTTCCTTTCATTGAAAAGGCAAGCAATTTGATATAGATATTATATATATATATGTATATGTGTATATTTATATATATATAATATAGAAATATATCTGGGTGTGCAAAACATATTTCCATATTATTTATGTTGTTAAAGAAAACACACAAAAATAATTTCAAGAAAAATAAAGCAAGAAAAAAGTATGCTTTCATCAGCAGTCCCAAGAAAAATAAAGTAAAAAATTTTGCTCCAGTTCTTTCTATGAAGATGCATAGCAGTATTCATCATATGTTTTTTTGGAATTGTCTTGAATCATTGTATTGCTCAGAATAATTAAGTTATTCACAGTTGATCATCATATGAAATTGCTGTTACTTTTCTGTTTCTTTTCACTTCACTTTACATCAATTCGTGTCTTTCCAGGTTTGTCTGAGAGCATCCGGCTTGTCATTTTTTATAATACAATAGTATTTAATCACAATCATATATCACAACTTGTTCTGCCACTCCCTAACTGGTGGGCATTCCCTCAATTTCCAATTTTATGGTATCACCAAAAGAGCTGCAATAAATATTTTCAAACATATAGATTATTTTCCTTTTTAAATTTCTTTGTGATATATGTAAATTAGTCCTATTTTTGGGTCAAAGGGAAAGAATTATTTTAAAGCCCTTTGGATATAATTCTAAATAGTTCACAATGGCTAGGTTAGTTCACAACTCCACTAATAGTACAATAATGACACAATTTTTCTACATCCCCTACAATATTTGTAATTTTCCTTTTCTTCATATTAGCTAATCTGATAGCTTTCAGATGGTTCTTCAGAGTTGTTTTAATTTGCATTTCTATAATCAACAGTGAGAGCATTTTTTCACATGACTATAGATAGCTCTGATTATTTCATTTGAAAACTGCTGGTTTACATCATTTAACCATCTATGAGTTGTGGAATAACTTTTAATTTTGTCTATTTGACTCAGTTCTCATATATTTGAGAAACAAAACCTCTGTCATAAAAATTGGCTGTATTTTTTTTCACATTTATAATTACTATGTATTTCTCTTCATCACATTCCTTCCCCCATTTATTCTACTCTCTTTCTCCTTTCACCCTGTTCATCCTCAAATATGTGTTGCTTCTGACCATTGCCTCCCTTAATCAGCCCTCACTCATCACTTTCCCTTTCTCTTAATCCCTTCTTCTCCTACTTTTTTAAAAAGGTAATATCAATTTCTATATCCAATTGGGTATATATGTTACTCCCTCTTTGAGTCAATTCTGAGAGTAAGGCTCATGTGTCCCCTTCTACTACTTCTCCCACCTTTCCCTCCTTTATAAAAGTTCTTTCATACCTATTTTATGTGAGATAATTTATCCCATTCTACCTTTCCCTTCCCTTTCTCCTAATGCATCCCCATTTCTCATCCCTTAATTTTATTTTTAAAAATATCGAATTATCATATCCAACTCATACCCATGTCCTCAATCTATGTATACCCCTTCTAATGGCTCTAATAATTATAAAGTTCTTAGGAGTTAAAAGTATCATCTTCCCATGTAGGAATGCAAATAATTTAACCTTACTAAAATTCTTATGATTTCCCTTTCCTGTTACCTTTTTATGCTTCTCTTCTATTTGAAAATCAAATTTTCTATTGAGCTCTTATTGTTTCATTAAGAATGCTTGAAAGTACTCCTTTGAATGTGCACTTATTTCTCTTGAAAGTTTATATTCATTTTTTCTGGGGAGATGATTCTTGTTTGTATTTTTTTGGTGCCTCTTTAACCAAACTGTTGATTCTTTTTTCATTATTTACTTTTATCACTCTCATTTCCTTCCCCAGTATTTCCTCTGCTTCTTTTATTGAACTTTTAAAAAATATTTTTTGAGTTCTTTACATTTTTCTTTAAGGCTTTGGATGTAGCAGTTTTGACTTCATTGTCTTCTCTGTGTTTTGATTTTCCTTGTCACTATAGTAACTTTTATGGTCAGGTTCTTTTGCTGTTGTTATTTGCTTATTTTTCTGTCTATTTCTTCACTTTTAACTTGATGATAAAGTGGGCTCTGCTTATAGGGTAGAGGGGGTGTTTGTTCCAAGCTTCAGGCTTTTTTGTGCAGCTGTTTTTAGAGCTATTTCTGGGAATCTGCAAATTTTCTGTTCTTCCAAGATGGTATGATCTAGTAAGTATGATCTGTGAGTGACCATAATCTCTCTTTTTCACTTTGGAACTGTGACCCAGGATCTTGCTTCTCTGTAGTCACAAGCACCTCCTGCCAATCCTCCTCCTTGTCCTGAGAATTTGACCCAGGACTGCAACCTTGATCCATGAAGGGGAAATGTAACAACATTGTCCTACGTGCAGAGGCAATAAAGAGACCTCTGTAAACTTCTGGCCAATTATCTGATTTCCTTACTGTCTGTGGACTAAGATCTCTGGAAGATACTCCTGCTTATTCACTCACCCTCAAGTTCTGCTGCTGATTTGCTTAAATGTGGTCTGTGCTTGCCCAGTCTATACTGGAGGGCATTCCAGGATGATACAAATTTCTTGAGAACCTTTTGAGTTGCTTTGGATTAGAAAATTGTTTCATCTTTATCTTTTGTGTGTTCTAATACTCTAGACAATTTTGAAGTATTATTTAAAGTTGTTTGCAGGGGAATTTGGGAGAGCTTCATTGAGTCTGCCTTTTCTCCACCATCTCTTGGCTCTCTCTCTCTTTTATGGATAACTTTCTCAGTGTAATCCTATGCTAAATTCTCCACAGACTAATTTTCTCAACTAATTTTGCTAAAATTTATAAGGACAAACTAAAAATCTTATTCTTGAGATTTAAAACATTTTCAGCAATCTATGATTAAGGAAGTATGGTTTGATAAGTTTATTAGAAACGGATTTTTGGTGGACTAAAAGCAATAGATGTTGCCAGTAATGTGTTATCAATATTCATAGATATTATTAAGGTAGTATATTAATAAGGCATATGTTCAGGGAGAACCAGTACTTTTGGAGTGAGCACTTGATGAGCTCTTTTTAGAATTGACACCTAATTCCAATCTGTGACTCCAAGAAGTTGTAACCATCTTGGCGGATGGACTAAATCAGATTAACGGTAACTCACAGACCTTAAACCTATTAGATATTTAGAGGGCTATATACCTCAAACATAAGAAGACTTCCTCTGGAAGAATGGGTAGATGAGAACAATTTGTTCCAGTGACAAAGAAGGTGGCTGAAGAGGTCATGTGAAGCACTTAATACTTGTTCAGATATTGAAGATGACAACTTCATCCACTATTCTGGGCCATCACCAGTCATCTTAATTTCTGTCTTACCCAGTGGATTTTGACAACTCTGGAAGAGAGGGTGAGGGTGATGACTTTGTAAAACTGCTTCAATCCAAGTCATGGCACAAATCAAGACATCACCTGTAGTGTGCTTTCTAGAGCCTCTAAATTGGGATGCCAAAATATTCTGTCCGGACTAGCTCACTGGAGGATCTTGGGACCAGCCTTGGTCTTAGTGGAGGAATAATGAAGTCAGGAGACCCATGAGGATGGTCCTTATTTCCAGTCCTCTCAGCCTTTAAATACCTTGGTATGATTACATCATTACAGCACATTAAGTATGTGCCAACTAGAGAACCATTATACCATCACATCACACAGTGCAAGTGCTAACTATAAGCACTCTGCTATTGAAATGTAAATTTCTCTTATGTTAAGTATCCCTTGCTTCAAGTAGAACACAGGTGGTTACATCCTCCTTAACTTCTCAGGAAGGGTGAGCATACCAAAGAGAAGTGGCCCCACCCTCCCTGACTTCTCAGGAAGTGTAAGAGCCCTTAGGGGAGGTGGGGAGCCAAAGGAGACTTTATCAGCAGGTTCCCTCTGGGCTGAAGAGTTTTATACTTTATCCAGAGTTCCCTCACTATCTGAGGTCCTCTACAATCACCCATAATGTCACTGGTTAAGAGAAGAGCCATTTCCAGAATGAGGAGATGGTCCTGCTTTTCACTGATCAAACTATATCTGGACTATTTTGTTTATCTCTGGAAACCACAGTTTAGAGAAGACATTGAAAAGCTGTATAAGGTCAAGAGAATGGGAAAAAAAAAAAGATAGTAAAAATACTAGACAATACCATAATAATCAGTTGAAAATACTAAAAGTATTTAATTCTATGGAGAGAAGATTCAACAAAAATTTAATTATATCTTCAGGTATTTGAAGTTCAAATATGTCTTCAGATACTTCCTAGCTGTTCAACTTTTGAAAAATCACTTAGGGCTAATTGTCTCCAAAAATAGAAATAATAAAAAAAAAAATCAATGATAGTATCTTAGGAATTTCATCAATTGGTTCTTTCAGTATGTTGGAATGCAGATCATATATACTTGGTGACTTAAATTATTTGAGAACAGCCGTGTTTTCTTACCAATTTCACATTTATTTTGGATTTTAGCTTGCTGTGAGTCATAGTTTTGTGTTTTCTCTCATTCACATTTTTCCATTATCCCATCTATCATTAATCCTATTGCTTTTTAAAACTTCTCTCTGTCTTTAACATAGCTTTAAAAAAAGTCCTTTTCGTGGTCCTTAGAGGACATTGTTAATCTCAACTTAATCTGAACTTTGATGCACTAGATACTCTTTTTCCTAGGACTGCGCCACTCTCTAGTATTTATTTTTTGTTATTTTGTGGTTATCTTTTATTGTTAAGGTGTTTCTTCTCATCCATAGTGTTCTCTTCATATACAAACCTACCTTTTCTTCCTCTTTGGAATGATATCCATTTGCTTCTTCAAGATTTTATTCATGAGGGCTTTTCAAATCTCTTTTGGTTCAACTTTTCTTAAGAAAATTTTCATTTTGTCATCCTGTCTATTCTTTCTCTCAACCATTTGCAATCTGTTTTGCCAATAGAGTGTTAAATCAGTCAATGCCTGTATTTCCTTTCAGTCCCCTTCATAAATTCTAAGAGTCATCACTTTCCTCTCCACCCCCAGCTTTCACTCATTTGTATCCCAGCAGCTCTTCCATCCTTGTTATCCAACTTCAGAGTAGAACAATACCCTTCCTTGCTGCTTCTTTTAACTATTCTCCATTTGGCAGAGAACTAGCTCCAGATAAATGAAGTCATTATTATCTCATACTTCTAGGCCAAGTTTATGGGCTGTTTCCTGAAATCTTTATTTCTTTCTCCTGTTCAGGTGGCTTGCAATATGCATTCAGGACAACACATTTTCTATATCTTCTATTGCTACTTGGCCAAATACTCTGCCCCTTTTGGCCCCTAGATTTTCTCACCTGACTATTCCTTCTAATTATATTTTCTTCTTTTTATGAATTATGACCTTTTGGAATAAGACATGAATGAGAGGAGTCGAGCAAACAATTCTGCAGTCATTCTTTGTGATCTTGTGTCCTCATGTTCACCCCAGCCATTTTCTGCTTAGCTGTTGCTGCTGCTATTATTTTACCTTGGAACAAAAAGAGACTATCTCTAGAAAAGAAGTCATTCACCTGTGTCCTGCTTTATCTCATCCATTTTCTATCCTACAGCTGACAGCATAATTTTCCCCTCTCTCCCTTTATATCTCTCTTAAAAACAAAACAAAACAAAACAAAACAAAACAAAAAAAAAAAACGAAAACAAAAAAACACTGTAATTAAATCACCACTATCACTGCTTCTAGAAAACTTGAATTTTAATAGACTGTACTATTATTTTATTCACCAGCTTTTAAATTTCCCAGATCTTAATCCCTTTCCTTGGCCACCAATGCCTTCTATATATTATTTGTGCTATGTAAGAATGTAATCTTCTTGAGGACAGGGTTTTGTATTTGTCTACCTAGGGCTTAACAATGCTTGGTACTCAAGGAAATACTTAATAAATACTTTTACTTTATTCATTCAGGTATGCTTACATGATCAAATTAAGATTTTTGCATTCAGATTGATACAGAACCAATTCTGTTAATCTGTGTATAATGACTTGAAATAATGTGCTATAATGGAAAGAGAATTGTGTCCAGTTAGAGGACCTGGGTTGAAGTCCTATCTCTGGCACTACCTATAATAACTTGAGCAAGCATTAGTCTTTCTGGTTCTCACTTTTCCCATTTGTAAAATAAATCAATTTCAAAGCCTGAGAGTTCCTCTGAATTTCTTTCCAGCTCTGAATCTATAATCCTAAAGTTGCTGATTTTATGGTTAACTCTCTTTTTAGAGGTTAGATCTTACTTACAATTTTCATGTACATATATATGTGTGTGTGTATTCCCATGATATTGTACCTGCTTTTCTTTACAACAGGTTTCCTTTTTTCTTTTTTAAAGAATGGTATTTTAATAATAAA
This sequence comes from Sminthopsis crassicaudata, assembly GCF_048593235.1. Taxonomy (NCBI): domain Eukaryota; kingdom Metazoa; phylum Chordata; class Mammalia; order Dasyuromorphia; family Dasyuridae; genus Sminthopsis; species Sminthopsis crassicaudata. The sequence continues at coordinate 85,009,091 of NC_133620.1, read as the reverse complement.
AAGTTGAAAAATATGTTTTCAAATACTGGAATTTGGATGAACAAATTTTGACATATAAATGTATAAATGGAATAATGGGAAGGTCATTTATGAGGATCTCAAAGAAAAATGAGAATTTATGAAAAGGATTCAGTGAATACAATAAAAAGAACAATATCCATAATGATACAGCAATGTAAGCCAATAAAATTTAAGTCAAGAAATTCATGTCCCAAGGTCTCATTTCCAAAATATATAGAGAACTGACCCTAATTTATAAGAAACCGAACCATTCTCCAATTGATAAATGGTCAAAGGATATGAACAGACAATTCTCAGATGAAGAAATTGAAACTATATCCACTCACATGAAAGAGTGTTCCAAATCACTACTGATCAGAGAAATGCAAATTAATACAACTCTGAGATACCACTACACACCTGTCAGATTGGCTAAGATGACAGGAACAAATAATGATGAATGTTGGAGGGGATGTGGGAAAACTGGGACACTGATACATTGCTGGTGGAGTTGTGAAAGAATCCAATCATTCTGGAGAGCAATCTGGAATTATGCCCAAAAAGTTATCAAACTGTGCATACCCTTTGACCCAGCAGTGCTACTACTGGGCTTATATCCCAAAGACATACTAAAGAGCGGAAAGAGACATATATGTGCCAAAATGTTTGTGGCAGCTCTTTTTATTGTAGCTAGAAACTGGAAGATGAATGGATGTCCATCAGTTGGAGAATGGTTGGGTAAATTGTGGTATATGAAAGTTATGGAATATTATTGCTCTGTAAGAAATGACCAGCAGGAGGAATACAGAGAGGCCTGGAGAGACTTACATCAACTGATGCTGAGTGAAATGAGCAGAACCAGAAGATCACTGTACACTTCAACAACAATACTGTATGAGGATGTATTCTGATGGAAGTGGAAATCTTCAACATAAAGAAAAACCAACTCACTTCCAGTTGATCAATGATGGACAGAGGTAGCTACACCCAGAGAAGAAACACTGGGAAGAGAATGTAAATTGTTAGCACTAATATCTGTCTGCCCAGGTTACATGTACCATTGGAATCTAATGCTTATTGTGCAACAAGAAAATGGCATTTACACACATGTATTGTATCTAGGTTATATTGTAACACATGTAAAATGTATAGGATTGCCTGTCATCGGGGGGAGGAAATAGAGGGAGGGGGGGATAATTTGGAAAAATGAATACAAGGGATAATATTATAAAAATATATATATATATATATATATATAATAAAAATTATTAAAAAAAGAAATTCATGTCCCAATTATAAATTAAATCATATACTACATTAACAACTACTATACTACAAAAGGGAAATAGCATGCTATCAATTGAAATTACTCCATAAAGTGGTTTAAAAATATTTATTTTATCCTTAAGAAATAAAACAAGCATTTCCATAATATAGTAGAATAGGAAAAAAAAAAGATGATTGCACATGAAATTTCAAATGCATTATCCACAACTTGCTATTTCTTTTAAATATATAACAAAATTATCATGTTATATTTTTTCTTAACTTAGGGACCATGAAATTGTTCTTTTTTGTTTTTGATATTTTGATAACTTTATGTCAATATAATGGCTTTTCTTTATAATCCAATACATTTTATTTTATGCATTTAAAAAACCATGATTCTGAGAAGTGGAAAATCTCCCATGATAACTTTGTGGATAATATGGGAAAATATTGACTAGATAAGAGCATAGATCAGTGAACTCAGAGCAAAAAGTAATGCTGCTTGTCAAATTGGAAAGGTGTGTGCAATAGAGTACTATGTCTATTATTGTTCTTGAGGTAGAGAAGAATTAAATCATTTGACAGGATGTAGGCAGTGATAAGTATCATGAGATAGAGCCTGTCCCAGAAGTAATCAGTATGTATGCTCACTATCAATTCTATTAAATTAAAAAACCTTATTAATACCTACTTATTCAACCTCTATTATGTACATGGCGCTGTGTTAGGCAAGTAGAGACTAAAAGAGTCAGAAAGACTCCCCATAGTAAGTAGTATCTCAGTGAATACTTACAAGTAAGCTAAGGATTCTAAGACATAAAAGAAAATAATGTTATTTTAGGTATTTAGGATGTACAAATGAATGAAAGTAGTAGATGTTATGCTAAGTTCTGGAAAAAGCAAATGAGTCTGTTTCCCAGACTAGAGCTATATTGAAAGGAACTTCCTTTTTTTTAATAGAAATCTTTTTATTTACAAAACATATGCATGGGTAATTTTTCAACATTGACCCTTGCAAAACTTTCTCTTCCAAATTTTTCCCTCTTTCCCTGCACCCCCTCCTCTAGTTGGCAGGTAGTTCAGTACATGTTAAATATGTTAAAATATAAGGTAATTCCAATATATATGTATTGATATAGTTATCTTGCTGCACAAGAGAAATCAGATCTAGAAAGGAAAAAAAAAATCTGAGAAGGAAAACAGAATGCAAGCAAACATCAACAGAAAGCCTGGAAATGCTTTGTTATGGTCCCACTCAGTACCTACAGGCCTCTTCTGGTTTTATATGGCTTTTTTCATCACTGATCAATTGGAACTGGTTTGAATCATCTCATTGTTGAAGAGGGACACATCCATCAGAATTGATCATTGGATGGTCTTGTTGTTGCTGTGTGTAAAGATCTCCTGGTTCTGCTCATTTCATTCAGCATCAGTTCATATAAGTCTCTCCAGGCCTCTCTGAAATCATCTTGTTGGTTGTTTTTTACAGAACAACAGTACTCCATAATATTCATATACTATAATTTATTCAGCCATTCTCCAATTGATGGGCATCCATTTAGTTAGTTTCCAGTTTCTAGTCACTACAAATAGGGCTGCCACTAACATTTTTTGTACATATAGGTTTCTTTCCCTCCTTTATGATCTCTTTGGCATACAGACCCAGTAGAGACACTGCTGGGTCAAAGGGTAGGCACAGTTTGATAACTTGATAAACTATGTCCCAGTTTTCCCACATCTCCTCCAACATCTGTCATTATCTTTTCCTGTCATCTTAGCCAATCTGACAGGTGTGTAGTGGTATCTCAGAGCTGTCTTAATTTGCATTTCTCTGATCAACAGTTATTTGGAACACCTTTTCATATGACTAAAAATAATTTCAATTTCTTCATCTGAAAATTGTCTGTTCATATCCTTTGACCATTTATCAATTGGAGAATGGCTTGAATTCTTATAAATTTGAGTCAATTCTCTATATATTTTAGAAATGAGGCCTTTATCATAACCTTTGAATGTAAAAATGTTTTCCCAGTTTATTGCTTCCCTTCTAATCTTGTCTGCATTAGTTTTGTTTGTATAACTTAATATAATCAAAATTATCTATTTTGTGTTCAGTAATGATCTCTAGTTCTTCTTTGGTCACAAATTCCTTATTTCTTCACGGATCTGGGAGATAAACTATCCTAAGTTCTTCTAATTTATTTATAATATCATTCTTTATGTCTAGATCACGAACCCATTTTGACCTTATCTTGGTATATAGTGTTAAGTGTGACTCAATGCCTAGTTTCTGTCATACTAGTTTCCAATTTTCCCAGAATTTTTTGTCAAATAGTGATTTCTTATCCCTACAACTGGGGTCTTTGGGTTTGTCAAACACTAGATCACTATAGTAATTTACTATTTTGTCTTGTGAACCTAACCTATTTCACTGCTCAACTACTCTGTTTCTTAACCAATACCAAGTGATTTTGATGATCAGTGCTTTATAGTGTAGTTTTAGATCTGGTACTAGGCCACCTTCATTTACTTTTTTTCCCCCATTAATTCCCTTGAAATTCTTGAGCTTTTGTTCTTCCAGATGAATTTTGTTATTTTTTCTAGATTAGTAAAATAGTTTCTTATGAGTTTAAGTGGTATAGCACTAAATAAATAGATTAGTTTAAATAGTATTTTTATCTTTATTATATTTGCTTGATCAAGAACACTTGATATTTTCCCAAATGTTTAGATCTGACTTTATTTGTGTGGAAAATATTTTATAGTTTTGCTTATATAGTTCCTGACTTTGTCTTGGCAGATAGATTCCCAAATATTTTATACTATCGGCAGTTACTTTAAATGGAATTTCTCTTTGTATCTCTAATTTTTGGATTTTGTTAGTGATGTATAAAAATGCTGATGATTTATATGGATTTATTTTGTATCCTGCAACTTTGCTAAAGTTGTGGATTATTTCTAATAGTTTTTTAGTTGATTCTCTAGGGTTCTCTAAATATACCATCATATCATCTGCAAAGAGTGATAATTTGTTTCCTTATTACCTACTTTAATTCCTTTGATCTCTTATTTTTCTCTTCTCTTATTGTCAAAGCAAGCTTTTATAATACAATATTGAATAATAATGGTGATAGTAGGAAACCTTGTTTCATCCCTGATCTTATTGGGAATGTTTCCAGTTTATCACCATTACATATGATGCTTACTGATGGTTTTTTAAATAGATGCTACTGACTATTTTAAGGAAAAGTTCATTTATTCTTATGCTCTCTAGTGTTTTTAATAGGAATGGATGTTGGATTTTATAAAATGCTTTTTTTTTCATCTATTGAGATAATCATATGTTTTTTGTTAATTTAGTCATTGATATAGTCATTTATGCTAATAGTTTTTCCAATTTTGAACCAGCCCTGCATTCCTGGTATAAATCCTACTTGGTCATCCTGGGGATGATTTTCTGTACTCTCTTTGCTAATTTTTATTTAAGATTTTTGCATCAATATTCATTAGGGAAATTGGTCTATAATTTTCTCTCTGTTTTCATCATACCTGGTTTAGGTATCAGTACTATGTCTGTGTCATAAAAGGAATTTGTTGGAGTCCTTCATTCCCTATTTTAAAAAATAGTTTACATAGTATTGGAGTTAATTGTTCTTTAAATGTTTGGTAGAATTCATATGCAAATTCATTTCGTCCTGGAGATTTTTTCTTAGGGAGTTGATTAATAGCTTGTTCTATTTCTTTATCTAAAATGGGACTTTAAAAATAATTTATTTCCTTTTCTGTTAATCTGAGCAATCTATATTTTTGTAGATATTCCTCCATTTCACTTAGGTTATCAATTTTTTTGGCATAAAGTTGGGCAAAAAAAATTGCTGTAATTTTCTCTTCATTAATGGAAACTTCTCCCTTTTCATTTTCGAGACTACCAATTTAATTGTCCTCTTTCCTTCTTTCTAATCAAATTAACTAAAGGTTTATCTATTTTGTTGGTTTTTTCATAAACCAACTTTTAGTTTTATTTATTAATTCAATAGTTTTTTAACTTTTAATTTTATTAATCTCTCTTATTTTTAGAATTTCAAGTTTGGTATTTGGGGGGTTTTAATTTATTCTTTTTCTAGCTTTTTTAGTTGCATGTCCAATTTATTGATTTTCTCTTTATTTTATGCAGGTAAGCATCTAGAGGTAGATGCTTTATAGAGATATAAAATTTCGCCTTATTACCACTTTGGCTGCATCCGACAAATTTTGGTATGTTGTCTCATTATTGTCATTCTCTTGGATGAAATTATTGATTGTGTCTAAGATTTGCTATTTCACTCATTCATTTTTTTTTAGGATGAGATAATTTAGTTTCCAATTACTTTTTGGTTTATTTTTGATAAGGTCTAGATTTAGGGAACCAAAATGAGATTAGGGTTTCTGGTGGTCAGGAAGTTAAATGATAAGGTCTAGTGTCAGGTTCGGGTTCGGGGAACCAAATGGAGAGGTTTGGCTCCTCTGCACCCCCTTGGGATTCAGCACAAGGGTACAGAGTTTTGGGGACTCCTTTCTGGGGGCATGGAGATTCTCTGTAAAAGAATTTACAGACCCAAAAACCTAGATTGATAAAAGAGGTTTATTACAGGAATTTGGAAGTAAGGTTAGAAATCCGGACAGAGAGGCATGAAGTCTGTTTAGGGAAATAGGTGAGGATAAAGAGAGGGTGGCACTGGAAAATAATATTCCAGTGAATAAAGGGTCCTTGGCATCCCAAGCATGGCATAGCTGGCATGTTTGGAACCTCTGCAAAGAGAGGGTTTTAGTTTGGCTCTTTTATAATGGGAGTTTTAGCTGAAGGGAACTCTTGGGTGGAGTACTAAGTTGGCTCATTGCTGGGTTTCAGCTTGAGCTGGAATTTGAATTGAATTCAATGAGTTTCAGGACTGAGCCAACCCCACCTAGATAACAAGGATGAAACTGTTTGTCCCTCAGGGCAGGGTACCTCACTGAGGCATAACTGAAGGAGATTTTCTCCTTTAAGGATTTTTAGAGTTTTGGGGTCCTTTCATTTTTTCCTGGCTTTATACTGCATGTGATTTTTATTGTATCATGATCTGAAAAAAAAAAAAAAGCAATTATTATTTCTGCCTTTCTGCATTTAATTTTGAGGTTTTTATGCCCTAACACATGGTCAATTTTTCTATAAGTTCCATGAACCTCTGAGAAAAAAGTAAACTCCTTTCTGTCTCCATTTAATTTTCTCCAAAGATCTATCATACTAAAAACATTTTGTTTACCTCCTTAACTTCTTTCTTATTTATTTTGTGGTTTGATTTATCTAGTGAGATCCCCCACTAGTATAGTTTTGCTGTCTATTTCTTCTTGCATCTTTCTTAACTTCTCCTCCAGGAATTTCTATGCTATACTACTTGGTGCATCTTTCTTAACTTCTCCTCCAGGAATTTCTATGCTATACTACGTGGTGCATATATGTTTAGTATTGATATTGCTTCATTATCTATAGTACCCTTAAGTAAGATAAAATTTTCTTCCTTATCTCTTTTAATTAGATTTATCTTTGCTTTTACTTATCAGAGATCAGGATTGCTACCACTGCTTTTTTCCCCCCTTCAACTGAAATATAATATATTCTGCTCTAGCCCTTTACATTCACTGTGTATGTATCACTATGTTTTAAATGTGTTTCTTGTAAACAACACATTGTAGGATTCTGGCTTTTAATCCAGTCTGCTATCTGCTTCTATTTTATGCGGGAGTTCATCCCATTCACATTCACAGTTAAAATAAATAATTCTGTATTTCCTGCTATCTTATTTACCCTAGGTTATGCTGTTCTCTTTCCTATTTCCCTTCCTTCCTCCCCAAAATTTTGCTTTTAATGACTACCTTCCTCAAACAGTCCTCCTTCTTTAGAGCCCCCTATTTTACACCTTTCCCCTAATTCTCCTGTTTTTCCTTCTATTAGTCTTTCCCTTTCTTTCCCCTCTTTCCTTCCTACTTCCCTATAAGGTGAGACAAGTTTCTTAGTGATACCAAATATGTCTGATATTCTCTCTTGTAAGGGTCCTTTAAATGGGTGGGCACAGCGCAACAGGAGATTGAAGCCTGGAAGTATTATCTGTGGATATAGGACTGCCCTGTGGGTGGGATCCGGTCCATATTGAGATAGCTTAGTAATGGGTGACGGCTCTCTCGCTGATTGGCTGTGTGTGTGACCTCACAGGCCCTTTATAAGCCCACTGCAGATAGCAGTCGCTCTCTTTAACCTGGCTCCCTAACCTGGGGTAGCCAAGCCAAGCCAAGCTGATGAATAGGCGAGAGGTAAGGAGTTTGGTAGTGAACAGACAAGTCAGGGCATTATGTGAGTAGGTATAATAAAGGCTTTTAAGATTACACATGGCTGTTCTTGAGCGTGCTACTGGTTATTAAACTATAGATTCAAGAAATCATGGCCAGAGACCTTTGAAGGCCTCAGAGGAGGAGAGCCAGGTAGAGTTGACACTGCAAAGGTCAGTGATCAAAGGTACTCTGTTAGGCCTAGGGCAGACTGGTAATTGTAACTGCCAGGAGGGCATGTTACACTCTCTTAGAGCCAAATCTGATGAGATTAAGATTCACACAATGCTCATCCCCCTGCCTTCTTTCTTTCAATTATAATAGGTTTTCTTTGCCTCTTCCTGAGATGTAATTTCCTTTATTTTGCCCCTTTCCCCCTCTTCTTCCATTATGATCCCTTTTCCACCTCTAGTTTCTTTTTCATATTATCATAATAAAGTCAAATTATACCTGGATTGTCTACATATACTCATAACAGAAATATAGTTCTGAAGAGTTCTTTCCTTTTTATCTTTTTATGCTTCTCTTGAGTTCTTTTTTGTTCAGTGTTAGGATTCTTACAAGGTGCTGAGTCACTGGAATGGATAGAGACAATAATTATCTAATTTAGCATGATACTTAATAGTTCTCTAGTTCAGTAATGTACTTACTAGAATTCCACAAGATTCACACCTTTAAGAGGGCATACTTTTAAGGAGTTCCCACAAGCCCAGGGAAAACCTAGAAGCCCACTCTCTTGGAGGTAGAATTCATTCCAATTTCTACCTTTGTGCTGCCTGGAAACATTGGGGGGGACTTCAGGAGATTCAGAGTCAGGATTCAGTCAAAAAAATTCACAACTCAGGCAGAACGAAAGAAGACAGAGAAGTGGTGGCAGGCTGTCTTGTGGAGAACACTGAAACCAAGATCCAGAAGGCCTCCAGAAAACTAGCTAAGCCTTAACTGAAGGAGATAAGATTTTGGAAGAGAAAGTAAAGGATCTGGACTTTGACTCCTGGATGCATTTGGGATTATTGAAGTGAACTGAAACTAAGGCTGCCTCTAGAAGCCCTCCAAGAAATCTGCTCCCAGAGAACATTACAATTTAAAGAAGAGAACACTATAGTTCAGCTCTGGTCTTTTCATCAGAAATAGATGAAATGTACCAGTGCCATTGAATGTCCATCTTCTTCCTTGAAAGATAATGCTCATTTTAGCTGGATAGCCTTTTCTTGGCTGTAATTCAACTTCTTTTGCCTTTTGGAATATCAGATTCTAACCCCTTCAATCTCTTAAGGTGGAAGCTGCTGGGTCCTGGGAAATATTGATTTTGACTATTTCATATTTAAATTGTTTCTTTCTGACTGCCTACAATATCTTTTCCTTGGTATGATAGTTCTGAAATTTAGCCATGATATTCCTTGGGGGTTTAATTTTGGGGTCTCTTTCAGGTGATGCTTGGTGGATTCTTTCAATGGCTATTTTACCTGATTCTAAAATATCTAAAATATCAGGGCAGTTTTCTTTTATGATTTCCTGTATGATAAGGTCTAGGTTCTTTTTTTTTTTTTTTTTTTTTTTTTTTTTGTCATGGCTTTCAGGAAGCCCAATAATCCTTACATTGTCTCTCCTAGATCTTTCAGGTCAGTTGTATTTCCTAAGAGATATTTCATATTTTTTCTAAATTTTTCTTTTTCTTTTTTTTGTTTGACTGATTCTTGAAGTCTTAATGAGCCATTCACTTCCATTAAGATAATTAAGAAAAATCAAATGAAAAATATGGGTCCACACTAGAGCCTTGGAGGTACACCCATACTTAGAGAATGGGACATGCATAATGTTCAGCAAAGAGGATAGGAAGGAATAGCCAGCTAAGAGATCTAGAAGAGAATGGTATCATAAAATCCAGAAAGAAGAAAATATTCAAGAGAGGGCAATCAACTTAAGTGCTTTAGAGAGGTCAAAAAAGAGCAAAACTAAGAAAAAAAATCATTGGAGTTAGCATTTAAGGATAGCTATTAGCTTTTGAAAAACCAGATTCATTTGAGTGATGAGGAACAATAAAGAGAAGTGAGTAAAATTCAACTCTTATTTTACTTCTGTTTTCTAATCCAGGGGTAATTGTCCTTAAACTAACAAAGAGAGAACAAAAATGCCAATTGGGAATTCAATCTCAAAATAAATGAGGAGATTGTAAGAAAAGTATTTAACTTCCCTCAGTGAGTTCTAGATGTTATTGAGTCACTGTTCCTGATCTCCAAAAAAAATTGATGATGCAAGAGAAGGTATAGTATTGAGGGAAAGTTTGTTAATTATAAAATAAAAATTTCAGAGTTCACAGTGGAAAGGGCATTCAGATGTGGGACAATATATGGAAGAGAATGGATTGAAGTTGACTGACAAAAATGAGAGAAAGCAATTGAAGGGAGTTGGAAAAGGTATGATTTACTCATAAGCCAGCTGTTATATTCAGTATCACTGGGAATGGAAGCTTAAGAACATCTAAGGGCAATCTCTCAAAATCCTCAATCTCTCAAAAATAATTTTGAGGTCAATATGGAAAAGTATAGATTCACTGAGTTGACAGAATGTAATTTCAGAAGTGGTTGATTATATAGACTCAAAGTAATGTATCATGTCAAATTGGAAAGATGTCTGTAATGGAATGGCACACACAGTGGTCTATCATTGTTTCTAAGATTTCAAAAGAGGTACATTAGGATGAAGTCAAGGAAAAATGCTGGATGGTGAGACCTACCCCAATAGTGGCCAATCATCATGTCTACTAGTTTGTGAATATAATTTTGCCCATTTTGCATCGCAGGTTGTGTGCTATACACAGTGCATTATTACTATGAGCATACAACACTGATTCCTAACTCCATCATCATCACACTCAATCAGGTAATGCTACTCAGAAATATTTTTTTATATTAGCTGGTGCTGTTTGTCAGGCTTCACTTTGTAGAGTTCAGTTAATTGCTTGCCAATGAATAGAATAGCCCAGTTTCAACTCGTTTGACTTATTTACCTTTGAGATATAGCCAGAAAATATTACATAAAATTTCTTCTAAAGGTTTACTAGCTGTTGAATATGAAGATCTTGCCATCACGGAGTTATTAGTCACTTAGTTCCCATACTAATGCTCAGTGATGCTCTCAGTCCTGGCACATCTCCTTTAGGGGCTGATGGCTAACCTCTTGTCCTTAATCTGGACTATCTCTTAAGAGGGACTATCTCCTAAATATCTCCTACTAACTGCTAGGCCAGAGAAGAATTAACAGGTGTTAATTTTATGGAGTTTAGCGTATGAAGAGGTTGGAGATTACTTAGGCTGTGCTGATACCAGGGACAGGTGGACTATATGTTATTCTATTGTAAACAACTCATAATGACATGGAGCTAGAAGTACTTGATAATATCACCTTCACCTGTGCTACCCTTTTGGCAAATGGACCTTTCTCTCTTATAGCCCTTCAATAGGAAAATAGATGATCACTTGTTATATAAATTACAATGGAAATTCTTTTTGTGCCTGTATTGGAATAGATCTCTTCTAATTCTCAGTGTGAAAAGCACAATAATGGAGATGAACCAGTTTGGTTTTGCCCTTAGATGTTCTTAAGCTTCCATTCCCAGTAATATTGAATATAATACTGGCTTATGGGTAAATCATACCTTTTCCGACTCTCTTCCAATTGCTTTCTCTCATCTTTGTCAGTCAATCCTTTCTCTTCCATATATTGTCTCACATCTGAATGCTCTTTCCACTGTGAACTCTGAAATTTTTTTTCTTGTAATTAACAAACTTTCCCTCATTCTATACCTTTTTATGCCATTTTCCTTTCCTCTTCTGGAAGACAAAAAGCTGGCTGTTCCTGGATGATACTACCACTGTATCCTTGTCTATCCTTTCTCCTTCAGTTATTCAGCAACCCTTCCTCCTTTAAGGTTTACTCCATGCATATTTAATAGCAATTCTAAAATCCTGAGAGCAATTATACACTGTCCCTTAATTCAAGTCACATTATTTCTAAAAAAATTTAGGTGCTGGCTTGAATTTTTACTCTTCACCTCAACTCCTGGGATGCCATGAGATTTTAACATGCATACTGTTATTCCTTTATTTGCCCTAGTTGTTCAGTTCTGCAGTTTACTCAACTTTCAGAGTTTATACCTTTACTCCACCACAATCATGTATAAGGTTATTCCCCTTTATTTTGGAATTATTCAAACATGTTGGATTCTCTTTACTATTCCCACAATGGCTATTCCTATAACGACTATTCTATACTTTCTCCTCTCTCTACCTCTCACTTTATCCTTTCTCCACCCTCTCTCTTTAAGATCTCACCTTATTTTTAACTGAACAAACAGAGGAGGAACCCTGAAATGTTTGCTTTTCATGATCAAGTACACTGAAATTTCTTTATCTAGTCATAAAACTCATATCATTCTATCCCTCCCTTCCTATTCCTTACCTATGGCTTCTATTATACCCTTTGGAGCCAAACAGAACAAGTCTATTTGCATTTTTATATGCGAGAACTTTTAAAGTACTTGACGTTAGCTAAGATCCTTCTGTCCAATACCTCAATACCCTTACTCTCCCCTCTTATCAAAGTCATTTATTCTCCACATCAAACTCCCTAGTTCCTTCACTCAGTTGCCATTGACTTGGACTTGAGACCCTCTACTGTTCTGATTGTCCTTAACTAACTATTCTCCAGCCAACCAGTGGCTTTTCTAAATTGTTCTGCCTAAAGCTGAATGCAGCACTCTAGATGTGGTCTGACCAGGGCAAAATGTTTTTATTTTTATTTTATTTTATTTTATTTTATTTTTTTTATTCATTTTTCCAAATTATCCCCTCCCTCCCTCCACTCCCTTCCCCCCCCAATGGCAGGTAATCCCATACATTTTACATGTGTTACAATATAACCTAGATACAATATATGTGTGTAAATACCTTTTCCTTGTTGCACATTAATTATTAGATTAGAAGGTATAAGTAACCTGGGTAGATAGACAGTAGTGCTAACAATTTACATTCGCTTCCCAGTGTTCCTTCTCTGGGTATAGTTATTTCTGTCCATCATTGATCAACTGGAAGTGAGTTGGATCTTCTTTATGTTGAAGATTTCCACTTCCATCAGAATACATCCTCATACAGTATTGTTGTTGAAGTGTATAGTGATCTTCTGGTTCTGCTCATTTCACTCAAGTCTCTCCAAGCCTCTCTTGTATTCCTCCTGCTGGTCATTTCTTACAGAGCAATAATATTCCATAACCTTCATATACCACAATTTACCCAACCATTCTCCAACTGATGGACATCCATTCATCTTCCAGTTTCTAGCTACAACAAAAAGAGCTGCCATAAACATTTTGGCACATATATGTCTCTTTCCTCTCTTTAGTATTTCTTTGGGATATAATCCCAGTAGTAGCGCTGCTGGGTCAAAGGGTATGCACATTTTGATAACTTTTTGGGCATAATTCCAGATTTCTCTCCAGAATGGTTGGATTCTTTCACAACTCCACCAGCAATGTATTAGTGTCCCAGTTTCCCCACATCCCCTCCAACATTCATCATTATTTGTTCCTGTCATCTTAGCCAATCTGACAGGTGTGTAGTGGTATCTCAGAGTGGTCTTAATTTGCATTTCTCTGATCAGTAGTGATTTGGAACACTCTTTCATGTGAGTGGATATAGTTTCAATTTCTTCCTCTGAGAATTGTCTGTTCATATCCTTTGACCATTTATCAATTGGAGAATGGTTCGGTTTCTTATAAATTAGGGTCAGTTCTCTATATATTTTGGAAATGAGACCTTTGTCAGAACCTTTGTTTTTAAAAATATTTTCCCAATTTGTTACTTCCCTTCTAATCTTGTTTGCATTAGTATTGTTTGTACAGAAACTTTTCAGCTTGATGTAATCAAACTCTTCTATTTTGTGATCAATAATGATCTCTAATTCTCCTCTGGTCATAAATTCCTTCCGCCTCCACAGGTTTGAGAGGTAGACTATTCTCTGTTCCTCTAATCTATTTATGATCTCATTCTTTATGCCTAAATCATGGACCCATTTTGATCTTATCTTAGTATATGGTGTTAAGTGTGGGTCCATATCTAATTTCTGCCATACTAATTTCCAGTTTTCCCAACAGTTTCTTCCGAATAATGAATTTTTATCCCTAATGTTGGTATCTTTCGGTTTGTCAAAGATTAGATTGCTATTGATGTACCCTTTTTTGTCCTTTGTATCTAATCTGTTCCACTGATCTACCGGTCTATTTCTTAGCCAATACCAAATAGTTTTGGTGACTGCTGCTATATAATATAGCTTTAGATCAGGTACACTTAGACCACCTTCCTCTGAGTTTTTTTTTTTCATTAGTTCCCTTGCAATTCTCGACCTTTTATTCTTCCATATGAATTTTGTGGTTATTTTTTCTAGGTCATTGAAATAGTTTCTTGGGAGTCTGATTGGTATAGCACTAAATAAATAGATTAGTTTGGGGAGTATTGTCATCTTTATTATATTCGCTCGGCCTATCCAAGAGCACTGAATGTCTTTCCAATTATTTAAATCTGACTTTATTTTTGTGGCAAGTGTTTTGTAATTTTTCTCATATAATTCCTGACTATTCTTTGGTAGATGGATTCCCAAATACTTTATACTCTCAACATTTGTTTGGAATGGAATTTCTCTTTGTATCTCTTGCTGTTGCATTTTGTTGGTGATATATAAGAATGCTGAGGATTTATGTGGATTTATTTTGTATCCTGCCACTTTGCTAAAATTCTGAATTATTTCTAATAGCTTTTTAGCAGAGTCTTTGGGGTTCTCTAAGTATACCATCATGTCATCTGCAAAGAGTGATAGTTTGATTTCCTCATTTCCTACTCTAATTCCTTGAATCTCTTTCTCGGCTCTTATTGCCGAGGCTAGCATTTCTAGTACTATATTGAATAGTAATGGTGATAGTGGGCAACCTTGTTTCACTCCTGATCTTACTGGGAAAGGTTGCAGTTTATTTCTATTGCATATTATGCTTACTGAAGGTCTTAAATATATGTTCCTGATTATTCTAAGGAATAATCCATTTATTCCTATACTCTCAAGAGTTTTTATAGGAATGGATGTTGGATTTTGTCAAATGCTTTTTCTGCATCTATTGAGATGATCATATGGTTTTTATTAATTTGATTATTAATATGGTCAATTATACTAATAGTTTTCCTAATATTAAACCAGCCCTGCATTCCTGGTATGAATCCTACTTGATCATAGTGTATTATCCTGGGGATGATTTTCTGAAGTCTTTTTGCTAATATCTTACTTAAGATTTTAGCATCAATATTCATTAAGAAAATTGGTCTATAATTTTCTTTCTCAGTTTTCAATCGACCTGGTTTAGGTATCAGTACCATGTCTGTGTCATAAAAGGAGTTTTGACCAGGGCAAAATGAAGAAGAACTATCACCTCCTCATTCCTAAAAGTAGTTAGATTTCTCTTGAGGCAGCCTATGGCTGTATTAGTATTTTAAACTATTATTTTACACTGCTGATTCATTTTGAGTTTTCAATTCCTTAATACTTCCAGTTTGCTTTTCTTCTTATTACTACATAGCAATGTCTTCTCTTTCTTAAATTTGTCATTAATCTTTAAACTTATTTGTAAGATTTAACATTTATTCTTATTAAATTTCATGTTGTTAAAATCATATGAATGTTCACAGGATCATACAAATAGAACTAGGGGGGACTTTAGAAGTCATTTATTCTAACCCCAATTCGAAGAAAACTGAGACCAAAAGAAGGTAGTGACATACCTAAGTTCACACAGAAAGTAATTAGCAAAGTCTGGAATCAAACTCAGACCCTAAGGTACAGGGGAAATTGTCCCAAACTCTTTTGCAGGGGATCAGGAATCTCTTTCAGACTAGGCTGGGCTAGGACTGGTGATACTGTAGGCAGAAAGCCTGGGTGGATCTGGCCAAGTCCTTCCTGTTATGCTGGGATTCAGAGGCTCACAATTTGCTTTTTGTTGTTGCTTTCTATGTCTCACAGCTAGTATGCTGATCCTCTGAGCTTCTGAACCATGATAGAATAACCAACTCTGGTGCACTTTGACTAAGATCCTCCCATGTCAGGCCTCCCCACACTGAGATTCCCTGTACTGGGCATATGCATGCTGAGTTCAGCTGGGCTGTGTTCCCCCCTGACCAATAAGAGAGACCTTTCCTGAAGTCCTTCTAAGATATCTTAAGTTGAAAATTATTACACTCAGAAGGTCTGTTGGTTCTATCACTCCAAAATCCATTCAAGAGGTTTGATGTTGGGGAATCTTAACTGATTCTTAGGGAAAGTGGGGAGAGCTTAGGCAACATCCAGGCTTCTCTCTGACTTTTTGGCTGTGCTGCCCCTCCCACCCTCTGCCTTATAATTCTTCAAAAATAACACTTCATTTTCTGTTTCCACTCCTTTTCACTGATTTTCCCGTACTTGATATTCTCTTCCTCCTCATGTCTGCTTCCTGGGTTCCCTGGGTACCTTCAAAATTCACTTCAAATCCTATTTTCTGCTGAACTTAAAATCAAGAGACCCTGAGTTAAAAAGCTGGCCCTGCTACTTAACATCTATAAGAACTTGGATAAGACATTTATTCTTTTGAGACCAATTTCCTCATTTGTAAAATTCACTTAGTCTTTCCAGGTTGTCAGATCAATAATTCTAAGCCTATAAGCCTTTCTAATTGCCCCTCTCTCCACTGCTAGTGCCTTTCCTCCAAAATTACCTCCTATTTTCACTGTATATATTTACTTATTCACATGTTGTTTTGCCTATATGAGCTCCTTAAGGACAAACACTGTCCCTAACCTTTGGCACAGTATCTGACACATAGTAAGAACTTAAAAATGCTTATTGATGATGATGGGGTTAACTCTTCTTTGAGGCCCTTGAGAATAATAAAGAATGCCATCTTTGTAAAAATCTACAAACAAGTAAAAAAAATACCAAAAGAAAATTTTTTTGAAGAGTAATTAATGAGAGGTAGTGCTGGGAAGCAGCTGTTTGTTAGGGCCAACATACAGGTGCAACTCAATCTTTGTAATTTAAGTGGAGTTCCCCAAGCTAAAATTAGCCTTTCTTTCTCTGTTGGCACAGGGATTTAAATGATTTGTTATTCACTGGGCTTTTTTTTTTTTTTTTAAATAGAGATCTGGTTCTTCATTCTTTAAACTGCTCACTAGCACAGATATCCCTCTAGGTAGAGGAAGTATTCAACTATCAACAGCAGAGTTATTCATCTTGTGCCAATTATGTGAGTTTTGGCCAGAATACAATCAAGTTTCTATTTAACAGTATGCTATGGTTACTACCCTAATTGTGACTCTGGAAAAAAAATGTTTATTCCGTTATAATACATTTTAATTGCAAAAAAGGAGGTAGTCAGGCTTAACAATATTAATTGGTAAATTTCCACTCTTAAGAATTCCCCAAGACAAAAGCAAACCTCCCTGGAATAAAATTTAGTTTATTTAATTCCATTTGGAAATTGTTTGGAACTCTTGATCAATCAATTAATCCATCAAACAAAAAGCACTTATTAAGAGCCTATTCTGGGACAAAATTGTGCTAAGCTTTGGGACTACATAGACAAAAGTGAAATAATTTCTGCTTTGAATTTCTGCCATATTTCAACATTCTAAAAATGTGTACACAATAATAAAACTACCGTCATCAACAACAATAATAGCTAACATTTTTTTTACTTCTTCAAAGTTTACAAAGTACATTTATTGTTTCACATATGCAACATAAATACAAAGTAATTTTGGGAAGCCAGAGGCTTAAAAACAAAATTGTTACTTTGAGAAGAATAGCTTCTAGGTCTTCACATTATTTCCAGTCTTGACTTTACTTAAAGTAACTTTACTTAAAGTCAAAAGACCCTGAGTTAAAATGCTAGCCTTGCCACTTGACATATGTAAGAACTTGGATAAGACACATAATCTTTCTACACCTCAGTTTCCTCATTTGTAAGAGTCACTTAGTTTTTCCAGGTTGTCAGGTCAATAATTCTAAGCCTGGAGGGGGTGGTCTGTAAACTTTTAAAAATATATTTTGATAATTCTAATGTAATTGGAATATAATAAATGTATTCTAATATGATTCCAAAATATTGGGTTTCATTTACTAATGTAAAATAGCAGCTTTTTTTTTTTTTTTTTGGCAACTTCTTGTCATAGAGAACACCTGGGAATGCTGATAAGTGAGATGACCTGTCCAGAGTCATGTAGCATGTGTTAGAGATGAGACTTAAACTTAGAGGTTCTTGACCTCAAGGCCTATTCTATGTCTATAAACTTTTTTAAAATTTTTTTGCTTTTAAAAACATTATTTTGAGAAGGAGTCTACAACTTTCCCTAGGGAGCCAAAGGGGTGCTAGACAAAAAAAGTGTTATGAACCACTGATTTAAATAACCTTTGATTTCAATGTTAACCTATAATTTCATGATCCTTTGAAATCTAATCATTCTTTTACATGACAGCTAGCATGTCTTCATATCTTAAGCTAAATAATCTCCAAGTTAAATACTGCCAACTCCATCAACTGAGCCTTTTATAAATATTCTATAGTCTTCTTACTATTCTGGTCAGCATCTTCTCGAATATTCCAACTTATCTATATCTTTCCTAAAATGTGTTATCTGAAAATGAATATCTTATTTTAGAATTAATCTGGTAAGGGCAGAGCATTGTAGAGTCATCAAGCCATTATTTATCACCTATTTAAATTGCCTTAGGAAGATTCTGAAGATCACCTGACAGGATAAGGTACCAGATACTGAGATCCTTTCTTGAAATGAACTTCTAAGTATTCAAATTCTGCAGAGAGCACAACTTCATTGGGCTGGGCCACATTGTTCAAATGCCAAAAATATGCTTGCCAAAAAGGACTATTTTATGGAGAACTGAAACAGGGAAAGTGCTCATAAGGTGATCAGAAAAAGTGATAACAAATACACTCTCAAGGTTTCTCTTAGGAACTTTAGAATTGATCATACATCATGGGGGACACTGGCACAGAACTGCCCAGCATGGTGTGCCCTCATCAGAGAAGGTACAGTGTTCTATGAGCAAAACAGAATTGAAGTAACTCAGTAGAAATCTGAAATGCACAAATTTAGAGTCCACCCCAAATGTTCACATGGACTATTTGTATCTCATCCATGGTAGAGCATTTGGAGCATGTATTAGTCTGATCAGTCAGTCAGACACATTATAACTTGATTCTAACTTAGTGATGTCATTTTGGTTCTCTTTGAGAATGATAGACAGCAACAATTTCTTAATTATAGATACTCTGCCTCTCTTAATGTTACATAAGGTTATTTGGGGAACTAAAATGATAATGGAGAGAAAAATGGAGGACGCATTAATTAAGTGATTACCATGTGCTAGGAATTATGCTAAATATCTTACAAATATTATCTCATTTGATCCTTCTATGAGTTAGATGCTATTATTATCATCCCCATTTTTATATTCAAGGAAATTATGGCAGACAGAGTTTTGCCTTAAATGATTTGCCTAGGAACATATAGTAAATGTTTGTGGTAAGATTTGAACACCTATCTTCTTGAATCCAGGGCCCAGTTGAACTCCCTCTATTAGCTTTCTTTGTTGCCATGTCATAATGTTAACATATACTATGCTTGTCTTTCATTTAAGTCCCCAGATATTTTCTACAGCAACCATTGTTGTCTGACGCAAATTTCCCCATCCTATATAAGTGATATAATTCATTTGAACCTAAGAACAGGACTTTCCTACTTCCCCTTTAAATTTTTTTTTAAATTTGATTCTATCCATCAGGAATGACCTGACAGGTAGGAGAAGAACCAGGAGAGAGTTGTGTCATTAAAATCTAGAGAGGAGAGAATATCCAGAAAAGGGTTCAGAGAGGTCAAGAAGGATGAGGATTTAGAAAAGGCAATTAAGCATTCAGGGGTAATTGTAGAGAGAGAGTTGGTGCCATTCTTAACATTCAACTATTCTAGTTGTTTACTTTGAAATCCTACCCAATCATTTTCTCTGATAATTTTCTCATTTGATTGACCAAGTTTGCCCAATCAGAATTTTTCCAAAATTGAAGCATGAGCAATGTCAATTAACAGTAAAGTGCATTGTTTCCAAGATCTAATTGAATATTGCACTGCTGTGCAATGTTTGCTTTGAACTCTAATTGACCTAAAGATGAATATATGGCTAGAAAGAGAAAGATTGAAATTAAGAGGGGCTCTACAGAAATTTCAGCTGAGGACCCTCTGAAAGATTAGCAACTCAGTTGCAAGACATCTAACTTAATACCATAGGAACAGTATTTTAATCATTCAAAGACTAGACTTTTCACTAACTTTGCTGGTAGAAATCAAGTGATAGCCAATAAATCAGTTCCTGATTAGAAAACAGGTATCACTTCCATGTGGCAGGGGCAGTTAGGGGTGTGACACCTTCATAATCTGAAAATCTGTGTAAAATTATTTGGTTTTCCCTTCATACCAAAGAAGAAGATATGAATTATTATGGTATTAAATATTAAATATTTTGATGTTATACAAGATTATACATATATTTTATGCATTTCTGATCTTCTAAACTTTTTTCTATTTGATAGTCTTAGAATGTCATCTGTGGCTTCTGACAAAACTCTCCCAAATTCCTATTTAATATCTTGTGTTGATTTGTAATATATCAAAATTCTCATAGGAAAAGTTGCGATGTGGAAGGGTAACTGTAGTATAAAATATTATCTTTAAATTTACCAGAACACAGAAACAGAAGAATAATACATTAGGATTAATATATAAATTAATATAAAATATTAATTTATACATTATAAGGTATACATTTAAGCAATGGCAGAGTGGAGAATAGAGGAAGAATTTAATGCTAACTTATCCCAATCCATAGTTGTTTTAGGCTTTTCACTTCCAGTTAAGTGATACAGTGTATATAACATTGGACATGGAATTAGGAACATGTAAATTGAAATCTGGCCTCAGTCACTTACTAGATGTGTGACCCTGAGCAAGACACTTACCATCTCTGTGTCTTAGTTTCTGTATTTGTAAAATGGGAATAATAATAGCAACTATTGCCCTGAATTGTTGTAAGGATCAAATGAGATAATACTTGTTAACAACTTTGCAAACTTTAAGACCGTATGTAAATGCTAGTTATTCTTAGCTATTATTCACATTCAGTTTATGTATTACTAATCTTTTACTGCCTCTGGTATATTTTCTAAGTGCCAACAAAAAGATTTTGTGTGTGTGTGTGTGTGTGTGTTTTAATTGAACTGTTGCTAGGTAACTGCAAAAAGTGGGCAAAATATATAATGCACTGATGATGAATCTGGGCTTCCTAAATACTTTCCCTCATTTGGATACAGTCACTTCAAATTCAGAAAATAATTCTATTCTAAATTAAGAATAAGTTTTATATCCTGCCAAGGAGTGCCCCAGGCAATCGAGGAACACCCTCAGCTTAAATCTCAATTGCCTGAATATCATTTTAGGCAGATGTTCACTTAGGAAATGGGAAATTTTTGACTTGGAGGATGGGCTGACAGTGTTCAGTCAGTAAGACTAGAAATCAACAATGGTACTTCTGAGCACCATATTTTCTCTTTTCTGAAAAAAAGAGGTTTCAGTATTTACTTTACTTTGACATTAACTTTATGTACCATTCAACATGATTCAATCAGAGTAGAATTAAGAGCTAGAGGACAAAATAATTAATAGGTTTTGCTAAGTTGTTTGTCCCCTGAACTGGCAGAAAGAGTAGATCATATGGTGTCTGGATGTTCTATTTGCTGTGAGGATTTAATCTTGTCTCAGACTGAGATCTGGTCAGATCTCAAAAGATTTTATAGCATTTAAACTAACAAAAAAATATCAGGTAAAGCCTATCAGAGTGTATATAATTGCTTGTCCCAAATCTTTTGGCTTACTTGGCAATATTTATCACCTAATTAGGAAGGTCTACTTAACAATATTTGCTCAAATAAAATTACCTGAAAAACTGCTGTTTTAAATATGTTGACCCTGAACAGATATGAGATAGAAAGGTGCTCTATTCCATTCATAATATTGTTAAAGCCATAGTCAGTTATTTTGTCTTGTTTTTTTCTTCTTAATTACTATTTATCTGCCTGCCTATCTGTCTGTCTATATTTGTGAAGCTATTAGAAACAGAATGTCTCCAGAGAAGACTTTATTTATACTTTCTTCACTTTGTAAACAAAAACATTTATGTTCATATTTCTTACATTTATTGTATTCATGTTAATTTATTGTTCATATTTACATTTACTACTTAAAAAATGAGGTGGTAAGGAATTTTTCTACAACTTTAAAATAAAGTATGAAGTTCCTTAATCCATATGAAGGGATCAAAGGACTAGAACATAGGATGAAGATAACTGACAACATGTAGAAAACTTCAAGAAATTGGTTGAGATGATCAACCATACTTCTTGGGCATGTTTTTTAAAAGGAAGCTGGTCCTTTTTTAGTTAGTGAGCTCTTTAGTTTGAGAAGAGGGCTAGCATAGAAGGAAGAATTCAGCTTTTACTTTTACATACCTTCCCAAATTCCCTAATATCAACAATGGCATTTTGCATGAAGCCTAAAAGAGAAATTCAAATACTAACCTTTTGTGTAGAGCTGTGATTAGCAAACTACAGTCCCTTGGCCAAATCAAATCATCCTGTTTTTAGATAGCCTATGAACTAAGAATAGTTTTTACTTTTTAAAAATAAGTTTATTTAAAAATAAATTTTAAATGAGTAAAATCCATTGGCAAATTGGATTTGTCCCTCATACTGAAATTTGCCAGTTTCTGGTGTAAAAGACAGAATATTCTGATCTCTAGAGTTCCAGGAAGTCTAGTAGCTGAAGTCATGAGAAGTATGGACAATCTGGGATCTGGCCTCGCAATTCTTCTCCAGGGAGAACTGAGTTAAAACTTCTATCGGTTTCAGGTTAAAGTTCTGTCTCTTTCCATAAGAAAAAGGACCAGTAGTACTCTATTCAAAGATTTCAGAAGAGCCAGAATCTAGAGTCAGTGGTGATTATAGTCAGTGGATGAGGTAATTACTAGTCAAATCTATGAGGTCAAAGTCACCAGGATTCACCTGAAGATATCAGTATAACTGAAGTACTGGAATCATGAATTGCCCTTCTTCTTATAGGATTTGGTCATATGCACTCCTTATATATGTTCTTTTCCATTTATAGAATCCATATGTGTTTACTGTTCCCATTGATCCTATGGATTTATGTTAAAATATATCCCTGGTTTGTTGGGGGTTTGCTTTGCATTGCTAATTATCTGCAATTTCAGGAAATATTTTTGCTTTGAGCTAATTTTGTTGACTGGTTAATGAATGTAAAGGTCAATATATCAGTGAGTACTTATGAAATATAGTATAGAGGGTTCAAATGCATGCAAATGAGTATAGAACATGGCCTCAATAATTCTTATCCTGTGTGATTTATATACCTATCTTTTCTAAATTCTTGATAGTGAATATGCCTAATGATTTAAAGACCTTAGTCTTCTTTATGGGTTCAAAAATATAAAACTGGATGGATTCTCATAACTACCTTGGACTCAAGGTTAACCTCAAGTTAACCCTAGTGGACCCAACCTGAAAAGTGAGTTGGGGGTTGGTATCCCAGAGAGGGGATGGCAATATTAAGCAATAATGATTTCTATCTACTTACTTCCCTAAAACCCCAACTGTTGAATACCAGTATTCTTTCAGTGATACTCTATGAATGGATTATGGAATATACTGATCTTAAAGTAATTGCCATGGCAGATGAATTAAAGGGCAATGAGGAGCTGCATTTCTGACAGATATAGATATGTTACAGAAAATTAGATTTGATTATATATGGGAAATACCATGAGACATCCTTGAGGACATATATTACCTAAAAAGGAGATTGGTCAAGTAGTAAAAATGATGTTATGGTAGCCATAAAATATTGAGCATATTATAGTGAAAAGCACTATTAAGTATCAGAGGTCTTAGATATAATCTGTGAATCTATGAACAAATTACTTAAATCTCTGGTTTTCTCTTTCAACTATAAAATGATGGGTTGTACTTAGGAAAATCCCTCCAGTTTTACACTTCTGAACTTATAAAGAAGACTTTAAATAATTAGTCATATTCACTATCTAGAATTTAGAAAAAAATAGCTATATAAATCACACAGGATAAGAAGGTATTGAAGTTATGATCTATATTCATATCTATAAAGTTATTGATGCATTAGAAGCAGTTAAGAACTATATTTTATTAATAGAAAAGAATAGAAGTTGTGTGTGTATACGTATTTATGACATAAGTATTTGGTTGTCAGAGGAAAGTGTGTCAACAAAGAATGTTAATTAAGATCTATCTCTGAGAAGTCATAGCTACTTCAGAATAATGGTGGCCTTTGCTTCCTAGAACTACAAGAGCTTCAATGGTCATTCTTATATGTCCTTCATAGCATCTTGGGAAAGTTACTTAACTCTGTGTGTCTCAATTTTCTAATCTATTATGAAACAATAAATTTGATTAGATGGAACAATTCTGAATTCTATAACTCTGTTTACTGGAGGACAATCAGAAAAACCTGAGCAGTGAAAAGCCTTGATTCCATGTCATGAGGATTAGTTAAAAGAATTGAGAATGTTTGATCTGGAGAAGAGATTTAGAGAGGACATGATAGCTATATTCACATATTTGAAGGTTTTCCAAGTAGAAGAAATGTTAGATTTACTCCTTTTAACTCCACAAGGCAGAAGTTGGAACAATGGGGTAGAAGTGACAAAAAGACAAAATTAATTTGACGTCAGGAATATATTCCTAGCAATTAGAACTTTCAGAAGTAAAGCAGGTTGTCTTGGCAGTTGCTAAGATGTTTTCTGTGATCCAATTGACATCAATGCCTGTACAAGATGTCCCAAAAGTCATATGGTAGTTTTAAATTTTAATTGCTTTAAAATCTTATTGTAGCTTTAAATTACTAAAGCTTAACACTTCAATAAGACCTTTGGGATTTCCTGTATATGTTTTAAAATTGTTTCACAATTATTCAAATCTTTGTTACAACTGAAACCATGCCTACTCTTCCTTTGGAAACTTCAATTAGTATAATACGAATCACTGGTCATCCCTTCAGTTATGAACTACAGTGGTCCTAATAGTTCTTTACATAGAGTTTAAAATTTGACAAATACTTTGAATATGTTATTTCATTTGATTCTCACAAGAACCCCTAGGAGATAGGTGCTATAATTATCCCTATTTTACAAATGAAGATACTGGACCTGAAAAACTTGAGGTTATATGCTTAGTCAAAACTAGTAAGTATCAAGGTACAAGTCATTTTCAAGTTTAAGCTGATTCTTTAACTAATATGATGCTTTTAAATGTAACTCAAAATAAGATTGTGATTCAACACTTAAGGCTTTATACAAAGATAAGCTCCAAGTAGGCACATTATCTAGATTTAAAAGGTTGAATCATATACAAATGAGAAAAACATGGAAAAAATTACCTATCAGATCTAACAACAGAAGAATTCATGACTAAACACAGAATAGTAAAGATCATAAATATAAAATGAATAATTTTGATTATATAAAATTTAAAAGTTCTTATACAAACATTTAATAAAGTTAAGATTATAAGGGGAAAAAATGAGAAAATATCTTTTCAGCAACTTTCTTTGATAAAGTTTTAATTTTCAAGGTATATAAGGACTAATTCAGATTTGTCAGAAAAAAGAGCCAGTCTCTAGTGGGATAGAGGTAAGACTTCTAGTGATTTCAGCTTAAAGTTCTGTCTCTTCCCATAAAAAGACATAGTAATACTCTAAAAAAAGATTTCATCAGAACCACAATCTAGAGTCACTGGTGAATATAGCCAATGAATGAAGTAGAATCTGGTCAAGACTATGTTCAAAGTTAACAGAGGTCATGTGAATACTTCAGTGAAATGAAAGCATTGAAAGCATGAACTAAGGATATGAAATGTCACCTCAAGGGAAGAAATCTAGTCTATTTATAACGATGAAAAAATGCTATGCTCCAAATTATTACTAACATGCAAATTAAAGCAATTCTTAGATACCACATCATACCCATCAAAGTACCAAAGATGACCAAAAAGGAAAATTATAAATATTGAAAGGACTATGGGAAAACAGACATACTGATATGTTATTGGTGACCTGTGAATAGATGCAAGTATTCTGGAAAGCAATTTGGGATTATACACAAAAAGTTAGTAAATAGTGACCTAGGTGATAGGTCTATACCACAAAAAGATTAAAGAAAGAGAAAAAAAAATCATATAATGTACAAAACATTTTATTAATGCTCCCTTTTTAGCACAGGTGCAAAAAATCAGAAAACAAAGAGAATGTCCAACAGTTAATTAATGGCTGAATAAGTTATGATATATGAATATGAAGGAAATAGAAGATTTCAGAAAGACATAGACGATTCA
Organism: Sminthopsis crassicaudata; assembly: GCF_048593235.1. Lineage (NCBI taxonomy): Eukaryota > Metazoa > Chordata > Mammalia > Dasyuromorphia > Dasyuridae > Sminthopsis > Sminthopsis crassicaudata. The sequence continues at coordinate 84,982,906 of NC_133620.1, read as the reverse complement.
TATGAACTGATACAGAGGGAAGAGAACAAAATCAGAAATCTAATAATTTATCCTATAATATCAATATTTTAAAAATGAATAATTTTGAGACAACTTGAACGGCATAAGAACAAGAACAATTTGTGTAATAAAACATTAGTAAAAATAAAACAAACAACTTTGAAAGCTATAAGAACTATGAACAATACACAGAGCATTAATGATTCCTTAGGATGGATGATGAAATATTTTATGTATTACAGAGAGATAACAGATTTAGGTTATAGAATGAGACATATGTGTAGTATATATCCAATATTTGTAATAATTATTGAGTTTTTTTTTTACTTAATTACATATATTGATTATAAAAATTGTTTTTCTTTTTTAATGTGAAGTGTAACTGAAGAGAGAAAAATTAACTTAATTAAATTAATTTTTAAAAAATTGAGAAGAAGGATGTTGGTGCTAAAGATGTGTAATGCTGCATGTACTTACAGATGAGACCCCTATGTTAGAAATTTTATTTAATTGCTTTATTTATTATAAGACTCCTTTCATGAAGTGGGAATAATAGGTAAGTATTAGTAATATAAAAACAAAATACATCAATAAAACTTAAAAAATTGAACAATGTCTATGGAAAGTGAGAGAACTAACTCAGATTTTTAATATAAAACTGAGTTTTTTTAAACTATAAGTTTTTTCAAGATTCTTTAATATTTATCACAATTACAATGTATATGATGTGAATACTCTTTGGATCTAATCTTGTGTGCTATTTTAAGTCTAACTCTGTATAGCCATGGCAAGATATACTGAGACCATAAAATAGAAACAAATGGGTCTAGAATAATAAATTTTGGAGTACTAAGGAAATTTAGAGATTATCTACCTGGATATTCTCTTCTCTCTGGAATTTTATAAAAGTATTTTTATTGTCATTCTATTTATCTGATCTCTTCTTCTTAATTTTGTGTGCTGGATTATCTTTCATGTCATACCCATTAGCTATTCATGTACTTCATGGATCTGCCCTGCTCTTTCTGTCTCTCTTTCTCATTTCAGTTGCACTTCGTTGGGTTTCTTTCACGCCCAGAGGAACTTTAGCATCCTGAATTTTTACCAAAAAAATACAGCCTTTATTAAGGGTCACTCCTTTCCTAGTCAGGATGATTGCACTACAATATTTTAAGCTGTGATAGAAAAATCCAAATCCCATCCTTGGATATCCTCTTCTCAGCCTTCTCAAAAAATTTATGTTGTCTGAGGAGTGGGATGATCAAGTTTCATGGAACTGAATCTTGAAGGAACAAATAAGATTTTAGCAGGTAAGTTATTTGAGTAAAGCCAATCCTACTAACACAGTGAATAAAGTCCAAACAATAAAATTCAACTGATTTTATTCATTAGATCACAGAGATTGAGAGATGGAATTTGGGCATTAAATTACTTGATCACATCTATACATAAGGAAGATTAATCTGGAAAGTATGAGAAGACTGCTTGGAGAGGGATGAAACATAAAATTGAGGGACAAATTAGGAGAAAATTACAATAATCTAAGTGAGAAGTAATGACTAGGTAATAGGGAAGATATTTAATGTTTGTCTTATGTAGGGAAGAAGGTATTTTAAAAAATAATAGAATAGTGACAAATTAGGATTTAGTTATATGTCCAGGGAAATTTTTCTGAGAAGTGCTCATTTGGAAGAAGAGGAGTACAAAATTCTGCGTAGTTGAACAAGTAGTCAATTAATCTGGTTGAATTTTAATTCTTCAAGGTTAGGGACTATTTTCCTCCATTTCTTTAGATTCCTACCTCTTAGCACAATGCTTTTCACATAGTAGATATTAAAAATGCTTATTGAATCTACTTAGCTCAGAAATTGAGTTGGAAAGAACCTTAAAGATGGTCTAACATAACATCCCCATTTTATAAATGAGGTAATTGAGGCCCTCAGTGGAGAAATGTGTTGCCTGTGGTTACATAGCCATTAAATAGCAGAAATGGAATTGAAATCCAGAAATTCTGACTTCACTGTGACCACCGTGAAGTGTTAGGAAGATTATTTGGACTAACTCCAAACCAAAGCTTCATTGGCCAAATGAAGCCAATCTTTCCATTCAAATCTTATTAAAAGTATTTTTAAAAGTCATGTGAAGGAACAGAATGTCTTTTCCAGCATAACTTTTATTGCTTTTATGTAGGGAGACCCAGTGAATCATAAATGTCTATACTACTTATACAGTATTATAAGTGGGGTGTTGTCTGGATTTGGCAACCTATGAAAGTAGATAGGAATATAAACTTTAAAGACAATGGGAAAGAAAGGTCATCACTTCTTAGGAAACTGAGGTTTCTATATTTAATTTTGTCAATTTTACCCCAGGGCTAAATTTCAAATGGGTACAAAGTGCTTCCACTTAATCCTTTATTTAGTTAAGGCCTTAGTTAAATGTCACTTTAATGGCAAAAAGAAAGGGATTGTATATATCTCAATTTACTTTTGCCCTGATTTTCTAATAGCACATAAGAGGGAAGACTTCTATGAGTTTGAGAAAGAACTGAAATCCCTAAGATCCTCCCATCTTTTGGATATGTATTATTTAAAATGACAATAATAATAATAGCTAGCATTTATATAAGGGCAACTAGATGACAGTGGATATGGCCTTGGATGCTAACTAACTATGATTTTGGAGAAGTCTTTTAATCCAATTTTTCTCAGATCCTGAGTTGTAAAATGAGCTGGAGAAATAGCAAAACACTCCAATATCTTTGCCAAGAAAACCTCAAATGGGGTCACAAAGAGTTGGATACAACTAATCTACAACATATTTATATAAATGTCTTATAAATATTGTCCTAATATATATATTATACATATGTTTACATATATATGTTACATACATATGTTTACATATATATGTTATATACATATGTTTACATATATACATGTTCTCCTTTTAGAATATTAACAGGCAAGGAATGTTATCCTTTTTTCTTTGAATCTTTAGCAATCAGCACTAAGTGCTTAAGTGTTTTTTAATTCAATTAGTCAATAATTACAAAAACTCATAAGTTACAATTTTTCTATCACTTATTTTGATAACTAAACTTCAGGTCTTTTTCAAAGCTTTTATAATGGCATGTTTATTATAAATCTCCTGGTTCAGTAGGAGCTTTGGGTTCAGGAAGACCAGTCTGTAGCTTTCCTGCCCGGCCCCTTGCTTCTGGGAGTTTTGGTCCTTTAAGGCTACCCATCAAAGCCATTAACTTTTCTGATTTGGGTCCTTGTGGGAACCAGGCCAAGCAGCAGCCTGAAGTCTTTGATACCATCACTATTTATTGTAGCATTGATGCATTTCTTAAACATTTAATATATATAAAACTGTACTATTTTTTATCTCTATATATAGTTTATCAAGTTATATATGTATATATACATATATATATGCGTGTGTGTGTATTAAAAAAAAAAGTGATATTGTTCAAGTTTTTGAATGTTGTGTCCCAAAACTCATTTTCCCATGATTGCAATGGTTTTAATATTGAGATTTTGCCTAGCTTGATGATTTCTAGGAATTCATAATTCAAATTATAGCAGAACTTTTGTCTAGGATAAATTAGAGTTAATCAATGGAGGAAAGGCAATAGAATAATGGAAGATTGATCACCGAATAATGTGATTGACAGTCACATGGGGAATAAGAGATAGAATTGGAAATAAAATTTATCCTTAAATTCAGAATCAGTGCCCTGGCTGCTCTGTAACATAGCCAAAAGTTCATGAATATTATGAGATTGACTCAGGCATGTAGAATTAGATGACTTGCCAAGTGTTACATAGGCAGAATTTGAACCCAAGCCTTCCTGATTTACAGTCTTCCATGTTACTTACTAACCATATTATAATGTTATCTCTTTAAAGACAGGTATACATCACAAAACTAACACAGTTAGGTTAATATCTTTAATAAGCTTAACATCTTTATTGAATGATTAGCTAAACATATAATGCCCATTCAGTATTCCATAGCACTACTACTATTCAGGGTTATGGTGAAAAGATGAAGACTATTTCATAAAATGCTTAATTTCATAATCTTCATGGCCATTTAATTATCATGTTTAACCGCCCCTCTTCCTTAGGAAATATTTTTTTTTTCTTTCGGCTGGTGTTAAGTGACTTGCCTAGGGTCACACAGCTAGGAAGTGTTAAGTGTCTGAGAGCAGATTTGAACTTGGGTCCTCCTGAATCCAAGGCTGGTACTCTATCCACTGCGCCACCTAGCTGCCCCCTAGGAAATATTTTTTTTTATCAATATTTAATTCTCCCCAACCCAGTTTTTAGGGTTTTATCTTCTTTTAAAATAGTGAAAAGCTTGTATGTGTTTTTTTTTTCATCATAACAATTCTATATCATCTAAAGACCTTGCAAAAGCAAGAAGCATAATTTTCAATTATTTCCATGACTTTTTGTAAAAAAGTCTTTTTTTTTTTTTTTTTTTTTTTTGTTATTTCAAAAAAAAACCATACACAAGGTAGGAATTAATTGTTAAATAGCATGGAACCATTATGAGACATTAGAAAATAAAAAAAATCAGCAAGAGGATTATAATGAAAAAGAACATTTTTAAAAATGTATAAATATTTCAGAAACTTTTGAAGAGTACAGAAAAAATATTAGGGAGAAGAGAAAAAGTATATTCCCTCCCCTTTTGCTTGCTATATTAATTTACACATGAATGTACATATATTCTATTTTTTCCCCTAATTCTTACTTTTTGTTTTATCTGTTTTTTGTCTACTTATAAAATTTTACATATAAACATGACATTCTTTTTTTATTCCTATCTTGTACTGTTACAGTCTGATTTCTTATTTATGTTAAGATTTCTTTTCCTGAGGTATCCAGATTCTAGTTTAATTTTATTCAATCAATAGTCATTTATTAAGCTCCTACTATGTGTTAAGAATTCATTTGGTTCTAAGCATACAACTATAAAGAATGAAATAATTCCTGCTCTTAAGGAGTTTATATTTTAACAGAAAAAAATCAATATAAAATCTGTAAATTTTCTTGTGTCTAAAAGTCCTTTGATAACAATCATCAATCAGCTTTTCATTTTAGCATAAATATATGAAATGGGCAACATTTCTGAAAATCACTTATGGTAATTATTATATTTGTAAGCAGGTCCCTATACAAGGAATCTGTTTTCTTTGAAACTATATTACTTACTGGTATCACTTAAGTCTGGAATTTAATTATAATTCCTTCCAGTTTTTGATTTATCTATGATCTCTTGCCAATATGGGTTCTCTCTTCTATAATGCAAATGGCAACTTATTTATAACCTTCCCATTTTGTACAATCTTTGTCCATGTCATCTCATAGATCTGGTGTAGGGACTTCATTTAATGTTCTGGAAGACCTTCCTCCAGACATTTCTACCACTGAAGAATACAGGGCAACGATAAATTATTTCTCATTTGCTATGTGACTGGCTCATTATTTTTTTTCATACATTTCATTGATATCCTTTAGAATTTTTCTTTCTAATTCTTTATTTGTAATGTATTGCAATATGCTTATGCCACAATGAACATCTGCCCAACATATAACCCATAATTACAGTCTCATAACCAAAACACTGAGAGGTCATAGAGCATAGTATGAGAGCCAGATTTGTTGTCAGGAGGGCCTGAGTTCAAAGCCTGCCTCTAAAACATTCTAGCAAATCCCAGCAATTCACTTAATCTTTGGGCCCCAAGCATCTTTCTAAATGTACATATTACAAATGAATTACTGGTCTGTGTCAGTAGAAGGAAGTTTCTACTAGCGTAATTCCACATACAGATCAAATACAATCACAAATCTGGACCCTTCTTCCAAAGGAAAAAAAAAATAATCCCACAGTCAGTTCCTCATCAGATAGTACATCATGGAATGAAAGTGATCATAAGGTTCTTTTTCTATATCATTTGTGGATTATCTTTCAATTTCTCCCAAATTGAAAAGACTTCAACTAGAATCCTAGTATTTTTATTTTCAGAAGACCAATCTAATCATGTTCAGAAAGGCTTCTTTTGAGCTTGGCTATAGAATGGTAATATTTTTGACTATACTCACTGTAAAGATAGAATGCCATAGGCAGAATCTGGAATACCTAGCTTGAGAGCATGCTTCGGGCACTAGCTGTGTGACCATAAAATGAAGCAGGTGAACTTGAAGATCTTTAAGGTCTCTTCTAGTCCCAAATGTGTGAATGACCTAAATTAAAATCATATGTTGGTAAAAGTAATATCCACATCAATGGAATTTGGTTCTTTAAAGTAAATGATTCTTTTTTATCTTCATGTGTTTTCTTGGAACTCAAATGAAACTATAAGCTACTTAAAGGCATTGATGTTACTTAATATCTCCTGGGTTCCCTTTTTACTTTATGATTCTCTGATGATTTGAATAATAAGTTTTCAATAAATGACTGATGAATTGTATTGGATACACAACAACAGTTATTACACATTCTGAAGCAATTGCTTAATCCTTTTTTGATTCACTGGAATTTTAGGAGAATGGAATGAAAAAGAGTCTTAATTTTAAAACAAAATAATCCAAATTTTCCACCATGCAGATCAGCATGTATTTTTTTAGTTTTTACTTATTTTTCTGTGCGAATCAGAATCCTGATTCAACTTATTTCAATTTCAATTTGGAACTACGTGTGGAAAGTTACCCATCAAACTGTTCATACCTTTTGTCCTATTTATACTAATGCTAGTTCCATAAGTATAAACACTGTATTTATATGCATTTATATTCACTTACATATATATATACATATATATGTATATATGTATATGGGGAGAATAAAATTGAAAATTGAATCCAAGTGAATTGAAGATTGCAAAAAGAATAGAAATTGTGGCATATAAATATAATGAGATATTGTGATATAAGAAATGATGAAGTGGACTGTTTCAGAGGAAACTGGGAAAATCTCTGAGCTGATGCTAAATAGAGTTGAATTGAGAGGACAAATAATCCAATGACAGTAGCATTATTTAAAAAAAAAAAAATCTGAAAACCACCCATACTCTAATTAACATAATAATAAGCCATGAATACAAAAGAATTAAAAATCTTCTGAATCCAGAAATATATTTTATAAATAGAAAATATATTTTGTAACTATAAATGTAAAATTCAAACATATGGACATTTGTTCTTTTGGACTATCTAGTTATATACTAAAGACTTTATTTTTATTATTTTATTTTTTTTTTTGGTTTAAAAAATTACTGAATGTGGGCTACAGTAGACATAACAAAACATGCTTATTACTTGAAAAATAAAAATACTGAACTATTTTTAAACTTGTGATTCAGTTTATTATTCAGCAGTTGCTATACTCTGAAGAAAGGGGAAAAAAGTTTGCCACTGGTCATGAAAGAGGTATGTAGAGTGGTCCTTTGTCTCTTTATCTGATCAGATCTCTTGTGCTTGTTACAATATAGAATTCTTGTTGCCTTAGTAACTGCTTAACAAAACGCAAAGGAACTTTTTCAGGGATCCCACCTATCTCCTTAGGGATGTTTGGGAGTAGAACAAAGACTCCTATAGACAAAAAGGCACAGAAAATTTTTTTTTACTTTCCTTCTTTTATCAGGGGGACATTGTTATTTGTTTTCCCTTGGCATGAAGTTAAGCTTTCAGTTTCAAGGATCTGGGAATTTACTGAACAAAAGAACTTTCATAGTTGCTATGGCTGAAAATTTTATTTTCCTATGATCAGTTTGTTAGAGTTTTCCTGAACTTAACTCAGCTTATACCTAGCCCATGGGCATACAGGCCATTGTTAGGTGTTGTTCATGTTAAGTGACTTTCCTGAGGTCACATAGATAATAAGTCTCTGAGGCTAGGTTTGATCTCAGGTCTTGGCCTAGTGTTCCATTCACTAAGCCATCTAGCTGCCTCATCAGACTCCTAAAAAGCACTTGATAAGATTGACTCAATATATATTATCTATTTAAAACTATCATTTACCTTTCTTTTTTTTTCCCTTTTCCCCCCCTTCCCTCCTCTCTGTCCCCCTTTACCTTGAGATGGTTGTCATTAGACACAAATTATACATACACACATATACACATACATATGTAAAATCATTTCATCCATACTTATATTTGTTAGTTCTTTCTTTGCATATAGATAACATCTTCCTTCATAGATCCTTTGTGGTTAATTTAGGTAGTTATAATAGTCAAAATGATTTAATTATTCAAAATTGTTCTTAAATGATATTACTGTTACTATATACAATGTTCTTTTGGTTTTGCTCATTTAACTCTTCAATATTTCATGCAAGTCTATCTATGTTTTTTTCTCAGATGATTGAAGTAATTATTTCTTATAGTACAATACTAACCTGTCATGACCATGAACCACAATTTGTCCAGTGATTTCCAATTTGATCTCTTGTTTTTGTGCAATGTTCATTCATGATGCCTTTCAATCTACCGTACACACTAATGTAGGTCCAGCCTGTTCTTGCTCCCTTTTGCCTGTTTTGTAACCCATGTGTTACACACAGTGATCTTGGATATCAATTGAAATTCAAAAATTGTGAATTTTCAACAAATGTGAATGTCTACTAAATATATAACACAAAGAAGGGAACTCCAATATTCTAAAAGGACAGATTTAAAAAAAAAAAATTCTGTAGTCAGAGACTCTTCTTTGTCAGGGATAATCCTAGAATCTGAAGTAGCTACCCCAAACTGAAGAAGTACAAAAGCCTCCTTTTTGAATACAGAACTCAATTTAGTTCAATTAAGCTTTTGGTAATCTATGTTTTTTTAAACCCAAGCAACATTACAAAGTTTCTTAACATTGCTTTAATTATGTGCCCTCTGGGGGAAAAAAGGGGGGAGAAGGAATACAAGCACCAAAATAGAGAGAGGCCTTAATTATCCATTCTAATGGCAGGAAGCAATGGTGCCGATAATCAGAGTGGGTATTCTGGAAAGCATTTATGTTTGTCTCTTAAATGTCTCAGATAGCTATTTTGGGTAGCAAATTTACTTTCCTAATTACATTTTGCGCAGGCACATGTTAAAATTAGTTTGCATTCCTTGAGTACATAGCAAACAACAGTTGAGAGGCAACCCAGAAGCTGGCCAGCCACTCATCATTTTCAATAAAATACAGATGAGTAATCAGAAGGTAGCTATGTCTCAGTGAACTATTTTGATGCTCACATTTGTTGTAGTTCTCTTCTGAATGGGTATAAGTACTTATACATTTACCTGTTGATAATGTGTACTAATACTTACACACTTATTCTATTTTCACTCCTGTTCTCATTGTGCTTATGTAGGTTTTTATAGGACATATGTTTAGCTCACTGTCCCATGAAGACTACTGTGACATATATTCACATTATATCTCACAGAGATTTGTATGATCCAATTTGTTATTATCCTAGTAAACATGAAAGGTGTATCCTGGATGAAGAGAACAGAGTGAATTGTCTTCAGTTTATACAATGAGCAAGCCAACAAAGATGAAAATGGCTCGTAAAAGTTTCATGAAAAATGGACTCATAAAAGTTTTTATTGTTTGGGCAGATTCTTTAGCTTTCAGAAATGAATAACAGCTGGTGTTGTACCCAAGGTACTTTGTAATCTTTTTGCACATGTTTAATTTACTCATGTCCACGTGTCCCATGCTTTCATCAGTGCCAGCTTCTCCTTATTAGTCATGCTTCCTAATGCACATAATTTGTTTTAAAAACTCTGCTATCCAATGGTAGAATGCCAAAAATGACTTTCATAACTCTTTTCAGTGCCCCATGTTTTTTTTTATAACTATCTCAATGGTCTTATATTTCTTATCATGCTTTATTTTTGAAGTTCCTGTAATTTATCATGAACATCTGAAGCTTTGTGCTTTCTACCTATGTGAAGATCTGCTGAGGGATTTAATTTTTCCTTTCCAAGTTTATTTTACTTAAATAAAAGAATGTAGAACTGCATGACTTTTATTTTGTTTCTATTTTCTCTGCCAAGGAAAATGACCTTAGAATAATAGGGAGTTAATGTCTGAAATAAGTAGAAAGATAGTAAGAGAACACTTTCCTACCCCATCTAGGCTATATCCTATTACATGTAGGTTATATAGTAGGATACTGGAAGAACTGAGTCACCTTATCAGTAAACTATTGTTTGTGGTATTTTAAAGATTATGGAGAATTGGGTTGGTGTGACAGGATTAAAGAAGGAGAATTGTGATTTTCAAGAAAGGAAAGAGGATGAATTTTGAAAATTATAGGCTATTGGAATTGGCTTTGGAAATTTTCCAAGTAGTCAATAAACATTTATTAAATGCTTTCTATGTGTGGGGTACTGAGCTAAGAGCTAGAAGATACAATTAATACTTTTCTTTCAAAATAAGAGAGAAAGCATGAAGAGACACATCATCTTTGACATATACTGGAGGTATGGGTGTGGGCTGGAGATAGGAAGAACTAAGTTCAAATATGACCTCAGAGATTTTCTAGCTCTGTGACCCTGGGGAAGAAAATGTCTTCAACTTGAAAATAATAACTACATCTACTTCCCAGGGTTGTTTATGAAGATCAAGTGAGTTAATATTTGTAAAAAAAAAAAAAAAAAAAAAAAAAAAAAAAAAAAAAAAAAAAAAACATGATATAGTGATAAAGACTGTCCTTTCTCCTTTCTTTCAAATAGGTATGACTTTTATTCTTTCAGGTTTGTAGACAATCCTCAAACATTATAAACTGTAGATAAGTTCACAATCTTCTAGAGTGGAGAGAATTTCCCCATCAGGATTTTTCTAAAACAATGAAACAACATAACCAGATCAATTATTTTTTAAATTATATATTTGCTTTTAGGTGTAGACAAATTTAGGTTTAGACAAATTTTATTAGAAATAAGTAAGGTAGATTATTATCTATTTATTTATTTGTGCTCTCTTATAAAAGAAAGTTGGATTATTTAAAGGCAATGAGATCTCTGGACTGTACCATAGGCTGACAGCAACTCTAAAACACTATGATTTATGTGCAAACTGCATCATCACATCACAGCTACATCTAAACTTGGACTGTGAGTGCTAGCATAGGCAAGGTTTTAATGTGTGAACTTGGCAGTCTGTTGTTACAGCTATCATTAGCTATTATATTTGTACCCAAAGAGCTTAAGTGAAAAAAACGTCATTGAGCCTTGCTCTTTTTAACAAGGAAGAACTATTGAGGAGCCAAAGTTTAATTTTTAGGCATAGTATCAGGTTGATAAATAACAGAATTACTAACAAAACTTCAGAAAATCAGGAAGGTAACTTTTAGTCACATGCAACCAGTAGATCCTCTGAGATCTGTGAGGGGAAAGAAATCACAGAATCATAGCACTTAACACGGGGGACGGGGAGCTAAGAAGTCTTTCTACTTTCTTTTCAACAAAAGTATTCATGAAATACTCATGAGGCTTCTGGGATACCTAGAAACTTTTGACCCCTTCCATTTCTTGAGTTTCAAAAATAACCATATGGTCAATGGTTAGTTTATTAGTTTTATGATTAAATATTGACTCACTAATAAGAAAAGTTTACCTCAGGCTTATAAAAAAATGATATAGAGGCTTTTATACATCTCCCACAGTCTTGGACAATTGCATACCTTTGTAGAACACCTTAAGTTCCATTCAGCTTCCCTATTTTTTTTTTTTTTTCTCTCCTTACTCCTTTATATCCAAGACTCAGCAGACAGAACATTTGATTAGAAATCAGCATGGGTTTGAATTCCTTGTCTGTTTTATTTACTATCCATGTGACAGATTTCAAACTAGCCCTTCAAATAGTGTGAACAACAATTCATGAAGTTAGACAGTGTAATGAACATAAATGATTTGGGGTAGCAATGAAGCAGGCTTTGGAGAGCATGAGAATGCTCTTTTTTATTTTGCTGTTGTTTAGTCTTGTCCAACCCTTCATGAACTTGTTTTAGTTTTCTTGGCAAAGATACTGGAGTGTTTTGTCAACTTCTTTTCCAGCGCATTTACATTTGAGGAAACTGAGGCAAACAGGGTTAAGTGACTTGCCTAGGGTCACACAGCCAGTAAGGGTCTAAGGCCATATTTGAGCTCAGGTTTTTATGATTCTAGAACATTTACTATACTCCTTTTACTGTAGAATACTGTAGAATTGGCTAGTTAGCCAATGCTCTTCTACAGAATGTTAAATCAATATTGAACTTTCCTGTGGTTAAATATGGATAATGTTTTGAGAGGCTGACATTCTTCTTAGGTTTCACTCTCTCCTACCTCTCTTACTTTATACTTTTTGTTTTGTTTTCCTTTTATATCTCATTTTCTTCTTCCTCCCTAAGTTTACCTGCTCTCCTTTTCATATCACCACCACAAGTTTACTTACACTTAAAAATAATTATATTAAAACTTGAAAGTGACAAACATTCAATCTAATTTAACAAGATTCCCCAAACAAATATTTATTAAAATACCTATTATGTCCTTATGCTAAAAATAGATATTCTATGGTAGAAGCAATATGTACAAATATAAGTATATTTGGAATAAAGAGCTAATTTAGGATGAAGATGAGGGCATTAGCAGTTGGGGTGGGGTTTGGAAATCAGGAATACTTTATGTTGAAGGTTGTATTCTATTTCTTTTGTACTGTATAAAATAAGAAAAATAAGATAATATTGAAAAATTTTCATATTTAAGATTCTCTGGTCTTACAGCTCCTAATAATATAATATTGAAAATTACCATAAATGTTATAACCAAAAGATTTCAGTATTCTTCATGGCAGGGGAGGAGAGTAGTAAAGACCTTATATTAAAATCCTAGGGATAACTGATTGAGATTTTTCCTGACTAAGCAGGTGTGTTGGGCAGATCAATAACTGCCATGTGATAGTCACATTACAGTTTGCCAATTGGTCTAGACAACACATCTGGTAATTCTGGTAAAACAAAACAAAATCATTATTACTGGAACTTGAATACCAACTCTCCCATAATTACTCTTTCCCACTAAAGGATAAGAAATGACAATGTTTTTCATCAATATGTAACAGTTCATAGAAACAGTAACCAACAGCAGCTGTAATAACAAGCCTTTATATTAAGATCCTGTACATAATAGCCGTTTAAATTTGGGAAATGAACTATATTCCTATTGAATAAAATACATGCTAGATAATCAGCATGATATAGAAGAAAGAATAACAGCCCCAAAGTCAGGAAGCCTGGATTCTAATTCATGCTCTGCTTATAAATAGCTATGTGGTTTTGGGTGAGCCTAAATTCCCTTTTGGGACAGCTGGAAGGCACAGTGGATAGAGTAACAATCTTAGTCAGGAGGACTATTATTGAAAGTAGAGTCCAGACAATTACTAGCTGTGTGACTTTGGAGAAATCACTTGACCTTTATCTGTCTCAGTTTCTTCAATTGTAAAATGCTGCTGCTGCCAATAATAACTACTACCTCACAGGATTATTGTAAAGAGCAAATGTGATAGTATTTATAAAAGTGACCAGCAACATATTTGACATATAATTGGTACTTAATTAATAATGATTCTCTTTTCTCTTCATGGAACTTACCTCTGACTCCCATAGACTAAGTAGAAATTCAATAGATGAAGAACATTCCAAACACACACACATATAGGTTGAATGGAAGCAGAAGTATACATAGGGTATTATGAGGACGGGAGAGATCAATTTAGGTGGAGTTTGTGAAAGGTTTTGAATTTCAGGTAAAAGTTTTATCTGGTGTCATGAATGTAGAAGTCCCAGAAAAAAGAAAAAAAATTTTTTTCCAAGTCTGATTTGGTCAGGATAGCAATACCTAGTTATAAATAAACATGTGACAAATTCACAATGACCATTCTCTTTGACAAAAGGTAGATTTATTTAAGGAAATGGGAAGGAAAATGAAGCAATACAGTAGAGACCAGGGATAGTAAGTATGAAATAGAATTGGGAGAGCATGCATTTAGAAAGGAAAAAAAATAAGTTCTCCAGGAGAACTCGCAATTAATCAGGAGAAAGAAAATAACTCCATGAAGTGGGAAAAAGCCATTGACAGGCTAGAGAACCCCAGTGAACCAGAGTAAGGTAGTAGAAAGGTTGAACCAGAGTAAGGTAGTAGAAAGGCTCTATGAGGGAGAAAGAGTACCTCAGAACTAAGCCCTGAAGAGAATTTAGGAAAATCCTTTGAGGCTTCTCAAGGAGACCTGAAAAATAAAGTCAGGAGCCAGACTTAGCAAACCGGGACCTGGCCTAAAGACATACTAATTAATAGGGGGGATATGGACAGAGGTAGGGGGATGGACAATAGGGTTGCTAAAGAGTTCTTTCCTAGATAGTCTGGGAATTATTTGATAATAGAATTTTTTGATAATAGCTTCTTCTTGACAAGGAAAGAGAGTAAATCACATCAAGTCTGCAAGATTTTGTTTTTAAATGGGAGAGAGAAATTATAACTATTTTAATCTCACATTTGGTCTCTTAATGGAGTGATTTCATAGAAAATCAGTGTTCATACTAGGAAAAGGAAAAGAGAAAGGCTGTACACAAAACTTAAGCATCTTCTTTATTTCTGATGAAAGCTTTAGAAGACCTAATGAGAAGGAATGCTGCAAGTTTTGGGGTATCTCCAAATGAACCTCCCTGAGCTATTTGGATGATGCAAACCTTATGGTGGGGTGAAAGAAAGAATGGCAATGGATCCCCAGTTTTATTTTATATAGGAAAAGTCTCAACTCTGAGTTTCTGAGGTATTCTAGAACCAATGATTAGTTGGGAGGGATGTCTTTCCACTCTCAAATTTATGCTTTGAGATATTTGAGCATTGTAATTGGTTTAGATTGTAAAGGAGGGACAAAAAAAAGAAAAGGAAGACTAAAATTCAGACTCATCCTGTGGCTATCTTTGTTTCTGTTCTCATCCAGATGAGCTTGCTTTCATAGCCTTTACCCTCCAAAAACTTTGCCCAAATTCTTATACCTTGTAAAGATGATCATTAATTAATAATAAGCCTTATGCAAAACAATGAAGGTACCACTGAGTATATTTATATTCTGAATTTGTTTAATTTTTAATTTTCCTGATCCAGTCTCTGAATCTAAAGTTACTCCAGAAACAATAAATTCTAATTTTCAATCAGTGCTTTTTATTTAGTATTTCACATATTAGGGTATCTTTCTTCTGAGTAATGGGCAAACAGATAATTGGAAAAGTATACTTGCTATAGAATTGGAAGACATCAGCAGAGAGGTCAGAGTTCAGTTTCTGGGAATAGATACATGAGAGGGGCTCACAGTACTTAGTGAGACAGAAAAGGAACAGTTAGTGAGATTGAAGAAAAACAAGAGATTATGGTGTAGAAAAGTGTACAAGAATCCTTTCTGCAACATATCTGGCAAATGGTCACTAATCTTTGCTTGAAGACTAAGTGAGGGGATACCCATGATCTCCAGAGGCACAGTCCACTTTGGGATGATTCTAATTCTCAGGAAGACCTGCTTACATTAAGTTTCGGCTTGACTGCTGGCAAATTCTATCCATCATTTCTAACTTGTTCTGCTTTATGAGGCCAAGGAGAAAAAGTCAAATCTCAGCGAATTCTTCACTTTCAGTGACACCATGACCAATATGCATGTACACACATGGAAATTGTCAGCAAACTTTTACTAAGTGCTCATGCATGGTGGCTATGACAAGCACATCTGAATATTTGTCTAGTCTTTGGTAGAATATTGGTTTTCAGTGATGAGTTTTGGAGGAGACATGTCATGAAGACAATTTTTTAATGATACTACATACTTTTTAACTTATATTGGACTACTTGAACTTCCACCCCCAGGCTTTACAAAGGGCTGCCTAACCTGGTAAGCCCTTTTGTTTTATATGCTTTGGATAGGATGGAAATTATTGTATTTTGTTGGATTGACTATTTTGGATTCAGATTCTACTCACAGGAAACTAGCTGCAATATAATTATGTCTGTTTATTTATGCAACTTTTCTGACAATCTTGATCAAATGTAACAAATAGGATTCAATTCAGGGGGTGGTAAAAGTTTCAACAGTGAGGAATGCAGCAGACCAAAGCCAAAGGCTCAATGCGTCAGTGATGGGGTGCCCTCCTCTGGGAGGCATTATGAATGGAATCAAAGACCTCTTGATGATGTCTTTCCACTTGCTGCCAATATCTTGTGGAAGGATGCTTAGGTGGAGAGGAAAAATATAATTTCCCTTGAGGAGAATTTTAATTCTTTAGTGAAAAAGCAAATAAACGTCTATCCCTCTCCTAAGTGTCTGCAACCAATTAAGGGAAGTTGTTATAGAACATCATTACCAAAACAATGCTTGAATGACGGCAATTCTCCTTCTTTGTTAGATTTTCTTCCTGACATATTATTGTGATGTTTTAAATTTAACTCTGCAGGGTTTATGTTCACATTTCTTGACTTCATCTTACTGGTGACGAGGGCCTGTACGTTCAAACATACTAAGTTATATGTTTGTCTTACTTATTTTCTATTGAAATAAATTGTTGAAAAGTGGACTTTGGCAGTTCCAATAATCCTGTGATGAAGAGAGCCATCTACATCCAGAGAGAGGACTGTGGGAACTGAATGTGGATCACAATATAACATTCTCACTCTTTTTGATGTTGTTTGCATGCATTTTGTTTTCTTACTCATTTTCTTTCCTTTTTGAACTGATTTTTCTTGTGCAAAAAGAGAATTGTATAAATATATTTACACATATTGCATTTAATATATATTTAACATGTATAACATATAATGGATTGCTTGCCATCTAGGGGAATGGATGGGGAGAAATCTGAAACACAAGGCTATGTAAGGGTCAATGTTGAAATTTTATCTGTGCATTTTTTTTTGGAAAATAAAAAGCTTTATTTAAAAAAGAAAAGTGGACTTTGAGATTCAGAAAAAGCCTGGTTGTTCAGACCTATTCTTTCTTAATACAACAAACTTCTTATGCTTTAGACATGCTCCCTTTTCTTTGCTTTGTTGTTCTGTCTCTGGATTCCTTCATATCTGAAATCATCTATTCTGGACTAGATATTTCCCAGTTTCCTAGATTATCAGAGAGTAAGAAAACAATCAGAATTATTGGAATAGAAATCCTTTATGAACTATAAAATACCTAGAGCAGCTCCTGCTTCCAAAATAGTTCTGACTTCAGAATTGAATGAATTGCCTTGATGGATCCAGAAGTCTTCATTAATGCGTGATATAACCATATGTCCATTCCTAGGAGTAGCCTTTCTCAACATAATAGTGAATTCTTTTCTCCTTCCTATGCCATCTTGTACAGATGCTTTTGATGATTTTTTTGTGCCTGAGTCTAAGACTTTATATTTATCTCTATTGGATTTTATCTTATTCTATTAGATTATTATGCCTATTTCTCTGGTGCCCTACTTATATCACTTCACTATCATTCCCTGAGCTTTGACGCTATCAGATCAAGATTTAAAGGATTTGGTTATTGGGCTTATTCATTCCATGCTTAAAAATTTCCAAACTTCCTCTCAGGACAGACCATTTTATTTTTGAAATAATGCTAATTGGTAGGAAAATTGTTCTTTCCATCTAGCCAAAATTTTCTCCTTTACTTACAATGAGCACTTTCCTCTTTCCTCTTCTACTTATTACTTCTGCTTTTTCTTTTTGGGTATAACTAAGCAAGACATGACAGCTTTTCAGACTCTTGAAAACAACTATCATATCCTTCCCTTTCTAGTCTAAACAAACTAGTTCAACTTATCCTGATATGACATATTCTCAAGATCAATTAACATTTTCTTGCTCTTCAATGGATATTCACCAGAATTTCAGTTTCCTTAAACTGTCACTCAGAACAGAATTCTAAGGGAGATCTGAAGGGGATAGAATATAATGGACCTATTAAATCTCTTACTGGAAGCTACATTTCTCTTAATGTAGTTCAAGATTATATTAATGTTTTTTTAATTTTTTTTTTGGCTGTTATATCACACTGTTGACTTATTGAATTTATAATCCACTAAAACTCCTAGGTCTTTTTTAGAAAACAAAACAAAACAGTTCCCCAAGGAACAACAGCAAACTGTTTCTCCTTCTTATCTTATATAGGTAAAAAAAATTTTCCCCTTTGGTAACTAAGTTTAAGACTTTACATTTATTCCTATTGAATTTTATCTTAATAGGTTCAGTCCCTTACACCTACCTATAGAGGTTTTTTTGGATCTGATTCTGTTCTCCAGTAAGATAACCATTCTTCCAATCTTTGTGTCATGTTTGACTCTGATGCATGCCATTATTTCCACTAATAAAGCCATGAATTAAACAGGGTCAAGTACAAATCCCTGAAGATTTCCAAAGGACTTTCTGATAAGTTGACATTGATCCATTAAAAGCCATTCTTTGAGTCCAGCCATATAGTTAGAAGGGATGGATGGATTGTAAACTATACATATGGAAGGGGTATATATATGAGAAAAAACCTAGATGCATATGCTTCAGCTATCTTCTTTGAGTGAAGATTTTTAACCTTTCTATTCACAAGAAAAGCATTCAAGAATTTCCTTTATTTCTATGCCTGAATATGGAATTATAATGAATAAACCACTTAATAAATGGACCCACATCTCTGACCTCCAAATAGAATTTAATAAACTTATCTTGACAGTTCAAATAAATCAAATAAATAAAAAGTTCAGCATTTCAAAATTCATATGTAAACAGAGGCTACCTTTACAAATTTTTTGGGAAAAAAAAGCAGTTACATTCCTACTTCATCTGTTAATGTTGAAAATGTGTTTTTTGTTTTTTCCTCTGACTCTGCTCATCCTATTTTCTGCCTATTCAGTACATTGCGATGTAAAGGATATTTGATAGGATAAATATCTATTTCCCTTGGACCAGCAGCCATTTGTATTGATATTCATTTTCCAACTTTACCAAGATAGTCATAGAAGACAAGAGTAATGAATGCATATATTTAAACCTGATATGAACCGTTATTTACATATTACCTCTTTCATTAGAATACAGATTTGTAGATGGCAGGGACTATATTTTTTATTTTCTTAGGATCCCTACTTAGGATTCTACTAGTACTTAGTACTTAATGCCACAGTACTTGGCATGCAATAAGTACTTAATAAATTTTTTTGACTGATTGACAAAGAATACAGACTATATATACAACTATTTTTAAAGGGCATCATTTTAGTTATAAACCCATCATTTGATCTAAGTTGAGCCAAAAGAACTTTTCACAAGGGGCTCTATTTATGAAGTAAAAGCAATGCAGAGGCAAAACTGAGACATTTATATTATTCATAAATGGAAGCACAAAGAGCCATCTGCTCAGGGTAAGAGTTTAAACCAGGTGAATAGTAAAGATGCCAAGCAGATTGACTTCATTTATAGATTGTATAAACTGTAGAGACGAGGCAGTGTGTTAGTAAAATTTTAGAAAGTACAATGTAGTAAATTTTTCCTGTTTGCTTGGTAAAGTTATAAAGGGCTCAAAGTTGGTGTATATTGGACAATTTTGTGTATACTCCCACAGTTCCTCTTTTGCTGTCATTTAGTTTTTATTTGTTGAAGAAAGATCTCCTATATAATCTGAAAACAATGTTGAATTATTAAAATAGGTGGGGGATAATCAAATTTAAAAGTGTTCTCAATCTCATTACTCCTGTTAGAAAATATGGACAAATAGCTTTCAAAAAATTAGCTAAATTTCTATGCTGAAGCAAAAACAACAAAAAAAAAAAGTTGTAATCTTTTCTTACAGCAATGGTTCTGTGCTCTCAACTATATGGCTATTTCTTCAAAAATGCAGATCACTTCTCCATCTATGCCTATTCATCTGTGATTTTCATCTTAAGAGACATCCATCCAATGTATTGGGAGGTCTTCTTTACAAATTTTTCTGTCTTTGTAAAATCTTGGTCTGCAATTCAAAAGTGTACTAGAAATACATTTGTTTTATTTTGCTTAAGTGAAAAGACTATGTTTTTAAACTTTTTTTTTTTAATGGTTGATAACAAGTTCATGGAGATTTTGAATTTAGTAGAAATGTTTCTATCCCTCTAGAATTAAGTCATAGTTTTGATAGTCATTAGAGTAAAACATGAGCACATTATTTTTATATTTAGTATTGCTTCAAAGAGAATATTTATTTTTAAAATTGCAATCTCTAAGTATTTTTATTCCAAGTAATCAGCATTCAAAAATGCTTTCCATCCATTTAAATATAGTTTTCTGAGAAGTGGGGAACAAAGGTAATTAAACAGGCAAAAAATCCCTTCACTCCAGCAATGTCATTCTGTCAATTTAGAAATTCAGCTCTCTGGCAAATGTTAAGAGAAGGCATGAGTGGGTTGTTACATCAAAAGCTTTCTAAATCTGACAGAATTTATCAGTGCTAGATATAAAATCTCAGTTTATAGAAAATACACAAAAAATTTAGTGCTAAATAAAGGGATAAATGACAATCTTCTAGTTCTCTCTCTCTCTCTCTCTCTCTCTCTCACACACACACACACACACACACACACACACACACACACACACAAACTTTCTGGTAATGGCAGAAGAAAATTGATCAAATGTATTTCAAATAATTTCACCAAATGTTTTTTTTTTTTAAATCTCTGACTGGTAAAATAATAATAATATTTATTATTATAAATAAAACTTTATAACTGGTGACCTCTTCCCTGAAGTCCCTATGTGTTCACATAGACCTGTAGGGTGATAGATGTCAAACTCTTTTGAGTGGTTGATAAGTTTCTTCAGGAAGTTCTTTGGTATTTTGAGGCTTGATTCAATGAATACTATGTTATCAACAAAGGTTATTATTTATAGGAAATCTGGCTTTATTTGGACTTAATTATATACACCTTCCATGATAGTGGCAGACATCTTTGGGAGAAGCACCTACATAAGGAGAGTCCTAGAGTCAGGAAAACTAGAATTCAATCTCACCTCAGATCACTAGCTATGTGATCCTGGTCAAATATCTGTAAGATAGGGGTAATAATAGCACCTACCTTTCAGGGCTGTTGAGAGGTTAAAATGAGGTAATGTTTATAAAGAGCTTTGCAAATCTGAAATACTATTAAATGCTAGCTCTTATGATTGTTTATCATAAGAGGACAAATCCTTTAATCCACTGTGAGTTAAAATATTCTTAATTTGGTTAGCATGATTCTGTTCTCTAGGTCATCCCTGAGAGAATTGGAAAAAACAAACAAAAAAACAATCAAAAGCAGCATCAACCCCCCCCCCCCAAAAAAAAAAAAATTGCGTTTTCAGACTTTCAAAACTGTGAGTCCAAATTTGAGAAGAAGAGTTATGGTCTGCCACCTTTAGGTGTAGGGATTATTAGACCCATTAATGGTTAATGAAACTGAGGCCCAGAGATATAAAAATGACTAATTTTAAATCACATAGCTAGTAAAAAATATAGCCAAAATCCTGTAATGTCAAATATAATGGATATACCAAGGCACCTTTATAGCATAAGTTGATTTACTAAGCAATGAGGTAACATTGTGAATAGAATGCTGGACTTGGAATTATGGTGACTTAAGTTACCCTCAGAAATTTACTAGTTGTGTGATTCTAGCAAATAGTTTAACTTCTCTGGGCCTCAGTTTCTTTTTCTATAAAATGAGATATTGGATATAATAATGCTCCCATAAGGAAAAGTCCTTTCTTGTTCTGAATTTCTACATGGCTAAGAATTTCAAAACTTCTTAGTGCAACAAATATGTTCCATTAAATGAGTGATTTCATTTTATATTTTATTTTGGATCTTCCTAGTCTCAGATGTAGAGGTAGGATATGTTCTGATTAGCAAATCAGGGGTTATGATTTCTATTATTGTTGTAATTTATTATTATTTATTTTTAAGTAGGAGAAAACATTATTCATTCAAAACATTGGGTAATATGAACCTTAATATACATATTGGAAATCTTGGATCTGATTGATCATTTAAAAGAAGTTTCTGTTTGAAAGTGAATTAATCTTTCCAGGTATTGATTTTTTCAAATACTTCAAGATATGTGACCTAGTGACCTAAAAGAGCTGATGTACCCCCTTGAACTTAAAGAAGGATTCACTTCTTATTAGTAGCATCAAGACCTTTGGGAAGCATTTTACCAAATTAAAATAAGAATATTTAAAAATGACCCCAGGAAGGAAAATAAATGATATATATATATTTAAATAGTCCTTCAAAATATGAATTCTTCAGGAGTATGGAAAGGCAGTATAATTTAGTAAAAAGCTTTCTGGGCATGGAAACAAGAACACTTGGATTCAAAATTTTAACTCCACCACTACTTATCAGCTATGTGACTTTGGCCAATAATTACTTCCCTGAGTCTCATGTTACTCATCTCTAAACTGGGGATAATAATATCTATAACATGTATTTCACAGAATTTCTCTATAAATATCAATAGTTATTATTAGTAGATTAATGAAATTAAATATGAATCAATTTCAATTCTAGATATATTTATTAAATGCTTACTGTGTATAAAAAATAGTAACCTACTGGTGTGATTTAAAGAGTCACAAGTCTTCTCCTCACCAATAGGTTACCATTAATACATTGAAAAATATCACTTCCACCTGTCCACTGATAGAGTAAAAGTTGATGGAAGGAAGGAACTAATCTTTATTGTGGTATGCCTTATACCTAGGCTAATGTCTTGTACGTCATGGATACTTTATAAATGCTTTTTGAACTAAACTTTGCAAAAAGATAGTGCTGGACGAAGTGTTCTTTTAATATCTGTGATTGTTCCAGGGAAGTAATCTCACATAGATGTGCTATATTTCTCACATCTTCCCATGTGATTGGCACTAAGGGAAGAGTGATGTATGTTTCTGATTGGTGTGATATGTAAATCTTAATTTGTGCCAAAATCTATTTCTTTCTTCTTTCATATAAACAGAAAACAATGTAAATTCATGATTTTGGCAGATCTATATATCTATTTAATGGCTACTGTGATCCACAAGATACTAAAATATACAGGCAAAGGTCATTAGAATATTGTTTAATTTATCTATCTGTATGTTATAAAAAAAATAGGATAATAATTACATGGGGTGAGCTTTGGGATGGAAGCAATATAGCCTGTCTAGAGGAAAGAGGGAGAGGAGGAGGCCCTATTTATATCAATAAAGTCAGAGAACCATTCATATATCAGAGTCTGGCCTGATACAGTCATATCATTATTTTTTAAAAATTCCAGAAATAGGACATATTTTTCATATTTAAAATGTACTCCAGTATAAATAGAAAAAAATCCCTCAGTTATGCAACTAGGAAACATAATACATTTTGTACATGCTGTGTAAACAATGTACCAATGGTTGAAGTTTAGTAAGCTACAAAGCAATGGAAAAGTATGCATGTAAAGTAGCACATACATGAGACACTACTCAAGTAACATAGTTTCTAAAACCACACCTTTGTTATTATTACTAAGGCTTTAATTTGTGCTTGGTTTTTACTGATGTATTTCATTATGCAAATGTATTAAAGAATATTTTCTTTATAGTACATAATTTACTTTAGAGCTAGTCTTCATCTAAGTACAACTTTTGAAGTCCTAAAGAGAGAGAGAGAGTGTGTGTGTTCCAGGAAAATGATCAGTAGATTAATTTGAAAAGCTTAGATTTAGTCACTCTAGTAGAATCTCTTTAATGTTGGTGTTATGGAAATAATTCTAACATCTGCCTTAAATATAAATTATTAAATCACACTTATTAGCTAGCATTTATATAATACTTAAGGGTTTGCAAAGTACTTTACAAAAATCTTATTTTATCTTTACAACATCCCTGGGAGGTAGGTACATGATTTTCTCTGTTTTATAACCCATTTGATATGATAATAACATCACACTGGATTTTGTCTTTTATTTCTAAAGTTTGCAGATTGCCTATTTGGAAGCTACAAATTCATTCTTTACTCACTTTCTTCTGTTAATTTTGTTGTATAGAGGGTATTAACAGAACAAAGAAAATGCTTTCTATTTATCATATTCAGTTTCTGAAATGGCATTTTGCTTTTCAGGTGTGACTGTCCAACTGCAGACTTTCGATGAGGTTTTGGTATAATTCTGACCTTAGGAATCTGGGGTAGGAATCTCTCTCCATATGCATGTATACAATTTTTTGAGCTTCATCAAAACAATTCTGGGTGGGTTCTTGAATGTTTTTAATGATGGCTTCTCTGGTGGGGCTGTCAATATTAATCTGAAAAATTAAATGACATGAAGGTTAATAAAATGTGCCCAAACATGGGTAAATTAAAACTTTATAATATTTTCCCCAATATAATTTCTTAGGTACCAAAACAAATTAGAAGAGACAATGTTTATTTTCTTTCTTTTCTTTTACTTTTCTGTTTTTTTCTTTCTTTCTTTCTTTTTTCTTGTAGATTACCATGCTCACACTAGAAAAAAAAAACACCCACAAATATTAGAACAAAGAAAATAAAAAAAAAAGAAAAAAAAGAAAAAGTAGGTTTGTTTTTTTTTTTAAACTTTGATGTGAAAAATAGGGAAATGTTGAGATAAAGGATCCTTAAGGAAAGGGGTAATGAATGATCTTATAGTAATGCTAATAGGCTCTTTTCCTGAATATTAGCAAACAAGCTCATTACAAAGAGTATGTCCCAAATTGAGAAAAGAATGAGGAGAGTGGGGAAGGGGGATGAAGGAAGTGGCTTTAGTGAACTATACATTTTCCACTTGAGGCTTTTGGGTTATTAGTCAACAAAGTTGGGTTCTGTGGAGGGTTACAATTTCCACATTCTATTCTCAATCCTTGACCCTTTTCAATAGGAACTTCTGTACCACATCCTCTATTCATCATATAGGACTCCTGTGAATCCCCTCACATTTGATGTTGCACCCCATTCCCACCCTTCAATGCTTTTAAAAATAGATATGAAAAGAGAGTAGTACCTTTAGGATTTTCCTCATGACTTGCTAATTTTAAATTTAAGTGGGCAATAGATTCCAGCGTCTTAAAGACTGGCAAAGTGACAGAACCTTATGGTTTTATAGCTTGAATACATATTGAAGATCTGATTCTGTTCTGATCTGTTCTGATCCCTTCATTTTTACAAATGAGAAAACTAAGACCAAGAAATGGTCTTTCCAAAATCAAGTACCAAAATTGGATCTTACTAGGCACTGCAATTCAAAATTCACTGTTTTAGCTACCTAATCTATTAGCTTAGATCAATCCACCACCTTTTTGTATCTTCATCTTTGTGCAGTTAGTGAAGCAGCAAGAGACTTTTTAAAGTGGTGTGGACCAAAAGCCAGAAGGCCTGAGTTTTCATACCTTATTTGTACACTTCTTTTAAAGCTTTAATTTTCCCATCTATGAAAATCTTGAACCCAGTTAAAATACATTATTAAAATTCTGGATACTTGAATTAAAGGTTCTTAGGGTGTGTTCCGTCTTTATACTTCCTACCTAGACAATCTCATTCATTTCCATGGCTTTGATGGTCACATCTAATTAGGTAATTCCTAAATATGTGTTTTTAATTCTGACCTCAAGTTCAACCATCCTGTCATTCCTCCTTTCTCTGCCAAACTTCTTTAAAAAGTTGTCTATACCAATAACTTGGTTTACTTTATCAATACTAATCTCTTCAACCCTTTCAACACTCTACTAAAATGACTCTCCACAGTTACCAATAATATCCTAATCATTAAATTAAATGAATTGCAATATTCATTTACATTGATATCTTAGAGACTCAACCCACCCTTTCAAATGGAAACTCTTTCCTCTCTTGGATTTAGTGATAACACATACAATTCATTGGATTCTAATCTTTTTAGATACTTCAATACTCTCTTTGTCAAATCTGATATTCTTTCCTCAGCCAATTTGACCTCTATGCTGCATTTAATACTTTGATTACCTTCTATTTCTGGATACTCCTCTAGGGGTTGTCATGACACTACTGCCTCCTGGTTTTCCTCCTACTGGCCTGACCATTCCTTCTCACTCTCTGTTGCTGGATCTCACAACCCTTAATTGTGGAGATAACTCAAAGTCTTTGTCCTTGTCTTTCTTCTCTTCCATTTTTAATTTTAAACTTTCTCTCTCTGTCTTTCTATCTCTGCCTCTCTCCCTACTTCTCTCTCTGTCTCTCTCTCTCCCTGTCTCTGTCTCTCTTTTTCTCTCCCCTTTCATGTTAATTTGAACATGCATGGGTTTAATTCTCATCTGTATGGCTCATAAATTATATAAATTTATAAATAGCTTATAAATAATGAATAAATTTATTAAATAAATTTATATAAAAGTTATATAAATTTTATTTATCCTGTGTCAATATCTTGGACATAAATGACTGCTTATTATAAATTTCCAAATGGATATTTTAAAAGATAGCTTAAATATGTCCAAAATATAATATATTATATTTTCCTCCCAAATCCACTCCTTTATTGCACTTTCTTATTTCTGTCCAAAGTACCATAATTCTTCTATTCTCCTGGGTTCTTAACACTGATGTCTTGTTTTTCTCCCCCTTTTTGCACCCATTCATCAACTGATCAATTGCCAAGTCTTGCTTTGTCTATCCACAGAATTCATTTCTTACATGACCCCTTCTTTCTACTCATATAGGTATCTCTTTGGTATTTGCTTTCATTACTTCTCACTTGGTTTATTGCATTAGGTTTCTAACTGGTCTGATTCCATTTTCTCTACATTCTCATTCATTTTCCATACAGTAGCTAAAGTGATTTTTCTTAAGCACAGATCTGACCATGTCAGCCAGTATTTAATAAATTCCACTGATTACCAGAAAAAAATGTAAATTATTCTATTGGGCTTTTTAAACCTCTCAATTACATCCAATCTAAATTTTCAGCCTCATTATACTTTATTCCCCTATTTATACTCTATAGTTTAGTCAAAATTACCCTTTTCATTTCTCATACCTAGAATTTCATCTTTAGTTTCTTATTTTTGAGCCATCTTTTATGTTCACCCCCACCCTTTGCTATTGCCTTTTCCTTGACCAGCACTATTGCTTCTGCCCTGGGCTCTGGGTTTTTCCCTAGTAAAAATTTCTCATATAGCTTTCACAGGGCTTACCATGCCGCTCTTCAGCCATTTTGGGACCACTACCTTGTTAACACACAATCCCTGCCTCACACCTACACTCAACATTTCAAAAATTGTGTTTTCAACCTTTTTCCTAAAATCTATTTCTCATTTTGACTATACTTTTTAATCTACCATCTGTGTTATTGCTTATGTTCAAAATCTTGATATTGCCACTGACTCATTCTTGACTCTTACCTTTCATTTTCAATTATTTTTAAGTTCTATTTAAAGTGTCTTCAATGTCTTATGAATCATTTTCTTACTCTATTGCATAAAGATGGTGTTATGCAGGCCTTCATTGCCACCTATTTGGACTATTCTAATGGTCTATCAACAGGATTTCCTGACTCTATTTATTCTCTATCTAATCCATCTTTCATACTTCTGCTAAATTATGCATATTCTGTATGAATAAATCTAGTCAATCCCACATCTTCACAAAACTATGCTATATTATCACTTTGTTCACATCTCTTTAACACACCTATCACATTATTTCCCCTTGTAAATATTTTTGTGGGTGTCATGTTCATCCACTAAATTGTAGGTTCTATAATTTATTCATTAACTAAATCTTATTTACATTTTGTATCACTATCTGCATTAGGCAGAGAGTTCTGAATATAGCATGTAATTAATAAGTGTTTTTTAGCATAGAATTAAAATATAACATAATGATTGCTTAAATAGCCTCATACTTCATAGTAAAGTCATCACATTAATTATAGTAGATGTAATCATTTGAGGGGTTGCAGTTTTGGAATGATACAATGCTATTTGACATCTGTACATGCATAGAGCTCTATGCATGTAGAGCTACATACACACTTTTCAAAAGTATTTCCACATCCACACCCTAATTTTGGTTTCACAAAAATTATGCAATAATGTATGGAATGCTATTTATCTTTTCATTTTGCAGATGAGAAATGGATATAAAGACCTGGTGTCATAGAATTAAGGAACTTCAGAGTTGGAAGAGACTCTATAGATCAAATCTTATATGAAAAGAGATTTCTCTTTACAATATATCTAACTTTTGTTTAAATATCTTCAAAAGACACCCTACTATTTCCCCAGGTAGCCCAATTTCAGGATAATTCTAATTGTCAGGGAGAATTTTTGTTGTTTTTCTTAAATCAAATGCATAAAGATAATTAATGACAGAATCAGAATCCAGGTTTCTTGATTTTCAGATGCTTTTCCTTCTTTGTTATGCTGTATCCACATAGTATCTCAGAGAATAAAAGTAATCAAAAGTCTTATTTTTCATAAGTTAAGTTCTTTCTTGTAGTATTTACAAATGTATTTTGTTTTTTAAAAAATATCAGAAGAAAAGAATCAATTACTTGAGAATCTTTACACACCAACCATCTTTCCTTTTTAGAGGCATAAATATATATTCTTGCAATAATTTCAGTTATCATTGTATTATTTATATATCTTTAATTATTCATATACTGAGAATATTACACATGTGATTATTATTGCTAAGCATGATATTTACCTCTCTAGGGGATTGAGGTTGAATATAAGTCTTGTAAAGCTTCTTGGCCTTAGAGATTCTGACAAATCGTGATGCACTTTTTTTGTATGTCTCACATGCCAGCCAGAATTTCATATTCTCCTCACTGTGTTCCATTTTTAAGTATGCTGCATAGATTATTGGACCATCTAAAAGTAATCGATAAATATTTTCCATGTATCAACATTAAGGAACAAAATTGAAAAAATATTGAATAAAAATTGAATTAATAGTTTGAATCAAAGTTCTGAACTCAAGAATAAATATTTTATAGTTTTGAAATATAAATTGATATTGCTATTATCTATGGAGGGTCTTTCATCTGGGACACCCCAAATACATTTTGTGTGTCTTGTAAGGAAGCTTTAGGTCTTGGATTAGGTCAAACACATGGGTAGCAAAGTGTAGATGTAGGAGTCAAGCTAGATCAGCATAGTGAAGCAATAAAGCAATGAAAAATCAGACCAACACTGAGTTGCTTTTCTTTCTTGTTAGCAGCCCTCCCTTCCTTTAACCTCCCAAATTTCATATTTGTTTTGTATTCATTTAATATCTATTTATAGATATGTTGTTTCCTTCTAATAGCATATAAGCATATAAGCAGAGGCTATTTCATTTTGATTTTTGTATTGAATAAAGTAAAATGCGAATTGTAAATTAGAGTTTGGGGTGTCGAAGTAAACTGGAAGATTAAAGCTAATGAAAGCCCCAAATATATAGTGACATGTCAACCTTCTGGTGTTAAACTGGGCATTGATTAATATATCAGAGATGGAGTCTGATCTAAAATATAGGGAACATTATTTTTAGAACCAGAAAAGACAGGTAAACAGGTGACTCTCTACAGAAGGGGAAAGGGAAGGGGAATAGGAAGGGAAGGAAAAAGGAAAAGGAAGGGAAGGGAAAAAAGAAAGGAAGCATAAAGAAAGGGAAAGGAAGTGGGGAGGGAAGGGAAGGGAGAAGGAAAAAGGAAAGAGAAGGGAAGGGAGAAGGGAAGGAAAGAGAAAGGGAAAAGAGAAGGGAATCAAAGGAAAGGGAAGTAAAGGGAAGGAAAGAAAAAAGGAAGGAAGGAAGGAAGGAAGGAAGGAAGGAAGGAAGGAAGGAAGGAAGGAAGGAAGGAAGGAAGGGAGGGAGGGAGGGAGGAAGCGACTGAGATCTGTTGAAGACCTTAGCTTAAAAATTCTGAGATTTCCCATTGCATCCAGGGCCCTCTCCAGTTGTCCTGATCTACATCTGGCCACTGGTTTTCAATGGCTCTGGAGGGAAAAGTGAAGCAGGTGACCTTGCCCAGCCCTCTTTTAATTAAAGTCAACTCACTAGTGCATCATGGCAGCCCTTCCCTGAGGTCATGGTCCTCTTCAAGAATGATGGACAAACAATAACAACAATCCACCAGATCAATTCTGGGTAAAATTTGAGAGTGAGAGTGGGTTCTCCCCAGTATTCTATTGAGTAAAGACCAAGGTGAAGAATTTTTTTCAGTGTGCTAGGTATCTTCTTTTGATTACTAATTGTGAGTGCTGCTCTTCAGTCTTTGAGAGCCCTGAGCAATCATATGGGAGCCTACTTCTTTGACAATATCTGAAAAATGTATTTTTAGAACCCCTTGCACCCTGTACCTCAAAATTATTTTTGCCTTGCCTTTTCCTAGCAAATCTTTCTAAACTTTATGGGTTTCCCAGTTTTCTTTATTTGGACTAGCCTTTATTTTCCACAATGATCTCTTTGACCAATTACTTATATGATGGAATTTTTTAAGGACCTATGAGTTATTATCTTGTTGCACTTTTTTTCTATTTTTCAGTATTTCTTAATCATTTCCAGGCTTCTTCTGATTTTTTAAATTCTTTCTTTTATTCCCCTCACCCTCTAATTCCTACATTTTGTCATGGTTTCCCTTTCCTAAATTATCTTTGTGATAAATTTCTTTGATTTCCCCTTTCCTTTGTTATTCAGTCATTTCAGCTGTAGACAACTCTTTGTGACCACATTTCTTGCAGTGGTCTGCATTTTTCTTTTCTCCAGGTCATTTTACAAATATAGAAATTGAGGCAAATAGAGTTAGGTGATTTACTCAGGGTCACACAGATAGTAAATATCTAACAGTGTATTTGAACTTAGATCTTCCTGACTTCAGTCCTAGTGCTCTACCCACTGGGTAAGATAGCTGCCCCATCTTCTTCTAGGACATTGAATTTAGTATGTTGTTACTTCTAGCCTATGATATCTTACCTTCTAGACCAGTTTCTTTGCCAGTCAGGAATACATTTATTTATCCTCTGTAATTTTTTGAACTACTTGTTCTACAGGCAGAATGTTATTAATTATTCCCATGAAAACCTGGTTCGGCAACACAATATTGTAGGTGACCATCAAGCTTTAAGCTGAGTAGAACAGAAACAGAGTCGCTGAGATGGAGGACTGAGTTGGCAAGTGAGAAGGGCAAAGCAAGAAATCAAGACTCCACCTAGAGTCTAGGCAAGATTCTCAGGATTTAACATTGGGTACAGTCATAATGCTTTTAATGATATTGGGCAAGGTAATACACCTTTATTTAGAAACCTCAGCCTCAGTACCATTTTGGTAACCTAAATTAATTCCCCAGATAATGTTCTGACTATCTAACTCCACTAATCAAAAAACTCCAGGGACTTTCTATTGTTTTAAAGCTAAAATACAAACTTCTTTATTTGGTATTTAAAACTAAAGAAAAAAAAAAAAAAAAAATCTGACTTCAGTTTACTTTTCCAGACACTTTGTTCATCACCTTCCTGAATGTATTCTATGGTCCAGCCAAGCTGCTCTTTGGTATGTTTTCCACACAAAGCATTCCATCTTATAGCTCCTAATCATCCTTGACAACTATACTTCAGACTTAACTAAACATCCAAATTTCTTTTTGTAAATCTATTCACAACATCTCGTCTACTCTAGTCAGAAGAGGACTGTTCCCTGAGAGCTACCTCCTTGTATTCTCAGTCGTCTAACTCACCCAAGCAAGAATCTATAATTTGGATAGAAGAACTTAGTTCAAAAAAGCAACAGCAAAATCTTTCATTAATAATGATACCTTAAATTAATGTATTTTTTAACTCAATTCAAACAATTTTTATATGCTCAAGGTACTGTTCTATAGACTTGAAATACAATTAAAAAATAAAAATCAATTCCTGCCTTCAATGAGTTTATAAGAACAAAAAAAATTTTAAAGTTTTTGCTTTCCTCATTTTCAAGGCATTAATATTCTAGATATTTAAAATACTAGATTATGAAAATGAAGAATAGCTTTCAGATGCAAATGCTGAGTTAATAGAAGATAGAAATTATTTCATGTTTGTTTTTGAACTCCTAGTACTTCAGTATAGTTCCTGGCACATAATTGACAGTAAATAAATAAGTGTATATGCATGTGTATTTGTACTAACAGAAGTATACCATTTATATTTAAACTAGCCACCAATAGTTTAAAGAACTACCACTGAAGAAACTGTCTCTACCAATTCAGATGGCAACTTTTCTATAACATAATTTGGAGATTATCTGTGGACCCTGAGAGGTTAATTGACTTGCCAAGCATTACATAGTTAGTAAAAGCCAGAGCTGAGGATTAAACTTTGACTTCAGCATCCACTGCTTATCCTTAAGGATTTTTAGCATGGAATCTATTAATTTAAAAGAAAATTGATAATTGCATTTCAAGATAATTGGTTTCCTTTCTCATCCTATGTATTGTTTCTTATGCATTAATTTATTTTCTTAGATGGATTCCAGAGCAATCAGATTGCCAAAGGTCCATGACACAAAAAAAGGTTAGAAATCCAATGTTAATAATGAAGTTGCTGCTCACATATAATATGGGAAAGAAATTTTAGATACACAGATTATATGTTGAATACAGTTTGTCTCAGTCTTTTTCCGTTTTCTTGCATCATTTCATTTCTCCTTTGCATACCCTATTCCCACCCCAAACTAGAACCCTTTTTCACAGCCCTTCCTCTAAGGGGGAAGCAAGGTACTTTTTGAACACTTTAGGCTTTATGCTTGAATGAAGACTACAGTGAATCAAAGATCGGCACTTAATAGTTGTAATTCTTTCATTTTGCACTCATAGCAAATTCCTTGAATTCTCTTTTCTGAGACTACTGAACCACATCCATTCCCCCAGTACTTATTCTTACTTTGAAATAAAGCATCATGATATAATAGATAGGGTTTTGAACTTGGATTTGGAAGAACTCAGTTCTAGTACCTGCTCTATCACTTTCTTGGCTGTGTGATTTTACCCATTGTCATTCAATCTTCTGAATTTTCCCTTTCTCATTGGTGAAATGGACATATCCCATATTTATATACTACAGATCTATAAGGGATAGCTAGCTATGACAGATAGAGTCAGGAAACTGAGTTCAAATCTAGTCTCAGACATTAGGCCAGTTGTTTTACCTTATTTGTCTTAGTTTTCTTAACTGTAAGATGAGCTGGAGGAGGAAATGGAAAACTACTCTAGTATCTTTGCCAAGAAAACCCCAAATAAGGTAATAAAGAATCAGACACAACTGAAAAATGATTGAACAACAGTCAGAATTTTACAATTTGCATAGTGTTTTACATAGACTATTTCACTTGATCTTCACAATCATCCTGTGAAGTGGTGTTTTTATTATACCCATTTTGCAGGTGGGAAAATTAAGCCTAAGAAAAATTAAATAACCTCCCATAGATCACAGAAATAGTCAACATCTCAAGCAGAATCCTCCTTTCTCATTCCAGGTTCAGTGTATGATTTACTATTCTAGTCTGCCTTGCCTACCTTATATGGATATTATAAGGTTGAAATCATCTAAATGAAGTGATTAGTAAATTTTATTTTCATGGGTTACCATGGCCAAACAATCCATCACACCAAATGGCCAACTATTGGTGTTGATAGTTTCTCTTTTCTAGGCTCAGCAGCAGAAAGCAAGAATATATTGTGCTTTTTGGACTGAACTCCTGGTCTTTGTAGAATGGCAAATTCTACCAGAAATTATAAGGTTGAAATGATTGATTAGTAAATTTTGTTTTTGTGGGTTACCATGGCCAAACAATCCATCATACAAAATGGGCAACTCTTAAGGTTGATAGTCTCTCTTTCCTGGGCTCAGCAGCAGAAAGCAAGACTATATTGTGCTTTTGGGATTGAACTTCTGGTCTTTGTAGCATGGCAGATTCTACCAGAAATTGTGTTCCATTGCCTTATTTTTTGAAAACTTACAGTCATGAAATAGGAATTGCCTCCACTTGGCAAGAAGTCATTGAAATGAGACTGAAACATTATATATTTAAGATTATGTTTTAAGGCTTTTGTATATAGCTTACTTATCTCTGGTCAACTAATATATTCCACACCACCCATATTTCTTCCTTATTACCCCATAACAATTATCATCTTCATTCAAGCCAATGGAGTTTCTTGCTTTTGATCCCTGGTTTTGTCTTAGCAGCTTCCTTTACTCTCCATCCTCTTCCTTGACCTCAGGAACCATGAAAATATATGGCCAAAATGTCATCTTTGTTTCCCATTTCCTGCTTTGATTTTGTTTTTAGCTCTTTCACTCTTTTCTTCCCCTTCCAGCAATAGCATGTTCAAAGAGCATCCAAAAATATTAGATTGCTATTTGAGTCAGAATTATAGACACACATTTAGAACGGGGGTGGGGAGTTTCTTCACACAGCCAGGGTTAAATCACAAAAGGGATCATTTTCTTCATAGATACTTGACAACAGCAAGTTGCTAGAATCCTTTTTTGGGTGTCTCATTCTAATTTTAGAAAGGGATTTTGCAGTAAGTAGTACTATTTATGCTACTCTTCCAGGGAATTGTGCACATATACTCATGTGGATACTAAATATTCTTGATGACTAATTTCATAATTAACACCAGAGAAAATAGTAGTGGTTGACACAACAAACTGGGGTTTTTTGCATTTTTTTTTTTTTTAACACTTAGAAGTTGTTATCTGGAAAGCTATGGGAAAAGATAATTTAATTAACACCATTATTTTTTATTAAAATATATGTATATTTATACATATAGAATAAACATGTATAAACACATATTTTACTAGAGGGAAATTGGTGGTTAATTTATATTGTATTACATATTATATATATGTATATATATATATATGTATTTTTATTATAAAAGATGGAGATGATAAGTAACTATCATAGCACAGATATAAAACATCCTTGATTATAGATATATATGTATGTGTATATATGAATATATATATGCTTAATTGTATTCTTTTTTGGGGTGAGGAGAGGAAAGGGAAAAAGAACAAAGTAAAAAGTGCACAATAGAGAACAAAGGAAAACCTACGAAGAAGCAAAAATTTGAATTTTCTCTTATGTTTGGCTATGCACATGACAATTTTTCTTCTTTTTCAATTTTGTATTTAAATTAAAAATAAATAAAATTTGAAAATACTTACATTTTGTTGCCATAAGTTTTTCAAAAGACTCAGCCCACTGGAATGCTTCTTCTAGAGTAAGGCTTTGGAAAGAAACAAGAAAGTTGAATGGAATATAGCTTCTAGGAATATAGTTGATGGAATATAGCTTCTAGGCGAGACAACAATAATTTTATAGTCCCCTGATTTCTGAGTACTTCTGTTCTAACGATCTGTTAGTGATTCTAAAGTCTTCTGGCTTTGGAATCTATGATTCTGAGGTCTCCCCCCACCCCCAACCTTGGAGTTCTATTGTTCTGGCAAACTGTCTGTCAATGACTATAAAAGTCTTCTGGCCTAGGAATATAATAATATTTCTTCCCTTAGACTTTAGGGGAGATACATTGGTGATCCTAAGACTATTTAACCTTAGAATACTATTGTTCTGACAATCTTGTCTGTCAATGATTCTAAAGTCGTCTAGTTTTAGGATCGTTCTAGATCTCCTGGTCAATGATAACCAATTCTTGAGACCACTCCTCAGTTCTACTTTTAGGCCATAAAATAAGCATGTGAACTAGAACATGAAGAACTAGATAAATTTATCTCCTTGCTTCTGGTTCTTTGCTAAATTCTTTTTGAATTAAGCTCTCTTCAGCTGGCAATTACAATAAACTTTGCCCCTATTTGGATATGAGTTTAAGCCTGCAGATTCTTTTGAGACACCTTGTGACACAGGTCTATGAGCCCCAACCTTTTGGGATCCCTTCCCAAACTCAAAAAATTGACTTTGTAAGGCTTTTGAAATAAAAGCAAAATGGCTAAATCTTGGAAATATGTATCAAATGAAACAACATAGAATTATGACTATCCCTTGTATAGAAGCTTATTCTTTAGTGACTTTATTTACATTTTGGCTCTCTTTATATCATGAATATCATCTACAAAAATCTCTAAATTGAATCACTACATCCTATTATTGTATTAAAAAGAATATGATGGAATATCTAGTGATTTTGATATAGTTAGTTATTTAAACAGTACTTTAAAATTTGAAAGCCTGTTTATAAAAGTCATCCAATATGATCCTCAAAATCATCTTGTGAGGTGGATGGGAAAGGAAATATATATTTATGTAATGCCTACTATTTATATAATGCCTCCCAGTGCTTTGCAATCTTGAATTAATTTCAGTTCCCATCAAATAACAAAATAATTCATTTCATTAAAATAATAAAACAAGACTATCATTGTATCTGTTAATATTAATGATAGTCTTTTTCTATCAAAAATAATAATAACAATAACAGCTAACATTTATATAGCAATTTAAGGTTTACAAAGCATTTAACAATTATCTAATTTTATCCTCACAACTATTCTGGGAAATAGGTGCAATTATTATCCCAATTTTATAGATAAGGAAACTGAGGAAGAGAGAAGCTGTAACTTGTCTAGAGTAACAATTAGTCTTAGTCAATACTCATCTGCACCATTTAGCTGCCTCTCATTGTAAGATATCCTTCCAAGATATCCTATCCCAAAATGTTACTGCCTCATTGTCAACAAAAAATGCCCTGAGTTCCTTTTCCATTTGTTTTATCAACAGTATTCATTTGTGAGACCATCAATTGGAGTTAGCATCAGTGTTATTTCCAATTGTTTTCTGCAGTTAAATAACCATGCTCTATATTGGAAGGGACTTCCAAGATCATCTAGTCTCTGCAATCAACCAAAGCCCAAGTCCTGTTTGTGACCACTTGTTCTCACTAAGGAAGTGGAGATATTTCTGGGAAACTGTTTCTTATGGTTTTCTCCTTCCTCTCACTCATGCCAGTAATCACCAAAATTAATTCTTCTTTGGGATGGCCAGTAGTCTTGATGAATATTAGAGACTGAAAGAATGTTGAAGTTAATTTAATCTGATTCTTCTCAAAGAAGTCATGTAGCATGAAAAAAAAAAAAAAAAAGAAATCAGACTCAAGAGAAATGGAATAGATTCCTGCCTTTTAGATTTTATGGGATTGCTTGATTAACAGGAAATCTCTGCCCCCCATCACCCACTTTCTCAGAAATAATCTCTTCCACGTTTGATGGTAGAAGGTACCATTCAGAACATGTTAGATTTAGAGTTAAGAAGTCTTGAGTTCAAATTTTCCCTTAGTCACTAGCTGTGTAATTCTGGGAAAGTCATTTAGCTTTTGTCTGCCTCAGTTTTTTCAAATGTAAAAGGGAATAATAATAGTAGCTAGAATTGTTGTGAGAATTAAATGAGGTATCTGTAGGATATTTGTAAACTATTTGCAAACTGTTATTATTATTAATAATGATGTCATTAAATGGGAGATTAAGTCATTCATTTAATAATTCTATAATTGAGAAAAAAGGAAACTAGAAATAACCAGAACCAAAGTTATCTTTCGAGTATATTTGAAATGAAATTAAGTTGTAAATGACCACGCTCAGACCCTTTCTATTTTGATTGGAGGTAAGGAATTGAGATTGTGACAAAGCATTGGATATGTGAAGGGATTTAAACAATGCCATCTACTGTGGAAAGCTTAAGAAATGTGTACGCTAGGAATACTGAAGGCAAATTCTTTATAATTTTAGTTAGACCCATGCCTCTATTCACTTAACTGAACAAAGAAAACTAGAATCTACATTTATTTAGGGACATTCTACTTTGCATGAAGCTTTGCTAGAACATTGGTTAAGGGCATGTAATCTTAGAAATGGATGTCCTATATAGTGTGTATGTGATATAGTCTTATTTTTTAATTTATTGCATTTTTTTCAAGAGTGCCACTTAATTAATTAAATAATAATTAACAATTATGTTCTTTATAATATCTAGAAAAAATCTTTAGGGAATTTGCCTTCTGAAATATTTTAGTATTATATGCCATTAGCATATCCATTTGTGTAAATAAATGTTTCTAAAATGAAAAAAAAACATGTAAACAATTAATTTTCACAAACATTTTTCTTTTGACTTTTCTTCTACTTGTACTGTGAAAGAAATGTCTTCCCAGCCAACTAAGCAAGAAAAATAAACAAAGAACCCATTGTAATTCAAAATATGAGATTTTGACAATTTTGTTGTGATGACTTTGGTCAGGATGAATTGGGGAAATTGGCAGGTTTCTTACCAGAATTAATTTCTTTAAGGAAGGATTGTAAAGGTAGAATGAATAGGAAGAATATAAATGTTTAGCTGTAGTTTTTGCTACCAATTACCTATGTGATGTTGAACAAGTTATTTGATTTTTCTGAGTTTTATTTCCTTCATCTGTAAAGCACTGGGGTGGGGTCAGATTTTTCCTAAGGTTTCCAGTAGTTTTTAAATCCCATGTATCCATGGAAAGCTTTAATTATGACTCTTTTTGAACATTTTGAGTTTCCTTGGGTATTGAGAGGTTTGAAAATCTTGCCTAAGGTCAAACAGATTCTAGCAGGTCTTGAACAATTAGACTTTAACCCTAATAATGATTATAATAATTATACACCTATAGATGTGATTATTTTAATGTTATTTATATATTTGTAAATTATTTGTAATGCTTGTATAATGTAATGTATATTATTATAACTGTACAATTGACAATTTATCTATTTTCAAATCTATTGCTGCAACCTTGCTTTTGAAATCAGGCATAGAGATGGAGAAAAATAGATTCCTGGACAGGAACAAGATGTCCAGTGGAACACCCCTATCTTAGTTAATTTAGTATGTAAGAATACCAGGAACAACCACCAGCAGTGGCTGATATTTGATACCTAGGAGGAAAGTTTGTCAAAAGGTAAACATTAAGGTATGATATGGAGATAAATATATCTAGACTCCTGAAAAGGTCAAATGTCTGTCTCTAAAAATTCAGATGGACCCTGCCAGATTCAGATTATCTGTTTCCATCATTACTGAGGCTTAACAGAGTACTGCTGTTTAGTTTGGTTTCAAAAACATTTCCATGAAATGGTATCTGACTCATTTTTTTCTCTTTTTAAAACCTGAAGTACAGTTCCCATATAACTCTTTCCCTTTACTGGAAAGTGCAAGGACATTGTAGATTTTGTACTTACCTATCCCATCTATACCTATCACTTGGACCAGATTTAATTTTATTCTGTTAATTTAAGTCAAGTCATTACCCTTGACTGCTCTGATGAGAAAGCAATGCTTATACTACATGTCAGCTTCTGCAGAGAATGTCTCAGGATTGACTTGCCAGTCAGGACCAATCCTAGTCAAAGTGGTAGAGTTTGTTCAGAGTTTTCCACTAGTTGTTCTGTAGTTTGATGCTGCTTAATAGAGACCTTTTTGACTGTTCCATAGTGTCCTGTCTCAACTTCCCTTCCTAAGAAGTACTCCAAAAACTCTTCTTTGGTTTTAGCACTCCCCCTGGACACATTCTCTAATCCAAATGTACCCTATAATATTAGTAGTTATCATTTTAACAAATAAATCAATGAGTATTTATTAAGAATTAACTATATGGCAAATAAATAAAGAAAAAAATAAAAAATGAATTTACTATATGTCAGACATCTTGCTAAGGGCTTGAGATACAAAAAGAGGACAAAGGAGCTTCAGGGAGCTTACAGTCTAATTTATATAGTTTTTAAAGATTTGCAAATTTCTTTACATATTATATTTGATCCTCAAAGAAATCCCGGGAGTTAGGTGCTATTATTATTACTATTAGTATTTTCTATTAAAGGCTGGTAGATGGTATAGTGAATAGAGTGCAGGGTCTGGAATCAAAACAACTTGAGTTCAAATCTGGCCTTAGACATTTATTAGTTATGTGACCATAGGCAAATTAATTGATTCTTTGGTGACCAAAAATGTAAAACAGGAATAATAACACTACCTTTATCTTGGATAATATTTGTAAGGGGATTAGCACAGTACCTAATACAGTGGACCCTTAATAAATGCTTTCTTTTCATTCTACCACTTCCATATATACTTTACTTTACTATTATCTACTCCTAATCCCTCTGTTATTAACTATATTCATGAAATAAGATACTTTTAAAAAAAAGATGTTTTTCCCCCTGAAATATAGGTAATATATATCTATAGCATTGCTTTGATTTACTTGTTTACTAATCCTGTCTGAAAAAAGAGGCATTATGGTTACACAAAATGCCATCACAAATTATTCCAAAAATAATACTTTGTGTTTATATTGCATTTTAAGATTTCCAAAATATTTTATAAATACTATCTCACTTTTTTTTCTCACAATGATTCTAGGAGGTAGGTATTATTTTTATCCTCATTTTATAGTTGAAGAAATTAAAACTAAGAGGCTGTTACTTGCTCAAGGTCACATTCATAACTAAAGTTTTAGGGTAGGATTTGAATTCGGGTGATGATGACTCCAAATTTGGCCATATAGCTTGGTATCTATTAAAGGTCACTGATAAATAATGAGTCCTGATTAATGAAGGAGTATTCAAAGAGCAATTATACTCTCAAGAGGAAAGGGGGAAAAAGGTTTTGGAGATGTTTCTAGATTCTAGACTTGATCCTCACTAAAAATAATAATCACTGGCATTTACATAGTACTTTATATTTATATTATCTTATTTGGCTCTTACAACAGATGTAGATATGATGGGCACTGTCTCCATTTTACAGATGAGGAAACTGAGGCTAACAATTTAAATAACTAATTTGTGATCACGCAGCTGGCAAGTATCAATTTTATACTTTTAGACCACACGGCCTCAGGAGGGGAATATCAGCAACCTCTAACTAAATTCTTTTCCTCTGCTCATAAATGTCTGAAAATTCAATGATGATCTTTAAGGTTAGCTAGTTTAATATGCTTATCTATGTTAGTGGTTGAATAATGGTTTAGAGTTTCTTAAAAAATAGCTCATTTTTTCCAGGGAAGGTCTCCTAGAGGCACAACATTTTATGTTCAAAAAAATGAGTCTCTCAAAGTGAGATTCACATTAATTTTAAAGAACAACAGGCTGGCTTGGGAGGGGAGATATTAAGAGATTTTTGGTGCCCCGCCTCAGATTATGCAAGTAGGTAATTAGATTTTTTTGTTTCTTTTGCTGAGGCAATTGGGGTTAAATGACTTGCCCAGGGTTACAGAGACAGGAAGTGTTAAGTGTCTGAGATCACATCTGAACTCAGATCCCTCTGATTTCAGGGCTGGTGCTCTATCCGCTGTGTCACCTTGCTACCTCGATTCTTTTTTTTTTGTTTTTTTTCAATCTCTATGAATGTAGGACTACCTTAGAATTAGATAGAACAGATGGATTTAGGAAAATAAAGCTTACCTATTATAGAATTTAAAATAATTTATTGACTGAAATTAAAAAAAAATCTGTGTATGTTAAGGAACGATTTACACTCTTACAGTCCTCTCTCCTTTCTCTCTTATCAGTTTTTTTTAAAAATAAAAATAAGTAATGATAAAAACACTGTCTGTCATTTGAGAACATTCTGTTATAAAGCTGAATCTGAGCAGATAAACACCATGTTACCAGAATCTTCCAAAGTGTTTTTTAAAAAATATGACTTGTAATTAATTTCTCTTTATTTTTTCTTTTGCTTGAAAAACCTGTTTGTAATCAAAATGATAGATGCATAAATAAATATATATGCCAACTATTTTAAATGTTTTTATAATGATCATAGAATTTGTCCTACTTACTTTGAAGAGATCCCATTGGATCTTTTTCTTCCTCTTTTACAGATCCAGCAAACTCTTGTGCTCATTTTTCTGAAGAAATAAAAGAATAATTTAACTCAAATCAGGAATTTTTGAATGTTTAAACATTTTGAGTTATTTGCTAAAATACAGAAATTATAAATAATTTTTACTAAAAAAGATCATTTATTGAAGAACAATTAAAAGAAGAGATGGATTTTTAAGAGCCTAATCTAAGAAATATTTCTAGAAATATAGAATTTAGGAATTGAAAAGCACCATAAAGGATACTGATTTTAATCTACCATAAGAGAAGAAATCATTTGCTACAAAATCACTTACAGATTAGTGGAACATCATTTGATTCCTTTTAGACTTCCACTGACTGAGAGACCACTAATTCACAAGGCAGCCAGTTCTATTTTTGTACAGCCTTTAGCTTTTATATTAAAATCCTCTTTTTCCCCTTTTAACTTTTTTCTACAAGTCTAAAACCCTAAGTCTTATCATTCATTCATTCCCTTCACATATGTGAATAGACTTACTACAACACTCATTCTTTTCTTTTGGCTAAACATCCCTAATTCCTTTAGTCATTCTGCTTATGACATATTTTTCAAACTCTTTCTTATACTGATCATCCTTTTCTGGACAAGCTTTATTTTGTCTTAAATGTGGCTGAACACTAGTCCTGATACAATATAAAATAGGACTTTTAGATACATTGACTTACAAATTATATTTAGAATTAATCCAATAAAAATGGAAATTTCCTTTTTAGGAAACTCAAATGTGTATTAGTGGATGTTTATGATGAAATATTAATTTTAATTAGTAGAACATACTTATGGTTGAACTATATTTTGAGTTTCAAGATTATTTAGAAAATAATTTACTTCACATAGAAAGATGATTTTATTCTTAGGAATTATTTTGAATTCTTCCAATTTTACCTTAGTCTATTTTAGATTTTTTAAAAATCAGAATTTCAGTGATGTTGTCATTAATTCTGTGAATGCATATGTCTATATGTGTATTGTTGAGTAGCCAATGAAATACATTCTTGGCAGAATATAGAACTGGAAGACATGATTGCTGAGCTACTTCTGTGATATCTGTAAGGTTATGGAAACAGGTCATGGAGAACTTAACTGTAAAGATTTTAAAAAAATAAGAAAAGAGAACAGAATAAAACTATAGACCATTTTACTTGATTTTGATTCTTGGAAAAATTTTAGAATGGATCATTAAAGAGATGTTTGCTGAGCAATCTGAACTAAGAAAGGGAAAGAAATGTTACAAAGAATTAGCATCACCTCATCAACAAGAAGTCATATCACACTAATTTCTCTTTTTCCCCCACATCATTACTAAGTTAATTAATAAGAGGAATGTTGTGGATATAGCTTACATGAAGTTGAGTAAAGTATTGTTTTTGTTGTTTTTAAATACAGCATCATATACTACTCTTAACATAAGATAGCTATGGATGAGATATAATCAGAGGGATTCATGATTAATTGGATGGATGGATTCAAGGAGTCATTGGTAGTGGTTCAAAGGCAATATGACAGAAAGGTCTTTGGTAGAATACCCCCAGGGATTTGTGCTCCATACTCTACAGTTTGACATTATTTATAAATGGCTAAAGATAAAGAGAAAATTAAAGATTGAAGTAAGTTTGAATATGCTAGTCAGTGGTTGACAGTTAAAATCCAAATGAATCTTGGTAGGCTAGAATATTGGGCTGAATCTTATATGACGGAATTCAATAGGAATAAGTGTAAAATCTTGTACTGGGGTACACAAATTCAACTTCATATAAGATTATGGAAGCAATATTCATTGTTCTTTACAAGATCTGGGGATTACAACATACAAAAGCTCAAAATGAGTTAACAGTGTGATACAGCAGCAAAAAGCAAACAGCCAAATGCCAACTTGGGCTGCATTTAGGAAGGTATAGCTTCCAGGAAAAGGGAAGTAAACCAATCTGGAGTACTGTGTATACTTCTGAGTGTCATATGTTAAAGATATCCACAAATTATAGAGTGTTCTATGGAGGAAATAAGGATGGTGAGTCCAAATCATATGAGAATCCATTGAAAGATTAGTTTAGTTTGAAGAACAGAAGATGTAATAATTGTGATGGAGTTTTTGAAGATGTGCCATGGAAGAGGATTTAATTTTGTTATTTTTGACCTTAGAGGATCAAATGAAGAACACCCAGTGAAAATCACAAAGAGGTAAATTTAGGCTTGATTTCAGGAAAAGAAAAAGCAAACATCTTCCTGACAATTGCAACAATCTCAAAATGGAACAAGCAACCTAAAATGGTGATTAGAAATCTTTAGGCAGAAACTAGAAGACCATTTGTTGGTTATGCTTATAATAGTGAATCTTCTTTTGAATAACCTGGACAAATCCTCCCAAACTTTTAAATTCTGTGATTCTAGGGATATGGGGCATAAGATAAGAGTCCTTATTGTTAAGGAATTATTAGAGGAGGAGGAAATTATGTAATAAAATAGATTATACTACAAAATTGCTTTTAAGTGCTACATGGAAGGTTCAGATAAATGCTAAAAGATTGGAGATTGAGTGATCATCTTAAATTTGATTTAACTGATTACTGAAGACTTCAGGGAGGAAGTGAGACAATTTTTTTTTTTCTGCTTCTCCACAGGGCTGTATTAATTGTATGGTGCTTTACAGGAATCAGATTCA
Organism: Sminthopsis crassicaudata; assembly: GCF_048593235.1. NCBI lineage: Eukaryota > Metazoa > Chordata > Mammalia > Dasyuromorphia > Dasyuridae > Sminthopsis > Sminthopsis crassicaudata. The sequence goes on along the minus strand of NC_133620.1, from coordinate 84,938,299 downwards.
TGGATGAGGCTAGTAATTGACTAAAATTTGGTCAGTCCCTACCTTTAGAGACTGATCAATTCCAAAGTACTCCCAGTCCTTCAAAGAGGGTGGAAACAGAGATTCCTTAAAGGGAGCTTATTTTCATATAAAAATATAAGACATACGGTCCTTTGAAAGAAACAGGGAAAAATAAATCATGTGGAAAGATGAAAAAGAGCCAACTGCCAAATGTAGTAAGAAGCAGCTTTCATAAATATGCAGTTGTGTTGAGAGCTTGTCATATCTTCACTCTGAGGAATTGCCAGCAAGCTTTGAGATCACTTAGTGTAGTTATGGCGCAGGTAGGTTAATTTTAGGGAAAACAAATAATTAACTATACTTCCCTCTTCAGAAAAGAAATGGATGTCTATAGGTATAGAATATTATCTATTCTTGTCAGTCAGATGTGATGATTCTGTCAGGGCAAATGGTTCAAAGATTCCATTTCAGAATCATAAACTTATGATTTACTAATTTACTAATCTCTTAGAAAATAAGAAAATACATTTAAAAATTCACAAACAGTTTTTGAGTTTCTATTATATTTAAGTTACTATGTTAGCTATGGAGGAGGTATTAGGAAATTAATAAAACATAGTTAATACTTTTCCAGAATTTATAATTTAGTTGAGCAAATAAAGCATTTAAACAAATAACTTTAATACATAGTTAAAAAAGACACATTGCAAGTTTTTTATATATAATTATTCATCAATTCTACATAAATAAATGCATGTTGGGTTGAAACAGCATTACAGAAATAAGGATTAAGTTCATTATGTGCATGAAATAAGCATAGGATGGTGGTAAGCTGATTTGATGCAGCAATGAACTAACTCTTCTGTGTCTCAAATGGGAGCTTATATTATCTCTGATCCTCTGGTTTGCCTCTTAAGTGACATAGTAAATAAGTTACAGTGGAGATTTATAATATGTTGAACAGCCTTAAGAATATAGCTGTCAGTGGAGGACTTTATCCCTCAGCAGTTCTGGCACTGGATCCACACATAACCAAAAATCAGAATAAAGACACAATTAATTATCTTTAGTCAAATGGATTATTCTCTCAAATTTATCATAAGATTTCCTCCTGTCTCTCTTAATGTATTATTATTAGAATTTGAGAGGTCAAAGTAGAAAGCAGTCTTGAGCAACCATTCCTTCCATGAGGACTTAGCAACATGGGAGGAAATGAAGAGAAATGACAGATGTGACAAAAAAGGAAGACAATAATCCGGGATCAGCAAAAGGGAAGGAAGTAGGAACTAGGAAACTTAGAAATACTGAATAGGAAGGAAGTTAAATCAGTCAGTCAGTAAATAACACAAGAATCATTTATTAAGTGTTTACTGTGTGGCCAGGCATTATACTCATCAATGGGAATGCAAAGGCACACAACAAATAGATAAAAACTGTTTTTGCCCTTAAGAACTGTACATTTCAATGAAAGATACAACATATAATAGCTTTTTTTTGCCTATAGTAAGATGAATTATTGAATCACAGAATTTTAGTGTTTGATGGGGTTTTAATTTAATCAATACTACCAAAATAATCTCTATTAAGATATACTTAATAAGGGGTCATCAGTTAAAGCTTGAAGACTTTCAGTAAGACAGGACCTACAACTTCCTGAAATAGTTCATGCCGCTTGTGTTTACTTTGAATTGTTAGGAAAAATTTCCAATTTTTTGCTTCCACATATTTTTGTCCTTATAGGACCTTTCCCTCTCTGAAAATGCATAAGATCAAATTATTGATCAAGTATTGGATTTAGGATACTCTACTAAGAATCATCCTAATTTCAAAAAAGGGTAATTTTCTTTAGCTGATTTTTTTTTGCTCATAGCAAGTCATAGAGACTACTATAGGAATGGTGGTGTCATGAATTAACAAAGTAAAATGCATACTCACACTAATGAAATCAAATCTTTTTAAATTTTGGAGTATTATAATAGGTGAAGTCACAAGACAACAAAGGATTTGAATGGGGAAAAATATGTGACCCTGTCATACTAAAAGTAAGGAGAAACTTGGTGGATAATCAAAACAGGGCTCTGAGAGCTTTGAAATATTAAAAGACCCAAAGAAAGTCCTACAATTTGCCATATGAATCTTCTCATAGATGATTCTTGGAAAGACATGGACAAGTGTCACACATATAGAGAAGTTATGGGGGCAGCTAGGTGGCGCAGTGGATAGAGCACCAGCCTTGAATTCAGGAGGACCAGAGTTCAAATCTGGTCTCAGACACTTAACACTTCCTAGCTGTGTGACCCTGGGCAAGTCACTTAACCCCAGCCTCAGAGGAAAAAAAAAAGAGAGAGAGAGAAGTTATAGATGGGAAAACAGTCCTGTACTGAGAGAATATCCAGATAAATGTCTGATAAAGACATGGCTCTTTTCTTCACCAAATTCTACCACTCAATTTCTACCCTTGTTTCCATGCTTTCTCATCCTCTCTCAGATTCTTACTCCTTTAATCATTCCTTCTCTGTCTCTTATAAAAGAAGCGTAGATTTTTCCAAATAGTTAAATTTGGCTTTGCATTCTCCTCAATTGTGATTCCATTCTTCTCCATTTCATAGTCACACTTAAAAGTTTTCTATTTTCTCATCTGAATCTAAGAAAGAAAGGAAGGAAGGAAGGAAGGAAGGAAGGAAGGAAGGAAGGAAGGAAGGAAGGAAGGAAGGAAGAAAAAGAAAGAAAGAAAGAAAGAAAGAAAGGAAGAAAGAGAAAGAGAGAAAGAGAGAAAGAGAGAGAGAGAGAGAGGGAGAGAGGGAGGGAGGGAGAGAGGGAGGAAGGAAGGAAAAAAGGAAGGAAGGAAGAAAGGAAGAAAGAAAAGGAAGGGATTAAGGAAGGAAAGAAGAGCAAGAAGAGATAGAGAACGAGAAAAAAAGAACCTTGTTGTAGTTAGGAGAATTATGAGTGTAATCCAGCTTCTGAAACATTATTTGTGTGATTATGCCCCTCTCTCAGCAATATTATAATCATCTCCTAATTGATCTGCCAGCTTCCCTTTTTTCCCTCTATATTCCATGCTTCAAATATCTGCCAGAGTAATATTCCTCCGCACATATTACTCCTTTCTGCATATCATGCATTCCAACTATTTTACCTTGCCAGCTATTTCCTAAACTTCACATCCCCCATCTGCCTACCTCTGTGCAATTGTCTTCCATATTCAGGACACATTCTCTTCTCAAATTTGCCTCCTGAAATGCCTAATTTCCCTCAAGGATGTAACTTCCTAGGCCTTTTCTAATCTCTTTGAAGGCAATAGCTATTTATTCTTACATTACTGTATTTCTGTGCTCAATGCTAATAACAGTATTTGGTACTTGGTATTTACCAAATATCAGATTCATTGAATTTAAAAGCAGAATTATCTTTTCCTCCACTTATTATGAACTAACAAGAATTTACCACAATTGCCACAGATTACCTTTCTGCTTTGACCTAGACACTTGCAAACGTGTGCCAATTAGAAAAGTTGAGAAACATTTTCACTTAATAGGTTGGTTGTTTCCATACACAGAATAGAATATATCAAATTATAATCTATTAAACCATTGTTGGATCAGACAAAAAGGGTTCCCATTTATCTTTATCCTTTCTTACACCTGTTTCATATACAGATTAAACACACTTGGCTCTGAAACTCACAAAAAGACATAGTAGGACAGAGTTTCTTAAACTTTTTCCAATCATGACCCCTTTTTGTCCAAAAATATTTACACAACCCCAAGAATATAGTTATATAAAATATGTATACAAATCAAATACTTCTTTTTAATTTTGCTACCCCCATATTCAGGTATAAGATTTCATATGAGGTCTAAACTCACATTTTAAGAAGCTTTGAACTAGGGAACTATAACCAGTCATACACAAAGATAAAAGAAGATAGCAAAACTATCTATGAAAGAATTTTTCTATATGAATAACCCTGCCCCAATTTTCTAAGTTGTAATTCACATTTGGGGTATAATCCAATCACTGTGATTTCAATAGGACAAGATAGATTAGACTAATGATCAGAAGTATAAATCCTGACTTTGAAAATGTCTTAAATAGTCCTGCTCCTAATCTATATTAAATTAAATTTAAGGATGCCTATCCCACAGTGGCTAACCAAGTAACCACTCATCATCAAAGTATCTCCATGAATACAAAGTTTGCCAACTCGTCTTATATTTTAAGGATATGTAGGGGGGGAAATTAGTAGCTCACACATGCCAATTTCTTTTAGAAACTGCAAAGAAACTTAAGATGAAGAAAAATGAAATAAGCAAAACCAGAAGAGCCACACATATAAATAAGAGCAATGCTGTATAAACAAACAGCTTTAGAGATTGTAAGAACCCTGATCAATTCAAAGTCCATGCATAATTCCAAAGGATTTAGGATTAAGCCTGCTACCAATCTTTGGACAGAGAGGTGATGGATTAATAGTATACAGTATGTTTTGCTTGACCACATGATATTTGTTACAAGGAATTTGGTTTGTTGTTGTTTTTTTTCAACAAATAATATCAGAGAAAAATTAGATTTCTGTTAAATAAAAAATAATTTTCTTTAAAAAATATAAAAATAAAAAAGACCTTACAATCTGGTCACATACATTCTAAAGTACAAGGAGCCTTAATATAAAAATTTAGTATAGAATAGAGAACATATAATGTATTATTCAAAAGGAAGAGAAAGTAACCAGTGAAACTGCTATTTTTGGGTCTGAATTATACAAAAAAAAAAGAGAAAATGATTACTGATGTAGAAGTGATAGTAACTCTAGGAGAAGTGATTAGTCTATTTCAGTGTTCATGAGAGAAAAGAGAGGAAGGAGGATATAGCCTGATGTGCCCTTATGATTTGGGGAGATTGGATTAAAAATAGTTTGGAAAAAGGATAGATATGATACCATGGCCTAAAATCATTCAAGAAAGATTGACCAAAGTAGAATGGAAAGGTCTTAAGAATTGAATTCTGACAAAAGAAAAATAAATTATTCCAAAGAACAATAAGAAAGAGTACATATCTATAGGGACTAATGTAAATATACATGGAACTCCTCAAGCAACTGATATGAAAGAAAAAAAAAAAAGCTCGAAATATCCAGAATTGTAAATAAAAGAGAAATAACTGAAGATGACTACAAAAGAATTAGAATACTGTCAAGATTGATTTTAGCTTAAAAGTAGCTGCTTCAAAAGTAAATCTTAAAAACAAAAATGTATTTTGTTTTGTATTAAATGTAATGGGGGGATGGCCAATGAAGACCCAATCAGTGGAGAATGGCCAGCTATACTCTTCCTAGTGGATTATACAGAGTATACATAATATTTTCTGCTTGCTGTCAAACTAGCTAGTGGATCTTTATGCAGTCCCTTTCCAGCTGTGAATAAAGGAGGAGTCATGAGTCATATAATGATGAATTGCTATCTGGTTAGCTGAAGAGCAAGAAGAATTAATCACTGAAGAGAATAGTAGCTCAAACTAAGTGTGCATACAACAAATTCTCTTCTCTGAGTGCTTCTGAGTGATGAGGATTAATTGCTATAAAATGTCTGCTGAGGGAGCTGTTTCTTTATCAGTTGCCACAAGCACATGATTTTTTTATGTTTGTTTTTCTTGATCTTACGGTGACTAGGTGTCTGGAGATTGGACTTTTTGAGCTTTGAAAGGAAGAGTGAGCTTCAGAAAGACCTTCCATGGAGTCAGTAATAGAGGCCATTGGAACTGGCAGCAAAAGTATCTAAGTCTACTAAAGAATCAGCTCTAAGGAGGGACCTGATTGATTAACCCATCAAGCAATCCATCAATAAACATTTATTAAGTGTCTACAATATGACAGATGTTGTACTAAGCACTGGGGATGTAAAAAGAGGCTAAAGATAGTTTCTGCTTTCAAGGAGCTAAAAATTGAATGGGAGAGTTAACATGCAAACAAATGTATCTATCTATCTACATATGCACATATTATATATACATCATATTTATACATATACATTTATATACATGTCTCAAACTATATGCAGCATAAATATGAAATAATTAGTAGAGGGAAGGCACGAGGATTAAGAGGGGTCAGTAGTAGATTGATCTAGCATTGAGTCACATACTTGGAGCTAGTATAATTGAGCAAGGGAGTGCCTCACCTTGAAAAAAAATCAATGTGAATTTTAAGGGAGGAAAAACTCTGAAGGCAAAAGTAAAAATGTATCCTTCAGCCACACATTCTCTATATATACAATTGAGCTTCAAGTCTGAGTCTATTTTCTCTAGCAGGTGAATGTATACAAAAGGGAAATTATACTTCTAGCTTGAGAAATATTTTCATCACTTTTGTCCTTGCTATATTTTTAAGTAACTACTCTTTTATAAAACCTAATTAACACCAACTGTTTAATTAATATTATAAGGACTGTACCAGATGGAAGGTTGTAAGTGATAGTGTTACATAGTGCAGTAATCCCTCAGTGTAATTTGGAAGTGTGAACCCAGAAAGGATGCTATGATTAAGTTATAAAGGAGAAAAAAAATAAAAGCAGGAATGTGTAGTTTATGATGGGTCAACTAATGACAATAGATGGTAGAGAGAAGGGAGAATTATTGAACTCTGGTTCTAAGTTACCAATAAAAAGTGATCTTTGGATTTGGAAGGATAGAATAAAAATTGATTGCAAAAATTTGAAATGGCATTAATACCATAAGTAAGAATATATATATATATATATATATATATTATTCAATGTATTAATGTTAACAGAATTAGGCAAACTGCATCTCATGATTGTATTAATTCTGATCCACTGTTAATAATTTTTAAACATTCATGAAGAATAGTTTAGGGGTTAGATTTGGGCAAATAACTTTCCAGTTTTTAAAAAGGAAACTTTATATAGAATTAACCAGTGATCTTGGACTTTGATTCTTGTCAAAATTATGGAAAACATAATTAAAAGAGTGATTTGTTTTGAAAAGTAATTGATGACCAGTACAACCAGATGACCAGGTACTTAATGAGCTACCATGAGTCATTGAGAAAAAGCCACATCATACTATTCTCATTTCCTTTTCTGGCAGAATACTATATTGGTAGATCAATTACAGTTGTATTTCTGAGTTTCAAGTAATTTGATGTCTTATTATTTCAAACTTCCCATTTATTATTATTAAAAAAAAAACCACTGTAATCCTTCTGATTACTCACTTGTCAACCTTGAAATCAATGATTCTTCCTTCTACCTCAACCCTTATATACCAGCAATTGCAAAATCTCATTGTCCTACTCCACACTATCTTTCAAATCTATTTGTTTTCTCTAGTCTCATGCCCTCCATTTGAATTTTTCTATCTTTCATCATCTCTTACGTGGACTGTTACAAATATTCTAATTGTTTTTTTTTTTTTTTTTTTTTTTTTTTGCCTCCAGTCTTTCCCATTTCCAATCCAGTTTCTAAGCAATTGGTATTCCTAAAACAAATATGATCATGTTTTCCTCCTCCATTCAAAGATATTCTTTGTCATTGCATCTTGCTACATCTGAGATAAAATTCAAACTCATCAGCATAGTATTTAAAGTAATCCAAAAGCTGATTTTTACTTTTGCTTACAGATTTCTGATTCCAAGTCCTGTCCTCTATCCACTACAACAATATATGGAGGCTACAGAGTCAGATTTAGTCTCAAAACATGGACAACCTTACTAATATTTAGATCTTTCCAAAAATAGAAATGGTTACTTTACAGAAGTTACAGAAGTAATGCATTTCATAGCCTGGAAGTTTTCAAATGAAGGCACTAAAACTATAGTGACATTAAACACTTTCAGATCTTGCAATGTCCTAGTCTCATCCGTTTGTACATCAGTTATCATTGCATCACATGGGTACTGAAGACATAATAGGAAATTACACTGTCATTACATTGCCTTATAATAGTTACCTTTTGGAAAAAATTCTCAAAAAACTTTCTAGATTTTTCACTTGTCTGCTTTTTTTCCAAAATATAATCCAATTTTTTGTTAAAATTCTAATTAAAAATCAAGTTCAAATTTCTTTTCACTAAAAATGTGAGATCTAATTGTGGTTGTTTCACTTCAGTAAGTATTTATTTGTGGTTAGCACTGTGATAAGGGTATATGATTCTAACTGCAAAAAAAGAGTTGTCCTAAAACATGCATGGGAGGCTCTTCTAATAAAAATAACAGCCCAAATACTAATCTTTTTCATCTTATTCCTTTGATTATTTTTAATGAAAAAGTAAGTCAAGTGGTACAAAGGTCTTAAATTTATAGATTTTTTTTTTCATTTATTTCTTTAGAGAAGATCTGTGATTTTTTTTTTTTTTTTCAGCATAAGCAATTTCCAAGGATGGAAACTCTCTATCAAAACAGATCAACAAGTCATTTGTAGGCTAGAAACTTAAATAATTGGCCAAGGCACTAACTTAAGTAATTTGTCCTTGGTTGCACTGAATGTTTTAGAGGGAGAATGTGAATCTCTAACTCCAAGACCAGCTGTGACTTATTCTAACTCTATGGTTATTTAATTATAAGTGAAATATTATGGTAAATAGGAATTGAGTAACATAAGAATTTTAAATTCATATTTCTTTTCAAATAGGCAAATGGGGTTACCTAGACAAATACACCATTTAAAATTTCAGGAAAATGAAATACATATTACAAAATTATTTGAGATCATTAGCTCAAAAAATGTTAATCTGAAACCATATCTTTGCTCTGCCCCAGATTTACCACTATAACCTGTATCTTGGAAAATTTCGGACTGTTGTGGTTAAATGTACACCCTCAGTGAAAAATTGATTTTCTTCACATTGCTTCACAATGAAAAGAATTCTAGGCTAAGTTTCTGGAATTTTATATGGCAAGATGAAGAAGTCAGTTTTTAAGCTGAGGAAAAAGCTTTTTATAAGAAAATTGAGGAAAAATAACAGAAGCTAAAAAAAGACATATCTATAAGAAAAAGTGTAGTTAAAAATGTGCCATATTGGTTTTCTATATTACACTAATAAACAAGATAGTGAAAATGAATTTTTCAGCATTCACCTTCAAATCTTTCAAGAAATTTATTACAAAATTAAGATACTGAAGTAAATTATTTTTTTTCCTTTAAGCAATTCTAAAGAAATCTTACAACAGGCTATTAACTGACAAAGTTCATTACAACTATACTATTCTATAATTAAAATGACACACTATGGTTTTGGAAAATTTGTGGTCTTTTGATAGTTTAATTGAATTTAGTTTTTCTATTAATGACCTAAATTATATATCTTCATGAATATTTTATTCAGTTTAATTGCATCCCCAAAATTATTCAATCAATCAAATTGCTAAAACTTGTTTAGACAAAAACTAATAACTGACCTAAATTCTTTCTGAATCTTAGAAAAAAATAATAGTTCAAAATTACTATTCAAGATAATAAGATGTATCACAATTACCTTAATTTGTGGTTATACTCACAAAATCTCAAATCAACAATGTATTTTCCCCTCATATTGGCTTATATGATATGTAGAAACATTCCATTGACCTAAAAATAAAATAAAACAAAAATAATGCTAATAAAATAGGTCATTGAGTGCTTCCTGGAGAATGCATACTTGGCAACAATTTCTACAAATACCCTGGCCTAGGGTTTGAGCAAATTATTTTTCCAGTTCATAAATGCTGGATTATCATTAGCCTTATTTTAAGTTCATTAACTCTTTTTAGTAGTTGTTTTAATAATTTTATGTGTGAATATTTTCAAAATTCCTGCTTCATCATTTTGTGAGTTTTGTAATTATATTTGGTGAAGCATGCCTTTATCATTCTCACATTAAGTTTTTCTTTCTTCCTCTTTCTTCTTAATTGAACTTTAATATGAACTTAAATTTGAAAACCCAAGTAAAAGGTAAAAACCTTTTTCTATTCACTTTCCAATTCTTGCCTAAATTATGTGCTTTTGTTAATCACTTAAAAGATTTTAATAAGTCTTTAATATGTCTAAATCTTCCTGTGAAGATGTCAAATGAAAGTAGATAAGGATGCCTGTAATGTCAGTAATGCTCATTTTATCATTTATATTAATTGAATTTACTTGAAAATATTATATTTCTATAAATCTTAAATCCCTATATTCAGGTCTTTTAAGATATAGCATAAGGAGTTTAGAATGTTTTCCTATGTTGTATTGTGCAAAGGGGATTTCTATTTCACCCTACAGGGGAGAACCAAAAGCAATGGGTGAAGTGGCAAAGGTGAAAAATTTGGTTTAATATCAAGAGACAAAAAGAAACTTCTTATCAATTTGAGTTATATCAAAATGTAAAATAATACCTTGGGGGGATACTGAGTTCTTCTCTAGGAAGACAATCAAGCAGAAACTAGATAACAACATGCTGGGTTTGTTGTCTGATGATTCCTCCTGAGTGTGGGTTAAACTAGATGGTTACTCAAATAAAATTTTATGATTCCATGTGATTCTATGTCATTAATCTTTTATTATAGAAGAAATAAAATTCTTAATAATTTCATTTATTTATTCTAATAACAAATTAAAAGCAAAAAAATTTATCTGCAGCAACATATAACATTTTTGTTATTCAAAACTACTGGTGCATATTTAAGATTACACATAACATGAAAGAATGGAGGCATTTCATATAATCAAGATCAACAGATAAAAATAAACTCTCGAAATTATGCACAACTAGAATCAATGTGACTTTTAAAACCTTGAAATCTGGAAATGGCTGATTTTCAAAATAATTTTAGAATGTCTGATTTACTGAAAATATCTCTTTCTCTGACACACACACTCACAGAACACAAAAAAGAAATAACATACTGTATCCTGAAGCTGGAGGATTTTGTTATTGTCCAATGAAAAACTTCATTTACTATTGATACTTTGCCAAAAAAATAGCTCTTACTATTGATGATATGAATTTCATTTTCAGCAAATTCAGCCTAGACCAGACAAAAGATCAAGGTCTTCTAACTTCTTTTTTGTTTCATAGAAGAAACCAGTCCACTTTTTCAGCAAAAGTTTCTGTGTCCCAGTGTGAAAGACTGGAAATCAACAACTACTAGTCTTTGTTTATATAAAGTAAACATTCAGCTATAAGGCATTTAACAATCATGTGCAGTCTAATACTTACGAATGTGTCTTGTACAGAACATGTTGTTTAATTGCTTCTACTTCCAGAAAAATTCATGGAGTCAAGTTTTGAGATTCCGTGAGACAAGCAGGCTTCTCTTTCATTTTTCTCTTAAGAATACTTTCCCACTTCTCTGACTACCTTTTTGAACACACTAGACTACTGCATGAATACTCTATTTTTTCCACACAATCCACATGCCTATATTCTTCTGTATCTATGCAAAGTGAAGCTTTATTGAATATGAAAAGTAGTTCTGCAGGACTCTGATATATCACTGATAAAATTTTCATCTAATAAGATCAGACCAGCTGGAATGGTCAGATTATTACAAGCAATAGATATGTATTCTTAAAAAGTCAGATATTTTATGAGTAATGTTTTATATCTTTTAGAGTTATGAATTGTACATCTAAATGTTAAATCCTCCTTTGAAAAGATAATGAAACATGCTTGATGAGGTGCCAACTGCTGCCCCCCACTTTCTGTATAACCAGTACCTATCACACAATATTAAGGAATCTTATAAAATTAACTGATTAACTACTTAAACTGTAGACTTTAAAAATGTTATCTCAAGTTTCTTAGAATATTTGTAATCACTAAATGTTTCATGATAGAAACAAATTTATATGTCCTAAGTTTTATATTAAAATCTGAAAATATTTTGCAAAAAAAAAAAAAACAACAATCCAAACCAAACCTTATATATATATGTATATATATATATATATATATATATATATATATATATATATATATATATATATATATATATATATGTATGTATAAATTTAAGTATTGGATTTTTTTCCAAGATAAATTTAAAATTAAATATATGAGTATGTTCTATGAAGATGCTAGGACCTTAGTTTATAAAGGAACCTGAGTTATCTTGTCTAATCTACTTAATACAAGATTCCTGGAATCACAGAAAATTCTCACTTTTTTCAACTGATTAGCAGACTCACAATTTAGAGGGGACCTTAATGATAACATAATCTGATCTTCCCAATTTAAAGATAAGAAAATAAAAATTGAGAGAGGAAATGAATTTGTTTAAGGTCACATGAATGCACAGATGGAATTGTACTTCAAGTCTCCTAATTCTTAGTCTGGTGGCTATGTCACAATGCCATATAAATTGGTAGGCTTGCTAGGGGCCAATCCAATCTTTTCTTGAATATTTTCAGTAATGGTATTTTCCTAGGGAGGTGGCCTTTCTCTATTTTAAGATATCTCCTATAGTTTCAGTTCTTCCTTATTCTGAGCTAAAGTCTGCCTACTGAAATGTCATTCCATTAGCTCTAGTTCTGCCTTCTGTAACTGTAACAAATTTTCTTAACTTTCTTCCATATGTAAACTGCTGAAATATCTGAAGAATCTCCATGTTTCTACGCAATCCCCTCTCCTTTAGCTTAATCTTTACCTTTTCTTTCAGTTGTTCCTCATGTTTCTTATCTTCCAAACATTTCAACAATTTGCTTGCCTTCTATCTGCTTTTTGCTTGGGTAAGTCTCAAAATTTTATGCCCAGAAATGAAAATAGTATTCCTGGGGAAGTCTCTCAGTACAATAAGATTGATCCTGTCTTGATCTGGACATTCTGGTTCTTAAAAACAAACAAACAAAAAACAAACAAAAATCCCCCAACAAAACAAAACAAAATCCTACACGCTATAATGGGAAGTACAATAGACTAAAAGATAGACAATTTGAGTGTTAGTCTTGACTTCATCTTGGAAGTTAAAATTATTGTCTACTTCACAAAATCTATTCCTCTTTTCAACTTCCCTATTTTTGTTGATGGCACCACCATTCTCCTAACTCAGTAAATTTTGAAACTTTCCTCTTTCTCTTATTCTACTTCTAATCAGTTTACAAATTGATCATTCTATTTCTATAATATCTTTCACTTCTCACACAGACACCTTCCTTGTTTGTATTGCTTCTTTTCACAGGCAATTATAATCTCTCACCTAGATTGTAAAAATACCCTTCTGCTGATTCCCATGCTTCTAAAAAAATATTCCTAGACTTTTGGTTAGATGGAAATGAGAGGTCCTAAAAAATCTTAGATTGGCAATATTTATCACAAGAATAGAAACACAGTTGTCCAATATTTTAACAAGAGCAAGCAGGGAAAAGATAAGGTAACCAAAAAAGAATAGCTTCCCAGAAATTGGAAAGGGACGATAAAAACAAATAATTAAGCAGAAAATCTAATACAGTGAATAAATATTATGAATTAAAAGAAGAAGAATAGAGAAAAAAAAGATGATTAGAGAAATAAACTTGGAATTTTTACAAGATCAACAAAATTGAATAATAAACAATGTAGGGGGAATTACAGTAGAACTGGGGATATTCTTGACCCTAGCAAAGAAGAAGTGTTGCCCTCAGTAAAAGAAAAAAATTGCAAAAAAAAAAAAAGGGAACAAGACAAAATGATAATGAAACTTAAAAGCATATAGTGATCTGAAGAAAATTTAAACAGAAACATTGATTTAATGAGAAGTAGAATTATTCTTTTATGTTTATTGTGTTGGCTGTAAAAGAGCAGTCAAAATTAAGAATGTATGATCCAAAGAAAGGCAAGGGAGTACATGTTTTAGTCATGTTATTTTTTTATTTATTTCAATCAATAGATATGCTCTTTGTTACCATGTTAAATTACTTCACTCTATTACTTAATAGGAGAAAAGCCCCTACTTTCATTCTTACAAAACACAATGGAAATCATCTAAGTTCTAAAATATCCTAAGTTCCTTGAGAGATGCAATAAGGAATGTCACACTTGAAGTCACATTCAAACTACCTGAAATAATCTCACTATCGCAAGATGGCAGGAAATCTGATTATGAATCAGAGTTCTGAGGGATAGTGGTGCAAGGAGCTATGACAGTAGTGTCTGGGACAAGAGACCACCTTCTGGACAAGTTACACTTGTTTTCTTTCTGGGCTCCAAGAAGCCAGAGGCTCATAATGTAGTTACACTCAGATTTCTAATTATTATCAGTGTGGACTCTCCTGATTCTGTTCTGTCTGGGCTGAGACTAAGTTTCTGCTACAGCAATCAGCCATTCTTTCATGATCAAATGGCAAAGTGGGCTCAGCATGGCTCACTTTTAAGGGAAACTTGACCAATCAGTTCCTACCCTGATGTAATATATGAATATATTGATGTCATACAAGAGGGTAATAATTCAAGATAAAGATATGGCTATTTTGACTAGTACAAAAATGTCATTTGGTCAAGGTTACCATGCATGCTCATCACAACTATTAGGTTGTTAGACTTACACTTTCAAATTTACATATTCATGTTCTTGTAATATATATATATATATATATATATCCATGACAAATTCATGAGGAAGCTATTAATATTAAAAGTGCTATTGTGTCAAGCATACCAGCAGAAGCAGAATGAGTAATTAGTTAAAAAAAAAAAAAAGATGAAAGGATAAATCACCTAAAAAAAAAAAGTTTGCCCATTTATAAGCAAAGATGACAGAAGAGTGCATGGCAAAAATGGGAGAGAGAATTTAAGCACCCTCAGGTTCCCCCCAAAAATCTTTCAGACTACCATATTATAGGAATTATACAGCAAAATTTCCCAGAATTATTGGGATCAAGACAAACCAAAGATTAGCAGAATTGATTGAATATATCACTAGCTATTAAAGTTAGATTCAGTTCATTTAGACACACAGTTATCAAACTCTAGAGTAATAGTGACAGAGAAATAATCTTATAAATAGTAAAGAAGAAAACTATTGTTTACTTAAGGAATAGATATTCAAATATTCAAAATCATTTATCCAATATGATAACAATAGAAATTAAAATATGTCAGGTACAATATTATCCATTTAAGGGATATCATAGATATGAGCAGAAGCATGAGAGCCCAAGTCTGTTCCTATTTTGTATATATTTATTGTCTCTACTTGGAGATAAGGCAATTAAATTTGAGTATAATATATACAAGTGGCACAGGGGAAAGAGTGCTGGACCTTGTCAGGAAGTCTTATTTTTCTGAGTTCAAGTCTGGTCTCAGATACTTATTACCTGTATGAGCAAAATGGAGAATCCCCAGGGAGCCTCAAAAACCCCTGAATCACTATATCCTGAAAGTGAGGAGTTTAATGTCAACCAGTCTCCAATCAGGAATCTCCTCTCTCCCTGCTAATATCAATCAGTCTCAGTCCCCAAGTCTAGGCTCCTAACTTTCTTCCCTTGATTCCTGGTCCTGCTTGATTTGAATAAGAATTATACACACACACACACACACACACACACACACACACACACACACATACATATGCTTGATTGTATGAGAATTTGGTATCACAAACTTTCCTGAGTCAGTATTAAAATACTCTGCATCAATTCATGTGAGTTTTTTCAGTTTTCTCTGAAATTATCTCAACAAATACCTTTGGATTAATCAATTGATTAATTTTTGGAACAACTGTTTTTAAATGCTCTGAAATAAACTAAATTGAAAGTAATATTTATTGAAATATAATTTTAAAAATCTAAAGGAAATGATAGATCAAAAATACAAGATGAGAAAGTTATTTCTTCTTTGTATGGAAAGGGATTGGAGTTCCCTCAAGTTCATGCTGAGTGACAAAGAAACTATTGCTATGGGGGAGCATTATTTGAGAATGAAAAGTATTGAAATCAATAAAAAAAGTAGATTCTAAAGGATTCATTCCTTCTAGCTCAAATTTTTTGATGTTGTTATCTGTGTTCCATCATCAATCTTTTGAATTGATATTGATCATTTAATTAAATTGAATTCTGATGTATTTTTTGTATTTTTCTCATAGAACTGTGGTCATTGTTCTCATGGTTTTGTATGTTCTCTTTGTTCCAGTTTTTTTTCCTCTTTATTTGTCACACAAGTCTTCTCAAGTTTCTCTGAATTCCCAATATTTATAATTTCTTATAGTTCAAAAACATACTAATATAGCCAAATGAAGGAATAGAAGGAAGAGAAACAGGTGACACTAAGAAAAAGATGTGGACTCAGGTTGCACTGTGTCTTTGAGTTTCAGAAGTGGAGGAAGTATTAACAAAAATCCTATTGTTTTTTCACACCAGAACAATTTCCTGAAGAAGTTTCAGAAGGTATTAGGTTTGGTGGATGCTAGGATGGGGAATGCATTTCTGGCTGAGATCTTTAAAATTTATTTTTTCTATTGTTTATGTCACAAGCATGGAGGTTCTAGGCATTGGTTGGGACAGGCCAGATGAAACAAAAAAATTAGATTGAGGATCTAGAAGTTTCTTTAAAATGACAAGATGGACCTAGTAGCTAGGAACAAGGGACATTCCCAACGTCTAGAACAGAAGTATCAATAGAGATCTCTGTAGAGCTATCCTCCCAGATCTTCCATTTAAGGAGGGGTCCAGGGCAATAATCTCATTATTTCTTACTCAGTTGCACTCCTGGACATTATCATTCCCCTGCAACAGGTACCTTTCCTCTCCTCCATTCCCGCTTCTATTTTCATTTTCCTTTTATTTGTTGTTTTCCTCTATTATATTGTGAGTTTCTTGAGAGCAGAAATTGTCTTTTGCCTTTCAATTTCTTCCTATCACTTAGCACAGTGCCTGGCATTTAGTAGGTTCATAATAAATGTTTATTGATTAATTGGCAGAGGTACCTTCACTTCTAAGGTTTAGTTTAGTTGTTTTGGACTGTTGCTGTAACTCACTTGGCAGCTTCTAAAAGGCTAGAAATGGTTAAAAAAAAGGGAAGCTGTTTGACAGCTGCTACTTCTCAGATCAGAATCTGTAATACATTTTTTTTTTTTTTTTTTTGCTGGATCTTCCTTCATTTGAGTTTGAATGAGTACAAAGGGTGACTCACTTAGTTAATCTACCTTTCCACTGTACCAAAGGATTGAACTATATAAAATTTAAAATGTTTCTTCCAATTCTCCTAAAGTCTTTTCTTGGAATTTCCTCTAATTCTCCTGATAGTTTCATAGTGAGTCTTCTATTTCAAAGTGCCTGTAGAGCCAATGATGCTCGTTGGTCTCTCCTGTCTCACTCATAGTTTAGTCCTATTTTTTCTTTCTATTTTTGTCTATTGTCCTTGTGTCACAAATTCCTTCTAATAGCTCTTGAGGTCCCTGGCTCTTTTCTTTCAATCCCAGGCAAATTCCTATTTCCATCTTTTAGTATTCTTGCCAATTTAACCAGACTGAAGTAAAAGCTGAGTTTTAATTGAACTTTTATTAGCAGTAATTCAAGAGTATTTTATATGATTATTGTTATCTTTTTAAAAAATTTGAAACCACCTTTCTCATTAATTTCCCTTTTCTCTATTGGGGAATAGATCTTTTTATATTTGATTCAATTCCATACATACATAATATATTCTTGCTTACATACTATATATATCTTATCTATATGAAAGACATTTAATTAAAGGAGAGATTTTTTACCCCACTCAGAAATTTTTGTTTCTTTTTTAAAGATGTCTTTCTTTGTGCAAAGATTGTTAATTGTATCTAATCTAAATTATATTTTTTTAATTCCCCCCCCCCCCAATTTCTGTAAGGTTAAGAACTCTCCTCCTAGTCAAAGAACTAAAAAGTGACTCTTTGTGTTCACAAAGATTAGGAGGAGAGTTGACATTTAGTTTTCTTTCTTTTTTTTTTTTTCATCAAATGATTAGATCACATATCCAATTGGAGTTTATAGGAACATAGTATAAGATGCTGGTCTGTACCTAATTTCTGCCAAATTAATTTCCAACATTCTCAGCCGATGTAAAAAAAAAATGGAGTACTTCCCTCAATGGTTTGGGTCTTGTGATTATCAGACACAGGGCTAAATTGCTTCTGAGTCTTGTTTACCTATTTTTTTCTACTGGGACTCAGCTTACTTCTAGTCATATTAATTTATCTAGATTAGAGATGTTCTCTCTTTTTGTTGAAACCAGTCTTGCAGCCAGAGTTGTTTTCATCCTAATTAAAATTACAATATTTTCTTACTACATTTTACATTTTCTGTTTTTCTGTCTTCTTCTATCCACCTTCCTCCTTGTCCTTTTTTCATTTTTAATTTCTTTCAGATAATCTTTTTTTTTTAAAAATCCCTTCATTAATGCATCATTGAATTAATTCATTGGGGGTATATTCTCTAAATAAAAGTTGACATATCAAAATCAGAATATTTTTTCTTTATTTCTATTCTCATAAACTTTGTTGAATTTTGAAAACTCCATTAAAACTCTCCTCTCCATTAATATTTTT
Organism: Sminthopsis crassicaudata; assembly: GCF_048593235.1. Classification (NCBI taxonomy): domain Eukaryota; kingdom Metazoa; phylum Chordata; class Mammalia; order Dasyuromorphia; family Dasyuridae; genus Sminthopsis; species Sminthopsis crassicaudata. Next base: position 84,919,824 of record NC_133620.1, on the reverse strand, counting down.
TTCTTAAAGATTTCATACAAAATATTTTCTTTATAATACTCCATTGAGTTATAGGGCTTTTTTCCTGAGGGACAAAGGAAAATGACACCTATGATTCCAGTTGGATAAAAACCTTCCTATGAAGGAAATATCCTTACCCATTCAAATCAGCACGAACTTGGCAATTGATAGTCTTAAAAGTTGCCTGGAGAGGGTCAGCTAGGTGGTGAAATGGATAGAGCACCAGCCCTGAAGTCAGAAGGACCTAAATTCAAATCTGGTCTCAGACACTTAACACTTCCTAGCTGTGTGACCCTGGGCAAGTCACTTAACCCCAATTGCTTAAAAAAAAAGTTGCCTGGAGAACTGAGAAATTCTTTTATCATAAATATGAAATGTATAATTATTCCACAATTATAAACTTTACAAATAAGGAACTTAGGGTAATGCTACATTTTGCAAGGTATGGAAAGACAGAATTTTAGAGGTACAACCTGAGGGACTCTGTAATCCAACTCATACCAAAAATAGTTGCCTCTGCATCAGATTGTAAATCAGGTCATCCTACTTGGGAGACTTTCAGTTAGGAGAACTTGCTATGTCCAGAGGCAGCCCATTTCACTTCTGCTTAGTTCTAAAGTGTTAGGGAATATTTACCTATTTGGCTTTATTAAGCCAAAATTTGCCTTTATAATTTTCTGCCTATTACACATAATTTTCCTCTTTGAGAGCTGACAAAACAAATACAACCCCCCTTTCCTTCAAGTCATCCCTAAATCTTTCTACCTAGGCTTACTATCCTTCATTTTTTTAGTCAATCCAAGAGTAAGATCCTGACTCAGAACCAGGACTTGGATTAATATGATCTGACTCCACATCCAGATTTTCATTAACTAAACCATTCTGACTCTTGGAGAATGAAGGACCTTAGATTTTCTCCTATACAGCAAATGGGGGAGGTACATTCCTAACTAAAACATCTTTTGAAATACCACACATGACTATGTCTTTTTTTAACCACATTTAATAATACAAAATAATGAATATCATAAACTTACTAAAATATCAGAAAAAGTAATGATTTTTAGCAAAAATCATTGGTTTTATCATACTCACCCTATCATAAGGCAGGTGGCAGATAGCATTGTTACTTTCCCCTTCAAATGAGATACTTTTAAAGGCCGTCTCCAGCTCCCATGGAAATCATACTATAAGTGACACTTGACTCCTATTACCTCACCACTCTAGTGTTCTCTCACTTTACCAGTCTCCTGACTGCTTCAGCTTTGCAGATTTTCTGACCAACAAGAGAGAATGAACAGCTGTTCCTGTTCCTGTTTTCTTCTGTTTCAGAGATTTTAAAATGACTATGCTGTGTATTTTAAACTATGTTTACAATGTCTAGTTAGCATATTCTGTGGGTTAAGTGAATTAGGGTGATTGCTTGCAAATCACAGTTGCTTAATGGTAAAGGAGAGGTGCAATATAAAGAACACGGAATAAAGAACATTGAATTTGGAGTGAGAGGCTGTAGATAAATTGTGTCCCTGCTAATTACAACCTGAGTGACATTAGGGTGTCATTAATCTTAGGTTACTCATTTGTAAAATGTAAAATGTAATATAAATGTAAAATGAAATATCAAATGAAAAAAGTTAATCAGTAAAAGTAGTGTTAAACCACTTAATTATATATAATATCTTTGTGGCTCTATTGCCCACATAAAAAAAAAAGCACATAGTAATATTATCTCTGTTTTATTGTTTTTATTTATGTTGCTAAATATTTCCCAATTACATTTTAATTTGGCTCAGGCCAGTATTTGGGAAGGTGATGAATTACATGTGCCCAGTAGACTTTTCATCTGACACCTCTGTATTAGATGACTAATAAAGCTCTTAATTCTAGGTCTTAATTTATGAAACTATGATGTTCAAGGTCTCTTCCAATTCTAGATCCTTTAATATTATGTCTCTAGGAACCAACGTAAATTGGATAGTTCTAGTAGTTGGCACCTGGAACTATAAAAACCTCTCAAGACTCATATGCGTATATAAGAAGTCAGGGAATTCCCTGTCATAAAGGCACAAAGAATGGAACAATCTTTCGCTCTTTTCACCTGTATTCTTAAGGCTATATTTCTGTGATTTTGTGATTTATTTTCTCCATTCCTAGCCATTCCTTTTAACTGGACCTTACCTCTACAAAAGGGTTTGGGACAAAGGGGATCTCCATCTGTCCCCCAAACCCTTTTGTAGAGGTAAGGTCCAGGTTTAAGAGAAGGGAGAATGGAATTTCAGTATAATTGAGTCTGTTCCTGGCCCCACAAATGGTTTGATATCTCTTTTGCCTATAACATTTCGGTCTTTAGAGATGGAGTTAATTTGCAAGCAAACTCTTGTTTAACAACTGTTGGATTTGCCTGGGTAATTTATTCAGATAGATTTTCATTTTAATGCAGTATGCTAACAAAACTTGAACAAAGTCAGTTTTGTGAATGCTTTCAAATAAGAAACTTGGCATTGTACAAAATAAATATTTGTGATCTGAAAATAACAAAATGAGATGATTCTAAAACCTATAGGAAGATTTAAAATGCCATGGGAATTGGATTTAGTTAATATGTTCTAATAGATATACAGTTGATTATTGAATGCTTCAGAAAGCCATTTAATATACTCAGTTCAAATCAATTTGACAAGCACTGTTGAATACTTATACGCTGGAATCTTCAAATAAAAAAAAAAAGCGAACATGTAAATCAACCAACTTGGGAACCAATCATGGATGTTTGAAGAGTTCCTATTCTTTCTCCAAAACTAGCTTATCAGTTCAGTATTTCATTTTGCTTGTAGTGAAAAATTACTTATTTGTCTGAAAACAATTTATACCAGAGAAGGCCAAAATAGGCCAGAGCAAAATCTCATCTGCTGAGAGTCAAAAGTAATAGCTGTTATAAAAGATATAGAGGCCCTGTACTGTGTAAAGCTGTTTTTTTTTTTTTTAAATCCATGGCACCAAACAGAAGAATATCTTCTGATTAAAAAAATAATTAAAATGTTTTAAAAAGTTTCATTGTTTCCTTTTGCTTTTACATCACTTAGAGCTATTCCTCTAGTTAGTCAAAAAATATTTAAGTGCTTTTTTATGTGCCTGGTACTCACTTCCTGCACTTATTCGGTGAATATTTTCTAAAAACAATGAAAGAGTTAAGCAAAACCAGTCAAACACTGAATTAATTTCCATTAGCAGCATTAGATAGCTACTGTTCTACACCTCCAAAACAAATGAAAAGAACTAAGATGAACTTTTTTCTTTGCTTCTCTTGATACTGACAGGTCACTATAATTTCATAGGATTCATCTTTATTTTAACCCATTTTTAATTTGCATTACTGTAGTCATTGTGCATAACACAGGTGTGTGTTTTTGGTTCTGCTTTCTTTCCGAACAATAGTTCATGCAAGTTTACCCATATTCCTCTGAATTCTTCAGATTTTTCATTTTTTAAAGCAAAATTCATTTTCAAATGGAGTGATGGTACATGGAATTGGGGAAAATGGGAAAATTTATTAGGAAAACTGTATACTTGTCTGTATGTTTTTTAAAAATTTTCTTATAAATTAAAAAAAAAACTTTTTATTTTTAACTTTAGAATACTCTAAAGGATACTTAGATGTGTTTGTGCTCATTCCTGTATTCTTACTTTGTGAAATATCTTATTTAAAAGTATTGATTAAGTAAGGCACTTAATCAATGTTGAATTGAATTGCAGATCTAGAGAACAGGTTGGGATAAATCAAAGAATAAATATATGGTTCTGTCAGCACATTTTCACTTACTATTTGAAGATTAGTTCCTCTTCTGGTTTCTTCATGGTATTATCCTATCATTATTGTGGGCTATTTGGGTCAATTCTCTGACAATTTAGCTTCAACATTGGAATAAAATGAAATATTTGTAGGTAATTAATAAAAGGAGATTTATTTAGCTATAAGATCAAGGCTAGGCATTAAAAATTTCTTGAGTGTATTCACCTGAGTAAAGTTCCTGTGATCTACTCAATAAGCATTTGAGAGTCCCTGAAGCTTCTTGAGACTGCTTAGTGTCCAGGAGATGAGGAAGTAACATTAACATCTCAGCCCTTATTCATTTAAGCTAACCAAATTTCAAGGAAAGTATCAATAACTTTTTAAGGAAAAACAAAACAAAATTATCTTAACTTTCGTGGAGAGAGCAATTAGGATATTGCTCTAACTATAAACATTATCCTTAATTTATGTGGATACCCGGAAGTACTGTGAGGCTTAAATAAGATAATGAATATAAAGCACTTTGAAAAACTTAAAATACTATATAAATGACTTTTATTTTTGTTTTAGTGTTATTGTTAATTATTATCTTATTGTCACTAGGCTTCCAGTTTGGTGTTGACTATATTCCCTGAGCCTTCTATTGTACTCCTATTGAGTTAAATGGATATTTATAGAAGAACACAGAAACATCTTGGTGAATGTTTAGCAACTCGTCAGGAAAATTTCAGTCAGCTCTCTCAGGTCTTGCAGCTGATTCCAGCAGTCACCTGATATACTCTTAAGGCCAGAACGAGAACCCTTTTTTTCTTCTTTTTTTACTCTCTTTTCGTGATCTCAAGTTCCCATGGATTTAATTGTTATCTGTATGCTGATGACTCTCAGATCTATTTATTCAGCTTTAGTTTCTCTTCTGAGGTCCAATACTACATCTCTAAATGTTTCCTTGACACTTCAAATTTGAAGTCCTGTGGGCATCTCAGAGGGTTGAAAACATACCTCAGTATATTTGTCGACAAACCCAGCCCTCTTTTGAACTTCCCTATTTGTTTCAATAATCCCTGCTTCCTGTCACGTAGATGTACAACCTCATTGTCATTTTTAATTTCTGAACACCTAGCCCATTCCAGTCATTTGTCAAATCTCACTTTTTGTTGCCATGTTATCTCTTGCAACTGTCAGTGTCTTTCCACTCATAGTCATCATCTTAATTCAGTATTTTGCACCATTTCATTACCACAAATAGCTTACTAATTGATTTACCACCATTCAGTCTCTCCTCACTCTTCAGGTATCAAAGTGATTTTCTCACAGCTGAGCTCTGACGTGCTATTCCCCTATTCAATAAATTCCAATGACTTTCTAATCTCTAGTATCAAACATAAACTTTATTGTTTGGCATTGAGAATCTGTTTATACATTGGTTCCAACCTATATTTTTAACTTTAATATATACTATTGATTTTCTCATTCATTAAGTTCCCACAAAACTGATCTTTTTTACTGTTTTTCATAAGTGGGCTTCCAAATCTTTTTTCTATGCCTCTGTACCAGCGTTCCTGTATTTTTGGATTCTACCCTTGTCTCACATCCATCTCTTTGAACACCTGATACATGAAGCTTTTCTTGATCCCTCAGTTGCTAGTATCTTGTTCCCCAAATAAACTTAGTTCTATTTGCTATGTACCTATAATATGAACATTTTCTCTCCTTTAGCTCCTTTAGGACTGGGATCTCGGTTCTTGTATCTCTAATGGCTAAGCAAAGTACCCCAAACAAGGTAGGTGCTTAATAAATCCTTGTTGCTTGCTTGATTCATGGAGCTTTTAGTCTAGAAAAAGGATATTGATTGTAGGATAATATTGTAGTTATCTGTATATTCATCAATGCCTGAGCTCAAATCATGATTCTTCCAATTACTACTTGTGTGGCTTTGCTCAAATTATTTTAAATCCCAGCATTTCAGCTTCTTCATTTGTAAAATTAGAGAGTTGAACTAGATGATGCTAGATCTATAAGGTGAGAAGAAAGTGGAATTCAGGAATATAGGACAGCTGGAGAGAATTAGGTAAGTTTAGGCTTCCTGAAGGTGTCAGAGTTTTAATTTTTTTTTTTTTTTTTTTTTTAAGGGTGGCTAGGAATTCAATAAATGTAATGATGTGCTGGAGAGGATTGGAGGGCATTCTAAGTATAAAAACAGTTTAATTGAAAGGAGGGGAGATCTCCTAGGACTACGTTTTTCCTGAGACAAATATGAAGGTGAATAGTTTGCTTCTTCCAAAATCTCTTTTCAATATCTTTTAATAAAGAGCTTAGCTCTTTCTCTGCTGTCTAATACACATGCCCAGAATTGCCACATTCTTAGATTGTTTTCAATTGAGCCTGTTGGCCCTCCCCCTCCCCTAGGCTATTATTCTATATATATCTATCCTTTTCTTCCTCATCTAACAACTAGGGAAAAAAAAAAAAAGTTGTCTAGACTGGTTATTTTAGTTCCTTGTTTTATGTATCTATTCATTTTATAACACCATGTATTCTGTCTTCTGAACTTATCATTCAATAGAAACTTATTTCACTAAGATTACCAGTGACTTCTTATTTGATAAATCCAATGGATTTTCTCAGTCTTCATCTTCTTAATTTGTTTGACATTATTGATCACCTCTTATTCCTGGATACTCTTTTCTATTTGGGTTTTTATAACAATGTTTTCTTTATGTTTTTGTTTTGGTGAAACCTTTTCTTTTATTTCCTTTTCTGAATCCATATTGGGATAGTTATTCCTGCACTGCATGTATCCTAGAACTCTGTGCTGTGGACTTTCCTTTACTTAAAAAAAAAAAAAAAAAAGTTTATTTATTTATTTAAATATTTCTTAATTATATGTATTTTTAAACGTTAAAAAAATTGAATTCCAATTTCTTTCACTCTCTTTTGTTTGTCATACTTTGAGAAGGCAGGCAATATGATACTGATTTAAACATATGTTCATATTAGTCATGTTACAAAAGAAAACACAGATATAAGACAACTGTGAGAAAGTAAAAAAAAAGTATTTTTCAATCTGCACTGATAAATCATCAGTTCTCTTTTTAGTTGTTTTTTTTTTTTTTTTAAATCATGGGTTCCCTCATATCTCATCAGTTGCCACATCTTATTGATTCCACTTTCATAACATTCATCATAACTATCCCCCTTTTTCTAGTTAAATGACTTCTACCTAACTGGCTCACATCTTTCCCCAATTATTGTCTAAACTATTCTAACACCCCCTATTTATTCTCCTGGACTCAAATTGTCTTGGGTCATTGTCTTGATAAGAGTAGCTAAGATTTTCAAAGTTGATCAACCTTTCAATATTACTGTTACTATGTACAATATTTTCCTGGTCTGCTTACTTCATTTTGAATAAGTTCATATGTATTCTCAGGATTTTTTTTTTCTGAACCCATTCTACTCAGCATTTCTTATAGCACAATTGTATTCCTACAGAATTTTATACTACAACTTGTTCAGTCATTGCTGAATTGCTGGGCATCCCCTCAATTTACAATTCTTTGTCACCACAAAGAGCTGCTATAAATATTTTGTACAAATTGGTCATTTTCCCTTTTCTTTGATCCCTTTGGGAAAGAAAACTACTAGTTATATTACAAGATCAGATATACAATTACATATCCCTTTGGCATAGTTTTGACTTTCTGAAAGATGATGTATATGATTTTTCTTTGATCATGGCTTTCAATTTTACTTGAGCGCTCCCAAGGCTTTTGTTGCTACTGATGCTACTGTCACCACACCTAGTTCCATCACTGGTATTACATCCAGGTCAGTTCTTGACTTGCAGTTAGGGATCTCTCCTTCCTGACTTAAGTTGCTTTGAGGTGTCTTACTCTGTCTTTTTCTTGACTCTGCCAGTACAAAATTTGTTTTGAGTCATTATTTTAAAGTTATTTGGAAAGGAGTGTTGAGAGAGAGCTTAACTGAGTGCTTTCTCTGTTCCATTATCATGGCCTCTTAAACCCACATTTCCTCTTATTTCTGCTCAAACACTTCCAAATACTGGGAACTAAAAGCTTCAAGTCATCACTGGCTCTTTATTCTCCTTCACCCCCATATACCCATCAGATCATACATTTTATTGATTCCACTTTCATAATATTCATTATAATTATCCCCATCTTTCTAGTTAAATGACATCTACAAACTAGCTTTGTTTGCCTAGGTTTCCTCAATTTTAAGATAAGAGATGGAGACAATAATAGCACTATCTTGAAGGAATGTTATAAGGATAAAAAGCGAATGATGTTTATATAAAGCAATTAGCACAGTACCTGCATCTAGTAGGTATTTATTTTATAAAAAGCATGCTTCCTCCCTTCTTGAATTAAATTGAAGATCCAAAAGGAACAGTGTAATTAGTGCCTTGAATACCAGGAATCAGGGTCTGAACTATATTTGGTAGGAAATAAAGAGATATCATAGAGTTTGTAGAAGTATAGTTAAGGAAATTTTATCTGTCAGTATTGTGAAGAATGATTTGTGGGGAAGGAAATAAAGGTAGAGTTAGAAAGAATTAATAGAAGGTTGTTGTACAGACATGTAATTGTGAGAACCTGTGGTTGACTGTATGCATCTGAAATAAAGAGAAGGAGCTAGATTTGGTTGAGGCAGAATGAATAAGATTCAGTAACTGATTTTGATAATATATGAGGGATAGGAAAGCAATAAAAAGTTTTCTGAAACTGAGAAAATGCGATGAAAGGCTATGCCCCTGATAGAACTTCAAAATCAGGAGCAAAGTTGTGGGGAAAGATGATAAACTCAGTTTGGGCTATATGGTGTCTGATTTGTCTAGAATGGGTTATGGTATAAACATTCTCTTCTAGGTGGTTATTGAAAAAAAAAAACAGAAATAGTTAAGCTTTGTGTATATATTTAGATATTTAATCATTCCATGTGGTTTTAGAATGAAATACTAAATAGATGTTAATAAAATAAAAATGTCAACTTTCCCCCATAACCTAATCCAAATTGAACATAAAATCATTTTTTACAATTCCCATTCTGGGCATTTTATCAAAATGTTCCTTTTTAGAGATTTATAACTTTGGAGAGGTGCCTAGTCTCTTTAAGGTCAGCTGTTAAGAGTAAGTGATTTTTTTTTTTCTGGGACCTGGTAATTTTCTTCACATGTTAACATTTTCATCCTTTTACACTGATGGAATTAACATAAATGTTTATAAGTCTCTGCACTTTGGAGATCTGGCTGGATCAGAGATACATGCTGTGGCATGGCAGATGAAAACATCCCTTTTATTTCCTGCTGGTTCAAAACAGGAAGCATTGTATATCTTATATGCTCATTTCACTTTGTGAAATGTGCAGCTTAGATTAAAAACCACATATGTCCATATAAAACTTCTTGTGGGGGGAAAAAAGCAAGTAATAATAAGTCTGTGTCTACACAGATTCTGTCTAATATTTGGACTATCAAATTTATCGTGGGTTCATTTGTAATAAATTGCTTCTTCCCTTATTTGTCACTGAAATGATTTCTATAGAATCAGATGAGTTAAAATGAATGAATATCCATTTTAAACTTAGGTATGTTTCTGAACAAAATGGAAGCTATCTGGATATTATTTATTTATTTATTTTAATTTAGAAATTTATTTTGTTTAATCCACAAGCTTTGTATAACTTTCTTTTTTAAAAACAAAAGACAAAAACAAAAAATAAAACAACAAAATGATGAAAACATGACAAAAATCCAAAATTGAAATACTTTCTGAAAGCTCAGTCTCCTAAAAGGAAGAGCCATAACAAGAAAAGAATGAGGAATGGGGTAATGAAGTCATTTGCCCCATTAATTAGTGGCTTTTATGTCAGGAATCAGAGTCTGACCTATATTTGGTGGGAAATAAAGAGGTATCATAGAGTTTATAGAAGAGTGAATAGGAGCATAGCTAAGGAAAAATATATGTGAAGAATGATTTTGAGGGAGGGAATGAAAATAGAGTTAGACAGGATTATACATAGCTAAAGGAACTTTTCTGGGTATTATTTATTGCAATCTAAGGAAAGCTCACTAATTCTATAGAATTCAAAATATGTTTTAATTGAGAAAAATGGAATTCTTTCTTTCCCACAATAATTTTTTGGGGGGTCAGTGAGAACTGATAGTGTAAAACCTCCCTCCAACAATGCAGTTTGAATACAATGCAGTATTTGTAGCTTAGAGACTCTTATAGAATATTGAGAAGTTAAGACTTCACATTGCTAATAATCTTGAAGGTAGATTTTGAACCCAAGGTTCCCTGACTCCAAAACCCAATCTTTTGGATTTTGCTAAGCTCCCCTTCATTAAACATAAGCATGAAATAAGGTACATCTGTATTTGAAAAATGAATGTACACATCCAAAAATGTCTAAATGGATGCAGCAGCTTCAGATATTCATAAATCTGATAATATTATTTCTTTTATAAGCCTTAATCATGTGAATGACTGATAGGAGGAATGATAATCTCTGTAGTTTAGAAACATATAAAGTAGTACTCCACAAAACCCAGAAATACTATTCAGAGACAAACATTCCTGAGAAAGGAGACTAAAAAAGGGCATTATGAAACAATTGAAAAATAAGGAATATTTCTTTGTTCTGTGTAGCTACTAGAATTATATTCCCCAGGGATGAAGAAAATCTATTTCCAGCTTGCCATTTATTGCTATAGGCTGGCACATCTGCTATACAGCAGTCCTTCTCTAAGCTTACAGATGGTCTGTTGGTACAGCATGATGAGACATTAAATGACTGTTTTCCTGGAAGAGAGATGAGGGTTTCCAAATCATTAAACCATCATCAGTCTTTTCTGTATTTAATTTTTTTTTAATTTTTAAGAGGCCAGGCTGAATTCATATGTGAATGACACTCAATAATATTTGATGAATGCTGAAAGGATGCTCTTTCCCCAAAAACATTTCCAGAGACTTAAAATAAGCATCATGAGAGGTACTCATGATTTTTATTAATAAAGACAAAGTTATTTTTCCACAATCCTATATTTAAAATGTACACGTGGGACTTTCTAAGGATTCCCTTCTGGTGCTCACACATTAACAAAATTCATTTATAGACATGGATTATTTAGAGTTGGAAGAGAACTAAATGATGAAAATTATAATGGTTAGTGTGATTGAAATTATAATAGAAACTCACATTTATATTTCCTTTTAAGGTCACAAAGCATTTTTGTCCCAATAATCCTGTAAGGCAGAGATGAGGAAACTAAGGGTCAAGTGGAAAAAAAAGTAAACCAGTTAGTTTCAGAATTGGAAGGAGACCTTACAGATCAGCTAGCCCAAATCTCCCCATGGTATAGATATGTTCTATTTGCTCTGAAGATCTTAATGGTGAATTTAATTACTCATATGGCTCTACTCACTGCCCTTTTTTACAAAACAAAATACCTTTCCCTAGACACTACTCCTCCATATATGCGGTCTCCCCCAATAAAATACAATCTTTTTTTATATATTTCTAGCATATTTTTTATTTATTATATATTTTTTATAATATTATCCCTTGTATTCATTTTTCCAAATTATCCCCCCCTCCCTCTACTCCCTCCCCCCATTACAGACAATCCCATACATTTTACATGTGTTACAATATAGTCCAGGTACAATACATGTGTGTAAATACCATTTTCTTGTTGCACAATAAGCATTAGATTCCGAAGGTACATGTAACCTGGGCAGACAGACATTAGTGCTAACAATTTACATTCACTTCCCATTGTTTCTTCTCTGGGTGTAGCTACCTCTGTCCATCATTGATCAACTGGAAGTGAGTTGGCTCTTCTTTATGTTGAAGATTTCCATTTCTATCAGAATACATCCTCATACAGTATTGTTGTTGAAGTGTACAGTGATCTTCTGGTTCTGCTCATTTCACTCAGCAACAGTTGATTTAAGTCTCTCCAGGCCTCTCTGTATTCCTCCTGCTGCTCATTTCTTACAGAGCAATAATATTCCATAACCTTCATATACCATAATTTACCCAACCATTCTCCAACTGATGGCCATCCATTCATCTTCCAGTTTCTAGCTACAACAAAAAGAGCTGCCACAAACATTTTGGCACATATAGGTCTCTTTCCGCTCTTTAGTATTTCTTTGGGATATAAGCCCAGTAGTAGCGCTGCTGGGTCAAAGGGTATGCACAGTTTGATAACTTTTTGGGCATAATTCCAAATTGCTCTCCAGAATGGCTGGATTCTTTCACAACTCCACCAGCAATGTAAAATACAATCTTCTTAAGGCAGGAATCAGAGTTTAGCACAATGCCTGGCATTTAGTATGTACTTAGTATATGTTGTTTCATTCATCTTTTTTCCCCCTTTTCATTCATAATGAAACTCAGATCTAAAGAGGTATTATGTGACTCAAGGTCACATGGCAAAGTAAAGCCAGAATAGGGACTAGAACATGGGTCTTCAGACTCCTTATTAAGTGCTTTAGGCTATTTCTTGGTCTCATATGGAGGAAATGGAGATGGCCTCAGGCCCCTTTTATCTTATAACATTTTAGCATCTGTTGAGACTCTTTAATCCTGGAAGCTACTAGAAAGAGAAAGTCTCCTGGTCACATAATTTTCAAAGATGCAGCCAGTTCCAACTATACAGCCAGTGGTAAAATGCTGGAACTCTCTTCCCAGAAATCAGCCTGAGTCAGGCTAATCAAAAGTCTTTATTCTTGGTCTCTTTAGGTCTCTGTCAGGGGATTAGATCTAGTAATCTCTATATCACCTTCCTCTCTCTCCACCACCAGGAGAATGAAGCAATTTCCTCCTCCTACTCCACCCACACACATCACTTCCCCTTCTTTGTCCCACCAATCAAGTCAGCACAGAATAGTTGGGGAGGGTCAACCTTCAAACAAGTTAATAGAGAATTGTCCAATTGGAAATTAGTCTCACGTGCTCCATTTTCCAAGTGCATTTGCTCAGTTCTAGCCCTTTACAGAAAAAGGCTGCTTCCAACTGCATGATAGACTAAAACATAAAGTCCATGCTTACATGATTCCTGCTCCCCCAGAACCAAGACCATGGGATCTCCAGTGAGGGTGATGCTATTTTAGGTAATCTAAGCATGTAAGCATATTTATGTTATGCTAGGATTTCTAGAGAAGTGAAAAAGGAGGCTATAAATTTGCATCTACATAGTGTAAGTTCTTTGAGGGCTGGGGCTATCATGTTTATTCATCTTTATAGCCTCAAAATTTAGCACAGTGACTGTGAAGTACTGTACTGTAAGTACTGAATACCTATTTTAACTGTATATCACATACATCTATCTCCCTCTCTTTGTCTTTGTCTCCTAGGTGTTTGTGCGCTCTCTCTCTGTCTCTCTCTCTGTCTCTCTCTGTCTCTCTCTGTCTCTGTCTCTCTCTCTCTGTCTCTCTCTCTCTTTCTCTCTTTCTCTCTCTCTCTCTCTCTCTCTCTCTCTCTCTCTCTCTCTCTCTCTCTCTCTCTCTCTCTCTCTCTCCCTCCCTCCCTCCCTCCCTCCCTCCCTTCCTCCTTCCCTCCTTCTCTTCCTTTCTCCCTCCTTCTTCCCTCTTTTCTTCTCTCTCTCTTTCTCTCTCTCACTCTTTCTCTCTCTCTCTCTCTCTGTCTCTGTCTCTGTGTGTGTGTGTATGTGTGTCTATGCATCTGTTTGTCTTTGCTTACTCACAATACTCCTAAGACTCAAAGGGTTTAGTAACATAGTCACAGAGTAACAGCTGCATTTTCTTTGACTTTTGAGTCTAATTCTGGTGCATCTTCCATCATCTTCCATCATCTACCTGTGTCATATAGGTATATAATCTTTGAGACAAAGGCAGAACAGAAATAGTATGAGGATACTGAGGTTAGGAAGAACAAATAATCGAGAGTTCATAGAAGAACCCCTTCCACTCTAATGGGTTACCTCTGCATTGTAGAGCTGGGTAATTACCTTAAGGGAAGGAAGATACCAAGAGAGAGCAATTAAATGAGTCAAGTAGAGACTCCATAAGACAAACTTTATTCAGAAAATATTATTTTCATCATAATAATCTAGATAGTGTTTTTTAGTTAGACTTTTTATAAGGAAGACTGATGAAAAGATCAATTGAAGGGAAACCCAAGTTCTTATTAAATGAATATTCACATATATGAATTTGGGACACATTGCCTATGTCCAGAGTAATTAATTTTAATAAAGAGAGGTCAGATTTTCTTTTATTCAGGAGATTTAAAAAATTGATAATATGGGGGGAAAGAACATGGAGGATCCAGGAGACAGAAGAAACCAGGAATATTACAGCAATAAAGCTCTATATAATTAAATACAAATATGAATTGTCATAATTAACACTAGAAAATTAACACTAGAAATAAATGCAGTGGTAGAAGGTAGACAATTCATAGATGCAGGAAAGTCATAGAATATGTTTGGGAAAATACAAGTTCTAAATAATGGAATAGTTTTCTTGGTATTCTTGAAAGATTTCCTGAAAAGTCTCTGTAAGAATATATGGAAAGCTATAGGATATAGCATTTGTCCTAAAGTTAGAAAATCTTTGTTCAAAACTAGGCTTTCTCATTCACTAACAGCCTGACCTTCAGGAAGTGACTTTGTATAACCAAACCTTAGTTTCCAACTCTATAAAAGTGAAGATGTTTGACATAGAAGACCTCAAATCCAACTCTAAATCTATCATGCTCTGACTGGAAGACATAGAAATGCTGAAGCTGGTACTAGTAAAAAACCAAACCAAACCAAACCAAAACAACAACCACCAAAAATCCTTAACAAAATTGTACACGAAGGGAATCTGATTCTACTCTTCATTCCATCACCAATTGACTGTGTAACATTAGAAAAGTTACTTTACCTTAGTGGTCCATAGTTTCCTTATCTATAAAATGAGGGATTGCACTTTAGTCAATCAATAAGCATTTATTAAGCATCTATCACATGCTAAGGCCTGTCCTAAGCATTGAGGATGCAAATTACTAAGTGAAAAGAGATTGCATTTGGGGGCAGCTAAGTGGCGCAATGGATAGAGCACCAGCCCTGAATTCTGGTTCTCCTGAATTAAGTGTCTCAGACACTTAACACTTCCTAGCTGTGTGACCCTGAGCAAGTCACTTAACCCCAGCCTCAGGGAAAAAAAAAAAAAGAAGAAGAAAAGAGATTGCATTTTATATAGAGAAGTAGCACATATAAAATATGTACATAATATACAGGGCAATTATTTTTTGAGAAATTAGAAATATTTGAGAATCAGATAAAATTTCATCTGAATCGTGGTCCTTGAACTGGATTTTGAAATACCTGGAATTGATGTTGTAATGTATTCCTAGAAAGAAGGGGTAGCCTGCCCCAAGGAAACAGAAAATTGTGATGAAATGTCATTTATGACAGCAATTACAGGGTTCATTGGATAGTGAATCAGGCCTGCACTCAGGAAGACTCATTTTCCTGAATTCAAATCTCATTCCAGATATTTCCTGGGCAAGTCACTTAACTCTGTTTCCTCAGTTTCCTCATCTGTAAAATGAGCTAGAGAAAGAAATGACTAACCATTTCAGTAACTTTGCCAAGAAAATCTCAAATGGGGTCATAAGGAGACATGACAAACAACTGAACAACAGGAAGTTATTTGTAAGCAAGAAGGCCAGTTTGACTGAAGTATAGAGTGAGTGAAAAGGAAATGTATCATAAGGCTAGAAAGGTATGTTGGAGTCAGATTGTGAAGGCCTTTTAACTGAGACATTTATGTTCAACTCTCCACGTAATAGGAAACAACTGGCATTTACTAAGCAGGACTTGATCATCTCTAAGGCCCATTTCCTGCTCTAATTTTCCATGAATCTAAGAGCTTGGCCACAGGAGGTAGACAGATTAGTGTATTTGTAAGTGATTAGAATTTTCATATTTACTTTTCCTAATACCAAAGGAGGGGTGAGACCAGTAGAACAATAGTGGATTGATTCCAGCCTTTGTGATTATGGGTTCTCAGTACGAAAATATATCTGGATTTCTGAGTTATCATTCATAGAACTGGGGATACTTCCCCTGAAGTTAACAACATTGTATTTCTGTCATAGGTGTTATTCTTGTTAATGAGCACCTCCTAACTGCGGAGAAAGGGATTTTGATTTTGTGTGTGTGTGTTTGTTTGTGTGTAAGTGTGTATGTGTAAAAGTGGGGTGATGATGGTGGAGAAACTTATTATTTATGAGGAACAAGGGAGCTGAGCAGGTTAGGCAGTCAAAATGGGAGGGGGGGATTGAAGATGTAGAAGCGATGCAGCTGTCAACCATACCATGGAAACTGAAGAGAAGGTTACTTAGGGCTGAGAAGGTTAGGGAGTCATAACATAGGAGAAACTAAATGGAGATGTAGATGGGATGTGACTGTCAACCATATCATGGAAACTGAAGGGAAGATCATTTAGCCAGTGAGATTGGAGAACAATCATGTGAGTTGTTAAGATCTTCTGACCAGTAACATTTGTTCAGTTTATGAGCCCTGGTCTATGAAAAGTAACTGAGTTTGGGTCTCTTTGCTGACTCACTGCAATCCCTTTAGTCACTTGACCTTTTAGTTTCTCAATTTCCTTATCTGTAGATAAAGGGTGAGTTCCTGTGCACCCCCTGCCATCTAATTTTCCACAACATACTAATAAGATAGTATCTGCTGCTTGCTGTGAGATTAAAAGAAATATGGCCTAGATCAGTAAATGCAGAGGACTAATTTTTTTTTTTTTAATGGATAAAGGTGGTATGGGAGTTAAGGGAGGATTATGTCTTGGAGGCATTGTGGGAAAAATTGCTAAAAAAAATTTCATGTTTTGTTTTGTTATTTTTTGTTGTTGCTATATCTTTGATGTTAAAAAAAAAAAAAAAAGAAAAAACAAAACAACTTTTAAAAGCTAATTTGACATTAAGTAGTTCAATGAAACTGGGTATGTTAATTATTGGGTCCCTAAGGTGACCAGGGGAATTGACTGATGAGTGCTCATGAGTATGGCAAAAAAAAAAAATCAATATCAACCTCAAATCTCTCAGAGCCTCAGTGAGGATGGGAATGTAATAGGCTTGACTTGAGAGAGTGGCTTCTTCTGAGCTACAGTCTCAAAGGTCAATATATAAGATTTATCTTATGTTCCTTGAGGATTCCAGTACTGAGCTGGCTGCAACACAAAGAGTTAGATTCCCTGTATTTCTATATCTGCATGGTTTGCGTAGAATGGGAAAAAAAAATGAACAAAAAAGACCTAAAAAGGAGGAAATGTATACCAAACACAGATCTATCTCTACTGAAACATGGAACAAGAGAGGAATAGTTGTTTATAGCAAACAGTTTCAAGATTGTTTTTATCAATATGGAAAGTATACAAAGGGAAATATTATGAAATTAGTTTAAGATGATAATTGGGAGCTAGATTTCAGAGTTATATCTTGATAATTCTCACTTTTTCCCCCTTTCTCTAATTTATAGCATAATTCTATGGCAATAAGTTACTCCCTCCAACTTCCACACAGATAACAAATTTAGAGTCTGGATATACAGATATGACCTTATCATACCCTCCCTTACTTCAAATAAAAAATCTTCAGTGGCTCTTTAGAGACACCAGAATAAAATGAGAAATTCTAAACTGGATGTATCATATCTTTGTTTTAGGACTATCAGTTTGCTTTCTATGTGGAAGATAGATATGGTAACTTATTACCATAAAACTATGCTTGTTGACTGACAGATCTGTTTTATGTAGGAAAATGGTGAAACCTAAGTATAAATCATTAATTTGAATAACATAAACTTAGACAACTTAGGAATATTTTTGATGATAAGAGAATGTTTAATGTTTTGAGCTCAACTTTTAGGAAGAGTTATTGTAAATAGAAACTCCACTTTTCTATCAAATGATTCTATAAATTTATCTAATAGATGTATTGTTATAGATTCCTCAAGGTTAGTTGAAATAGATTGCTTAATAAACATAAACTAAATTGACTTCTATTTGTCTTTTTTTTCTGTTAAATGGAAGTTTAAAAAGAATTTGTCCTTTAAAAATATATTATAATTATTGCCTGATCTTCCTTCCATACACCTTATTTTAACCAGGAAAAACCATTAAGCTAAACAGAACAACAAAGCAATCAAATCTGACAGTATTATATCCATTCCACACTTGTAATCACCCATATCTCTAGTAAGAAAATGTATTTTGCCCTCTCTTAAGAAACAAGAGAATTTTTTGGGAAGAAAAATTAAGCCATGATTTATCTCAATTCCAACCTATTTTTAATCACTGAATGGACATTGACTCTGACAAACTGGGACCTGAGAAAGACCTCAGCTTTTTAAAAGGGTCAAAGTCCTTCATTGAATTCTGACATGTCTTGCCACTAGACTCAACTGATGGAAGGAGAGGGTGAAGTAGCTAACTTTGCACATCTCTGATTCACTTAAATCTAATTTCCTTGCAAGTCAAGATGTCAACCTTCCTGTTATCATTGATCCTTTTTTTTTTTTAAATAATTAAGGGCCACCATCACCATTACCACCAAATGAACAAGAAACAAGACTATTAACTTCAAATAATTTGGGTTCTGCTATCCTTTAATGCTGTTTTCATTTGATAACTGGAAAAGTTTTTGAACTTTTTGCTTATATGTTGTATTCAAATTCACCCTCTTCAATCATCATTCTTCAACTACAACCTTACTTTGGCTCTTGATATCCTGTGACATCTGTGTGTGTGGAGGATATCACTGAGGAAGTAAACTTTTACCAAGATTTGAGGGATCCCCCAGGAACTATCATATCTGAACTTCACATCAGCTTCTATGAGTCCTGAGCTCAGATTGGACATGTCCTTTTCCTTAAATTATATCCTTCAACAGACTAACAACAAATTTCTTTGAAATTATGTTTTTGCTTTTATATTATATGTACTATATTATTATATTAATTAATAAATGATTTATTTTATTAATTATATTAATCTATTGCAATGATAAATTTATAGAATCATATATTTATAGCATAATTGATATACTTTTATTTTCTGAATCTAATTTTTCTTTTATAGTCTTCATATTTTTGTTAGGTTCTAAAATAGTATTATATAAATGATTCATTTTACAATTAAACTAAAATTTAAATTTTAAAATTTAAAATTTACAAATGTAATAATAAAACCATAACTGTTTTCTATTTTAAATGCAACAGGTAAACACACTTTTCATTTTGATGCCATAGTTTATAAAAGACAAAAGTATTACAAATTATGAGAATGAAGTCCTAATATTCTTGGCAAATTAGATATCCCTAAAGAGTGCAAAAGTGAGAAGACCTGGACAAAAAGCCTATCTCTGCCTCTAATTACTTGTGTGACTCCTTTGGACTCCATTTTCCTTACCTGTAAATTTAGGGGTTTGCACTAGATGGCTTTCCACTCTACATCTGTGGCCTTAGGAAATCAATTGTCTCTGGCCAAGTGCAGCAGTCTCAATATAAAGTTGTTAAAGGGACAGGAAAACCTGTGAGCCGCCTAGTGGTAAGAACCTTAATATTAACTTTCCTGTTTTCTACTCAACAAGACTGAAGGGAGATGTGTGGGGAGACACACATTACATGTGATTATTTCTCTGTATTGCACTACAATCTCTCTAAAGAGCAGAGATCATAGCCTCTGTTAATGAACCTAAGATTGCTGTATCACATTTGTGGATTCATGTTAAAGGAAATAGATATTAGAATTAGACAGGAATTATATTTTTTATTTTTATTTTTATTTATTTATTTTTTTTTGTTCTTCTTGATTTTTTTTCTGGTGGTTTTAAGCAATACAGCATGTAAAACAGTACACTGGTTCCTGTTTGCCAGGCCAAGTACCAGTTTCTCATCACTCCCATGGGGCCACTTAAGATGAAAATGGCCTGATGAGCTTTAATTTTTCTATTCACAATGATGTATGTGCTTGATTTATGTTGCCACTTTAAATAAGCATACTATTTTAGAAAATGAAGAAAACAGCTTTTTGAAAAGGCGAAACAAGGACATCTGTGTTACAGTACTGTTAATCAGTTCCTGTCTCTTTACAGTGACATTTCAAGTTGCCACTACAAATAGAGAGACATGCAAATATAATTCTTAGGTATAATTATATTTGGCTTTTCTATCTCTATGTATTGCTACAGACTGATTAATTGTGTGCATATTTAATTCTACCCTTCTGGGGAAAGCCCATAGTGAAGTTGTGAACTCTAAAATGTAAAATGCCACAGAGTAAATATCTCAGACCTACCATGGTTCTGCTTGCAGTTTCCCAAGGTATGTTATATCTATCTTTGTCTTTTTATTTAGATATAGTTATAATGTGGTGAAAAATTATTTAAGATAAAAAAGTTCTTACATAATTTTATGGTCAGTAAGGACTTTGA
Organism: Sminthopsis crassicaudata; assembly: GCF_048593235.1. Lineage (NCBI taxonomy): Eukaryota > Metazoa > Chordata > Mammalia > Dasyuromorphia > Dasyuridae > Sminthopsis > Sminthopsis crassicaudata. The sequence continues at coordinate 84,899,543 of NC_133620.1, read as the reverse complement.
AAGTCTTGTCCAACACTTTCCAAAACTATAAACAGTCTCCTGGTTTTAGCTTGAACTTTACTAGGCATGTTCTTCCTCACTACCTTCCAAAGTAGATCATTTATGTTCTGAATAGCTCTAATTGTTTTGTTTGTTTGTTTGCTAGCTGAAGCAATGGGGGTTAAGTGACTTGCACACTGAATAGTTCTAATTGTTAGGGAGTTCTCCCCCTTATTGAACCAAAACTTGCCTTCTAGGAATTTATATCCATTTCTCATCTCAAGCAGAGCAAATCAAATTCTCCTTTCATTAGATAATCCTTCACTTATGTGAACTTGTTATGCTTACCTCCCTAAGTTTTCTTTTCTCCAAGTACCTTATTCATCTGTTTCTGATATCAAAGTTTATATAAAGAAATAGAAAAAAATTGAATTGAATGATATTATAGTTAGATGGAATAAATACCAGTTAAAAACCATACATCAATTGCAATGATTAATGTTAACCCTTTAAAGTTTGTAAAACATTTATCCTGTGTTATTTCAGTTGAGGCTCACATGTTTTTTGAGAAATATCTTGAAGAAACTTCTGCTTTGGGTCTTTCCTTATTGGTGATTGTTTTTGAACACCATTTTAGCCATGACCAGGCTATATTTCACTTCTTGCTCTCTGATTACTTCATCCATAATCTCCTATCATTCCTAATTTTTCATCTCCAGTTCTTTAACTGTGAACTAGTATCAGATCAACTCTATTATTGCTTCTAACTGGAGTATATTGTCTGGGCCCTTATGGCTCCAATAATTATCTTTTGTATTTATTAATAATATTTGTTAAATATTGTTATTTTCAAAACATATTCATGCATAATTTTTCAACACTGACCCTTGGAAAACCTTGCATTCCAAATTTTCCCCTCCTTCTCTCTACACCCTTCCTTAGATGGCACGTAATCCAATATATGTTAAACATGTTAAAATATATGTTAAATCCAATATATGTATACATATTTATACAATTATCTTGCTGCACAAGAAAAATCAGATCAAAAAGGGAAGAATAATGAGAAAGAAAACAAAATGCAAGCAAACAACACCAAAAAAGTGAAAATACTATGTTGTGATCCACACTCAGTTCCCACAATACTTTCTCTGGGTTTAGATGGCTCTTTTCATCACAAGATCATTGGAACTGGCTTTATCATATCATTGTTGGAAAGAATTGATCATATAATATTATTGCTGTGTAGAATGATCTCCTGGTTCTTTGCTCATTTTACTTAGCATCAGTTCATATATGTGAAGAGAACTAGATAAGGAGTATCTAAATGAAATTAGGATTAATTGAGGTCTAGTGGCAAGTTCGAGGCACAGGGAGTCAAATAGAGCTTGCCTGCAACCCTTTTGGATTCGGTGCAAATATACAGAGTTAAATGAGGTCTAGTAGCAGCACAAGAGTCCTCCTTAAAGGAATTTACAGACCAGAAAACCTAGATTGATAAAAGAGGTTTATTGTGGGATTTGGAAGTAAAGTTTAGTTAGTAAAATTGAGGGTGGAGGTAAAAGGGCACCAGAACTACAGGTTTAGTGGGCAGAAATCCCTGACATGACCGGCACAAGGATGCCATGTTTGGGATCTCTGCAAAGAGTGGACTCCAGTTTTGCCCCTTTTATAATAGGGGGGCTTTTGATAATCTGAAGGGTCTTGAGGGTGGAGTCACAGGTTGGCTTCAGGCTTGAGCTTCAGCCAGGGTTAGAATTTGAATAGAATTCTATGGGTTTTTAGATAAGGACAAAACTGTTTGTGCTTGGGGTGGAGGGTGGGAAACCTGAGCAGATTATTAGAATGGGGGCTGGGAGAGCCCAAGTTGGCTCAGATCACATGGGGCTTGGGAGAGTCCGGATATCTCCCATTGGAATTCAAAAGGGTGCTTTTGACCAGGATTTGTGAATCCCAGCTTCTTCAGCCTTGGGATTTGGGAATCAGAAAGGAATCTTAAAGGGACTATAACCCACATCATAAGGACATAGTATTATAGAGCAAGAGTTGTAAGGTATATTTGAGATCATCTGGACTAACCTTTATTTTATAGTTGCCCCGGGTTATATGTCTTTGTGTTCTAGAACCAATATTATAAATCACCTGGACATATTAAATCCAAATGACCTAGAATATCTGATCTAGAATGCAAAGACAGATTAAATAACTGATCTAGAACACAAAGACAGGGGATGCAGTGATCTGGACCACAAAGACAGGGAACCCAGGTGATTGTGAACACAAAGACAGGAAATCTGGGTATACTAGAATGCAAAGACAGGGAAAACATGCAAAGGCAGGGGACCTAGGTGATCTAGAACTCAAAGACCAATAACCCCAGTGATCTTGAACACAAAGATAGGTAATGATCTAGGATCATTTTCTAGAGAGAGTATTCAGAAAAGAATCTAGAAAAAGAATGTTTTCTGGATTAAGGCTCTAGAAAAGAAGTTTTTTCTGGATCAAGACTCTAGAAAATATAATATGGTATTCACACCTTTCCCAACCATATAAGTCACTATGCTATTTAGTCACTGTCTAGATTGTTTTCCTGTATCATGGTATCCAGATATCTCTACATTGTCTGACTAACAAAAATAGGAAACTAGTATTTCCCTTTATTTGCATATATCACATAATCAATTTGGAGTTGGAATTTCAACTAAAAACCTTATTTGTTGTCAGGGTTTTAATATATAATTTACTGTTAAGTCCAGAATACATAAAGTATGTGCATGTATGGGGGTGTGTTTACATATGTTTAATAGACCTATGATCATAATTAGGTAGTGAATTCTGGGTTAGGAACATCTTCATGCAACTCAGCAACTTAACTTCAATTTCTAGTCTTATTAAGTCAACTGGGGAGCTGAGAAATTATGTGCTTTCTGTAGGGTCATGGAGTCATTTTGTAAGAAAAGTGGAAGAGTGGATTGTACCAAGGTTTAGGATTTTTCATGCTGCTCTTTTTAGAACTAGTTCTGGAATCTGCAAGTTTTTGGTTATTCCAAGGTGCTGTTATCTTGGAGGGGTGTGCTTACTGTTCTCTTGATCTATACACTGGTCTTTATTCAGGACAGGCTGATGCTCCCCTATAGCAAAGTACTAGTACTTCTTTTAGCACTGGATCAGTGGCCAAGCACCTGCTCCATTTTATTCACAAATGCTTCTCTCTATTCGACAACTGCAATCCAAAATTAAATATGTCCAAGAGAGTTGCCAGTCAGTGTCAGCTTTATGTAGTGCTGGCAGAGGGTTTCCTGTAATTTCTTTTTAACCAGTTGTCTGACTTCCTTACTGTCTCTTGCCTGATAGCTCCTGAAGCTGCTGCAATACTATTGCTCATGCTCTTTTACACTCCTGCTGCACTCAAGACCTATGCCCACCAAAATGTTAGACAACTCTCCTGTGAACCTCCCAAATTGTCTTAGGCTGAAAAAAAAGTCTCCCTCTGATATTTTGTTTCTTTGATGCTCCAGAATTTGATTTGAGGCATTATTTTTAAATTGGATGGAGGGGAACAATGAGAAAGTTCAACTTGTTCCTGGCCTGTTCCTGCATCTTGTCTCTTCCCACTCCTTTTGATAATTTACTTGCATATGCTTTTATTTTTAATTTGATGACCATATTTTTATTTAAAAGTTCCCTTTCTGTCCCACTTTTTTTTTTTTCTCATCAGAATGTTTGAAAGTCCTCTTTCATTGAAGTTACGTTTTTTGCCCCCTTGTGGGGTTACACTCACCTTTTTCTAGGTAATTAATTCTTAGTTATACACTTTTATGTTTTGCCTTCAGGGATTTTTCATTCCACATTCCCTGATCATTTATATGGATTGGCACTAAAATTTTTTGTAAATCTGACTTCAGTTCCTTGATATTTAATTTTTTTCTACCTGACTTCTTGGATAATTATTTTTGATTTTTCCTAGAAGTTTTATATTGTGGGTAATGCCATTGCCAAAAGTTCTCACTTTGAGGAGGTGATCAGTAGGTTTTCCATATTTTTACATTTTTTCTATTGTTCAAACATGTCTTGGCAATTTCTTTATATATTCCTTGAAATACTATATCCAGATTCTGATTTAGGTCACAGATTTCCAATAATCAAAAGATTAAGTTACTAGGTTTTTATATTTTTTCCCAAGTCAATTTTTAAAAATATATTTTAACATTTTCCTTCATTTTCTTACTTCCCTGGAGTCATTATCTTCTAATTGGTCAATACAGATTTTCAGGGAGATTGTTACTTACTAAGAGTTTCAGGATGTTTATTACTTGTACTTCTTATGTTAAGCTGTTGATTCATTTTCCAAATATATAGCTTTCATTTCTTTTATATTATTTTTTTAATGTTCTTGCATCATTTCTTTGAGAGATTATTATTATTATTATTATTATTATTAGCAAGGATTTTTTTTCATTTTTATTGTAAATGTTTTTATGTTCTCTCCTGGGTTGGTGTCTTGGTTATTCTTAAATCACAAAGGTCCTATATTCATTCACATACACACATATCAGTGGATATCTATATCTCTACTTTGGTTGTTGAGATCTCAGAAGTTGAGTTCTAGTTCTCTCCCTTTCTATAGATAGATTAAATTGAAGATTTTTCCTAGACTTTACAAAATGATTTTCCTAAAACACAGATCTGAACATGTTATTCCCTACTCAGTAAATTTTAGTTGTTTTCAGGATAAAATATAAATGACTCTTCTTGACACTTGAAGCCATTTACAACCTCACTGCTTCCTAACTTTCCAGTGCTCATACATTTTACTCTCCTCCATATATTCAATCATCCACATATACTAGTCATTTTGCTTTTCTTCATTCACAAGTCTTCATTTCCTGACTCAGTGCCATTTCTTCCCTCCATGCTTTAGATGCTCTCCTTTCTGGCCTCTGTTTCTTAGTTTTTCTGGTTTCCTTCAAGTTATCTACCAGTTCTTCCATCAATAGTGCTTTCTCTCTGAGATGATCATCCATTTACTCTATAGATATCTTGTGTGTACTTTTCATTTTTGAATAAAATTCATATGGATATGAATGAAACATATGAATAACACATGTAAATAAAATTCATAGTTATTTTCATACTATTATTTTCATGCTATCTCTTTCACTATAATGTGAATCCCTTGTGTATAGGAGCTATGTTTTTTTTTTTTTTCCTTTTTTTCTCTTGCAAAGATTAGCACAGTATTATGTTAAGGCTAACTGGATGACTAAAAGAAAGAAAACTAGGCCAGCCATGATAACTATTTTCAGATAACTGAAGGGCTACTAAGAAGATTAGAGTGTATCTTATTCTGTGTTGCTCTAGAAGAAAAATGGTTAAAAATGGGTTAATCAAACATAAAGAAGATTTTCCTTAAATCAGAACTTCTAACAAGGCAGTGTTGCCTTATGGCTTAGTAACAGGTTCCAGGCACTATATATGTTCACACACAAAAGACGTATGATCTCCATTGCTAATTATTCTGTTTCATACTGTTGAATGTGAAAACGCAAATCTTCATTTTGTTCAATCCTGCATCAGTTAAAGTTAAGAAGAATCAAAATCACTTTGAATCAGAGACTGGATTATCTTCAAGATTTTTTTTCCCAACTTCAAGTTTCTAGGTTTCTATGAGAGCAATGCAAATTGTGTAGGCAGGAAATTTTTCATGGAAGCAATAGGATTTAATCCATGTGGTAAAGAGAATTAAAAACCTGCATACATAAGAAGTGATAAGATTTAATAGGTAAAATGAAACCATAAAAAAGTCCTATAGGTGGAACTAGGTGATATATATGAAGGAGAATATTTTGATTCATTTATGTGTATGATAGTAGTAGAAGAGTTTTTGAAAGGTAAAGGGAAATAAAATTTGAGGGACTTTGAATTCCATGCAGACAGTGGGTAGCAGAGATGTTCTGGAGAGGAGTTAGCAGTCCATATGCATCGATAGCCTCCAGATTGTGCAGCTACAGACCTTGGGTGAGCCATGCAATGAAGCTTCCAAAAGTGGTTGCTTCTGAAATATGGAGATATTAGTACTAGCTCCAGCTGAATGACTCAGAGTTAGCAAGGCCTCTAAAACTCCTGTCAACCCTCAATCTGAGATAATCTAGAAAGCGTGCAGGGAAAGAGATTCTTGTCTCCACAGTAAGAGCATAGTCATTCTCATACCTTATAGAACCGGAAGAGGAGAATCAAGTAGCATGTGTGTCAAATTATAGGGTGGTCACGTCAAAGCCTTTGAATAATTAAAACCACTCCAAAAGGAAGTTTGTTTTTCCTTCTTGCAAAGTACATAAGCTCTTGAAACAGAAATTTAAAAAAATAATAATTTAATTTCTCTTTAATTCATATTTCAAATGGAATAAACCTTCCTGGAAACAGAGACTAGACAGTAAAAACAAACACTAAATCAAAATAATTTATTAAGTCACTATCATTTGCCAGGAGAGGTTTTAGGAATTCAAAGACACAAACAAAATAACTCTTGCCTTCAAGGAGATTATAGTCTATCAGTAGAAATACCATGTATATAATAAAGTATTTATAAAAGGAATGCAAAATAAATGCAAGTTAGTTTTGGGGAAGGAAATGGAAGTGATAGCAGGTTGAGGAGGCAAGCAGATAGGAGAGGCTACATGTAGCCTTCGTAATTATGCTGCCTCCACTAGTGAAACTGAATTTGTCTTAAAGAAAATCCATTGCTTTATATTGTTGAATGTGAAAATGAATATCTTCATTTTGTTCAATCCTACATCAGCTAAAGTTAGGACAAATCAAAAGAAAGAACAAATTAATTCACATAAACTTGAGGAACTAGTTTTATTATGGCTGAAAATACAAGGGAATTGAATATACACATATGTATCTCTATGTGCATATATACATATGTGTATACCTATTTACACATATGGAACATATGAATAAATCAGAGCAGATATCATCACTGGAAGTTGAGATCATCAGATCCTGCATTTGCTATATCATTGCTTGGGCTTAACTGGCTGGCTTTGTGATTTTACTGGTATAGGGAACTATGGAACAATACGGATCCATACTTTTCTTCATCTTAATCTCAGAGAGTTGCCTAGAACACTGAGGGGTTAAATGAATTGTCTAGCATTACACATTTGCCAGAGATGGGACTTGAACCAGCTCTTTCTGGCTTCTACAGCCACCTCTCTGTACATCACACCATCCCTATGTTTTTGTATCATATTTTGTTGGTTATTTTTCAAAGTTTTTAAAAAATTTTGATCTTTACTATTTTTTAATTATAATAAAAAACTAAACAAATACACATTTGACCTGATAGAAGAAAGAAAACTGATGGCCCACTCTCTAAATAGAGCATTTTAATTTTTATTATTGGCAGAAGGTTTAACTTTAATTTTTATGTTTTTTTCTTTTAGTACTTCATCTGTATTTATGACAAATACAGCTACTTTGAAGAAGGCATGGAAGGTATAGTTGAAAAAATTGTGGATTTGTAGTCAGAGAACTTAGGTTCTATTTCTTCCTCTGCCACAAAGTTGCTATTACAGTCATTTAAAGAAAGTCATTCAATTTTCTCATTTGAAAAATGAAAAGATTGTCCTAGTTGACCTAAGATTCGTTTCAGCTCTATATCATAATCTTATCTATGAAATATTAACAACATACAAATTGACCACTAGATGTCATCACAAACCATTATAATTAAATGGATATTGGGGTTATTGAGTCATGATAATCAATAGTCAAATATATGCACAAGCTTTCTATTAAATGCGCTTTTAAAAGAATTGATATATGTCTACTTTAGGACTTTTTTTTTTTTTTTTTTTTTTTTTTTTTTTTTAGTTACTGTGGAATGTTTAGGCTCCAGAAACCTAAATTGGTGTGCTTTTCTGTAGTTTCTCAATCTGAAAACAAGTACTTGGGATTGTTTGCTTTTACATTTTAGTGTCTTATGCATAATCATAGACCTAAAGTTGGAAGGTTATTCAGTCTAACCCCCCATTTTATTCTTAATGAGAGTTAAATAACTTCTACATACTAGTTAGTAAATACCTTTAAGCACTAAAAATTATGTCCCCAAAGAGCAAGGATTTTTGAACTCTGAATATAGTCCTCATTTTCAAATTATGTCATATATGATATTAAAAAATCTTTATTATCATTTTTCTTATTTTTCCATTAATAGAGGAGTTTGAAGAATCGAACTTTAAAATGGATGCATGTAAGACTGAATGTTATAAAAGCTACTGGAGCCTGTCAGGAAGAGACAATATGTTCCTTTTTCTTCACTCTTTAAAAGGAAAGCATACTGAAAGAATAGAGTATCTTTAAAAGGATTGGAATAAGAAATAGGGAAAATATCTCTAGCCCTAGAATCAAGAGGCACTTATTAGCATCTTTTTATTCCTTGTCCAGATAATGGCCTAACCCATTGCTCTTTGAATCCCAAAAGGAAGATTGCATCAACCATACTTGCTTCATATGCTTTCCAGTCCTTTGTTACAGAGGGGAAAAAAAAATATACTGAATGGGGGTGGGAGATACTATAAATAGATTATCCTTCTACTCCCACTTCAGAGTCTAATTCTCATACAGTAGGCTAGTGAGTGACATTTAAGATAAAATATGTTTTACATGATATTACATGGGACATTAGCAAAAAAATAGGGATAGTTAGGGGAGAACAAATTCATAGGAAACAGAAACCTAAATATACAAGTAAAGTTCAAAAAAATGAGTAGGTATCACAGAGGATATCAGAGTCACTTTAGGATTTGGTACATTTAAACTGATTTATAGGCCAATATTTTGCCTGCTACTTTCTGCAGTCCTTAGAATAATATCATTTGTTTTTTCTTCCTCTATTGATCCTCAGAGAAATGTTCTCCCCTCTGTTCCCATACAAAGATTTCTTCACATGAGTGTATGTCTTAATATATAATTCTAATCTACCCCATCCCTTTATCTATTTTGTTACTTTAGAATAAGGAATACTCTTCCACAGTTAACTTCTAGTTAGAAGTTCCAATAAATTAAGCATTAGGGACACCTATGAGATAAAAAGGTAGAGAGGATTATTTTTGTCTTCAGTAAACTATGTGTCCTTCCTTCTGCTACTGTTGTCCCCAAATTAAACATATTTCAGGATGTGATACCAAACTTGTTAAATCTATGTTGTAAGTTTCCCTTCTCCTTTTCTCTCTTTAGGTTTGTAACTTTAACAAAAATGCTTTTTCTGACCCTTGTTAATTATTGTCTATTTCTTGACAGAATCCTATCATTCTTGTACTTTGACATTACATTGAATTCTAGGCTGTGCTCTCAGAGACAGTGTTCTTAATCCAACACCTCACTTTCCAAATGTACCTTTTATTTCTCTAACAACACCTATTTTCAATAGTGAGGAAGAAACCATCTTAATTCATAAAATCTTTATTTTGCCCATAATCTCATCATTTTTAGTACATATTTTATATTTCTTCTAGTGGTATCAACTTTCATTAGGAGTGGATTTTTAGCTGTAAGAAAACTCTCCATAATAATCTAGAATTATGCTAGTAGAAACTGTAGATCTGTCAATTAATCTGTCAGATTAAGTAGCTGCCTTAAGATCTCTTAGCAAGAAGTTACTACTTTTTACTATTCTTTTTTCTTCTTGTGACCATGAATGGATGATCTCTTATTTGATGCTTTCTGTGGATACATATTATTATACATAAAGTAGAAGAAGGAATTTGCCATGAAAGAGGTAATTGATAGTCACAAAAGTGAAACCCAGAAATGATTCTTCATTATCATGGTAGCAAATCAATAGGTTGGCTTGAAAATCAGTTTACTCTTCCCATCAGATGCTCCAATCCTGATTGTTTATTTGTTCTTAGACCACATACTTAAAACACTAAGTCTATTGTGTACTTTATTTGAAACAGGTAGGAAAAATCAATTTAAAATAATTTGTACTACTAAAAAATCAAATCTTTGGTGTTTTAATCTAAAAAGACTTGCAAATGATAGATGGCTTTCCATTTCAAGTCACTATTAATAGAAATTATATACTAGATATTCCTAATCTTTAACAGGTAAGAATATATAAAGAACATTATTGTTAAATATGGCCTTCAGCAATGAGATTTCAGCATCAATTTTTTTTTTACACTATAAGCTTTCAAAGCATAAAAATCTTTGACAATTTTCAGCTTGATGAAGTATTTGATTCTAAAAAGTCATTATCTTGCATAACCATAAAAGAACATTTTAAAAAATAGAAAATTACTTCTCACAACAGTTCTTAGAAATAAAATGCAGGTGGTGTAACTGAATTACTGTAAATCAAAATCAGAAGGCTCCTGGCTTACTTTATTCTGATTTCTTCTGAATTTTTCTGAATTATGGGAGGTTAAGCAGGTCACATTTTTCAAAGATCCTTTTAGTGCTTCATAATGCACTGACCCTCTCTTACACTGTTTCTATATCTATAAAATGCAAATAAAGATGCAACTAAATCCAAGAAACATTATTTGGCTTCTACTATGTATAAGCTATGGAACCCATAAAACTCATAATACTACTGTACCCATAAACTCATGGGATTAGTGTGAGAAAAGTGCTTCAAATATGATCAAGGAGATAAGAATGGTGTGGACACAGTGGAAAATATTGCTCTGATGTTTCATTTTGTCTGGGAAGTAAGCTTAGGTTTTCTATGCCAACAGAATACAAACACTCTATGTGGTTCCCCCCGCCCCTTACCCCCCCCCCCCCCTGCTGTAAAATTTCTATTAAGGTCCAGTGGCAAACTATAAACCCTTTGACTACTTGGGAATTCTTGTTTCATCACTTATTCCCTTTCAAAGAAATAGAAATGCAAAATAGTACTTATCCCTATATGGTTCCTTTCTTATGCCAAGTACAAGTAGAATAGAAAACTTTCCATAATGTTAATAAACAATTGTAGTAGACATTAGTGTGATATTGACATATAGAGAGTTGTTGAGTGATCAATCAAAAAAGTTTTATTAAGTGTTTAATATGTGACAGGTACTTGTGATGGGCCTGAACTCTGGAGAAATATACTTGAGGCAAGGATTCTTACAACAAGGTGTTAACTCAGTGGAATTAATAAGACACTGGTTATCTAGTTTAGTGTGGTGATTAATAGTTCTCTAGTTCAGTATGATTGATTTACTCTTACAAATAATGGTTTCCTAGTGATATAATGATTGGCTTGTACTCAGTTTGATGAATGAATTTAATTATAACAGAGTATTTAAGAGGTCAGAATCAGACCTAGAGGAGGACTCGAAGAGACTTAAAGAAAGACCCTTGTGGTGGCTGGCTTGTCCTCCTTCACTTCTTGAGACTAAGGCCCATTTGAAGGTCTCCCAGAAAGCTAGCTTGGCCCCAGGTGAAGGAGAGAGACTGTGAAGGAGATAATAAAGACTTTGAACTTTATTCCTAACTATTCTTGTGGTGATTATTCTGCTGAAACCAAGGAAGCTTACATTCAAAGTACAAAGTTTGTGATTATATCTATTACTCACTTAGTCATTCAAAAAGCATCTATTAAGCTCTTTTTATGTTCCAGTGCTTGGGATACAAAGACAAAAATTAAATAATTCTTATCCTCAAAGAGATTTTATACTAGAAGATGTTATATTATATATATATATATATATATATATATATATATATATATACATACATATATATATATATATATATATATATATATATATAACAAATTATTTTGGGAAAGAGGCACTAAGAACTGGAAGAATTGATAAAGATTTCATGTAGAAGATGATTAGTTAATGATAAAAGTTTAAACTTTGAAAAAATGAAAATTTTAAGCGATGAGGGGTAGATTGCTCACAGACACAGAGACAGGAGATGGAGTGCCACATGTGAAAATCCCAAAAAAGACAATTTTGCGTCACGTGTGAATATGTGAAGAGGAGTAACTCTAAAAATATAGAAAGATTGGTTGGAATTAAAATGTAAAAGGATTTAAATGTTGAACTGAGTTTATATTTCATCCTAAAAGAATCAAACATCCAATAGAATTCATTTGAGCACAAGTATGACATAAGCAGACCTCTAAGGAAAATTATTTTGCGTATCTGCATGAAAAATGGATTGAATTGGGGAGAGGCTTGATATAAGGTGACAAATTAGGATTTCTAAAGTGGTTGTCATGAAGTAAGTGCTAAAACAAAATTATTGTTGTTATTTTTTCTCAGGTGGGAGGTAATAAAGGCTTAAACACTAGAGATAGCAATGAATTTTATGTAAGCATTACTTTTCTTTATGTAGATAAGGTTGTTTTGTTTTGAGGCTGGCAAGATTTTAGGACTTTCTCAGTGAGAACCATGGCCACTCAACCAAGTGAATGAAGAATGCATGTGGTGCAGATTATGGCATACAACTGGAAAGGTAATCAATCTAATGAAGTCATTAATGTGCTTATTTTATGGATAGACAGTGAGCTTAATCTATATTTGAATAGGAATAGGAAAACGAGTATCTACCTCTGAGGGCTGATACTATGGTAAAACAAGACAATATTTGTAATACATTCTGCAAACTTAGAGTGCTACACAAAAACTATTTTTATTAGCCATAAGCTAGATAAAATTGAGCAATTGTAAACTGCTTTTGGTAATTCTTAGCTAAGTCTTACCAAAAATTTCATCTTTATTATACTAATATTCTACTGGCATTAGGGGAGAAATAGTTTCATGCAGTAGATGCAGACTTGGTCTGAGAGCTAGGAAAACCTTGGTTTGAATCTAGTATCTGATACATAATGATGATATGGCCTTAGGGAAGTCATTTAATTTCATTGTGCTTCAGGTAATACAATAAGATTATCTGTTGCATAGTATCATATTATAGGTTCCCACCATGGATGGTGGGCGACCAGAAGTATCCTGAGATGGACAAATAAGATATATTTTTTAATGTACTCTGTGATTATCCAGTATTAAATAGACACTAACTAAATTTGAGTTAAGATACTACTTCTAATTTTATTTTTTTCAGTCTTAGCTTCCTGTTTTCAGCTGGCACTTGAAATAATAATAACTAATTGTCATCATACAAAATTTCTGAAGGAAAATTTGGTTCAGGCAGGGAGGGTGGTTAGGTCAGATGTGATTGGCAGTCCTATTTTCATGGCAACCCTTGTACAGTTTAGGGAAGTAGAGGATTCTGACTGCGTTAATTAAATTTTTTACTTGTCTAAATTTTCCACAGATTAGGAATGATAGAAATGTGTGGTATCAATTAAAAAAAAATAAACTATTTAATTAAATAAAAAGAAACAAGAAACATGTGGCAATATGATGTGATGTAAAAATTCTGTTGTAACCTAGCACGTCATGCTTATCTATAGCCAGATATAAAAGATGACTTCTCTATGCAGTTGGATGTCATTAAGAATCACAACCCAAGTTTAAAAATAGTTTGTGTGGTCAGGTTGGGGAGACCACAAAGCAGAGGAACTAGCAATGTTAGCCACATGTAGCTTTTACACATCCTGACGGCTGTTTTATTTACATCAGCAGAACTGACCATTTATTCTCCAGTGGCTAAATTATGACAAAATTGTCCAAGTTTAGTGACAGAATCCTTTGAAAATTTGGTGAAGTGACATTATCCTTTAAAAATTAAATTTTCAGATAGAAGAAAATTGATGTATAGAAAAAATTATAAGCACTTTTCCTCTAGGGTCTTCAAAAATTTTGAATCTATTGTTTGATATTTTAAAGTTTTCTTGCCAAAAATATTGTACTGGCTTGTCATTTTCTTCTCTGGCTCATTTACAGATAAAGAAACTAAGGCAAGTGGGACTAAATGACTTGGTTAGGGATTAGACCACAGTTAGTGTCTTAGGTCAGATTTGAACTTGGTGTTTCCTGACTCCAGGCTGAGCATGCTATACACTGTACCACCTAGATTTTGCTCATAATATAAGTAATATTTTAGTATCTTTTATAAAATAGCATTTTGAAGTAGTTCTGATAAAAAAAAAGACCAGAAATGAATAGGAACTTTGAAATACAACACAGAAATAAAAAAAAGGAAATATAAGTAGTAATTACAAAAGAGAACAGAAGAATGAAAAGGTTGTCTTTTAAAAAGGGGAGATAATATAAATGTCTCCTTAGAATCTTAATATTATTGGGAGTCTAGAGAGAAACAAGTATTACAGAGTGACTGGGAGTAGTTAAGTTATATTTACAATGGTCTTAAAAATAAAAAATTGGGATGGGGGTGGGGAAGGGAGATGAAAAGTGAGGGAGATTTTCTCACAGAATTGGGATATATAACTAGAAGACTATACAAACAAGGAGGAAGAAGAGACACTTGAACTTACATGAAATTGTTAAAGGAAGGAAAGATATAAACATAGGCACAGAGATACATTTCACTAACAGAGAAAGAAAAGGGAAAAAGAAGAGGAGAGAGAAAAGAATAAATTATAATAAATTCAAGGAGGGATTGGCCATAGCCCCAAATGACCTCTATTCACAATTTACATCACGATTAAGAGTTTTAAAGGAATTAAAAAAAGGATAAGAATGTTTGGTATGAATCTGGAAGAGAGACATGAGAGACAAGAGAGCAGAAATATATTGCATCAAACAATCTAAAACATTGATGCTCAAGCACATTCCTTTTTTATTATGACCTCTTCTTTATTAAAAAATGGTGGAAAATAAAACAGGGAATTATAAGAGAGTAGAATGGAGTGAAATACACAAGGATCATAATGCAAATGGATTAAACTCTATAAAATTGAAAAAGATAAAGAAAAAATATGTAAAGAACATATGTACAATTTGTCTTAGAAACTAGTGGTGGAAAGGAGATTATATCATAAAAAAGTGTAAAGTGGTGGTACTACATCTCATGAAGAGGCAAAGGTAACCTATTATATCTGAGAGAAAGAAAGGAGGGAGATGAACATAGTGTGTATCAATAGACGTATTCGATTTATGGTGAAACTTCTTCCACTTCATTGAAAAGTGAAAGGGAAGGAGTAAGCTAAGGGGAAGGGAATACAGTAATTTCGAGGAAAAGGGGTAAAATAAGGGGAGGATCTTTAAAGTGGGGGAGGGATCCTAAATAGGGAGGGCTGTGAAAAGCAAGTGGTGTTCACCAGTTTAATACTGGATAGGAGGGTAAAAGGGAAGGAAAGGGGAAAAGCATAAGCAGGGGTTAATAGGATGGCAAGCAATATAGAATTAGTCCTTCTAACCATAAATGTGAATGGGGCAAACTGCCTCATAAAGAGGAAGCAGTTAGCAGACTGGATTAAAAGTCAGAATCCTACTATATGTTGTTTACAGGAAACACACCTGAAACAGGATGAGACATTCAAACTAAAAGTAAAAGGGTGGAGCAGAATCTATTATGCTTCAGGCAAAACCAAAAAAGCAGGAGTAGCCATCCTCATCTCAGATCAAGCAAAAACAAAAATTGATCTAATTAAAAGAGATAAGGAAGGGCATTATATCCTGCTAAAGGGAAGCATCAATAGTGAAGCAGTATCAATATTAAACATGTATGCACCAAGTGGTGCAGCATCTAAATTCTTAAAAGAGAAATTAAGAGAGCTGCAAGAGGAAATAGATAGCAAAACTATAATAGCGGGAGATCTCAACCTTGCACTCTCAGAATTAGATAAATCAAACCACAAAATAAATAAGAAAGAAGTCAAAGTGGTAAATAGAATACTAGAAAAGTTTGATATGATAGATCTTTGGCGAAAGCTAAATGGAGACAGAAAGGAATATACTTTCTTCTCAGCAGTTCATGGAACCTCTACAAAAATTGATCATATACTAGGGCATAAAAACCTCAAAATCAAATGCAGTAAGGCAGAAATAGTAAATGCATCCTTTTCAGACCATAATGCAATCAAAATAACATTTAATAAAAAGCCAGGGGAAAATAGACCAAAAAATAATTGGAAACTAAATAATCTTATACTAAAGAATGATTGGGTAAAACAGCAAATCATAGACATAATTAATAACTTCAACCAAGAAAATGACAATAATGAGACATCATACCAAAATGTGTGGGATACAGCCAAAGCAGTAATAAGGGGAAGTTTTATATCTCTATAGGCCTACTTGCATAAAATAGAGAAAGAGAGGGCCAACAAATTGGGCTTACAACTAAAATTGCTAGAAAAGGAACAAATTAAAAACCCCCAGACAAACACAAAACTTGAAATTCAAAAAATAAAAGGTGAGATTAATAAAATTGAAAGTAAAAAAACTATTGAATTAATTAATAAAACTAAGAGTTGGTTTTATGAAAAAACCAACAAAATAGACAAACCCTTAGTAAACCTGATTAAAAAAAGGAAAGAGAAAAAGCAAATTGATAGTCTTGAAAATGAAAAGGGTGAACTCACCACTAATGAAGAGGAAATTAGAACAATAGTTAGGAGCTACTTTGCTCAACTTTATGCCGATAAATTCGATAACTTAAATGAAATGGAAGAATACCTTCAAAAATATAGCTTGCCCAGATTAACAGAGGAAGAAGTAAGTAGTCTAAATAGTCCCATCTCAGAAAAAGAAATAGACCAAGCTATTCACCTCTTCCTAAGAAAAAGTCCCCAGGACCAGATGGATTTACAGGTGAATTCTACCAAACATTTAAAGAACAACTAACTCCAATGCTATGTAAACTATTTGAAAAAATAGGGATTGAAGGAGTCCTACCAAATACCTTCTATGACACAGACATGGTACTGATACCTAAACCAGGTAGATCAAAAACTGAGAAAGAAAACTATAGACCAATTTCCTTAATGAATATTGATGCTAAAATCTTAAATAAGATATTAGCAAATAGACTTCAGAAAATCATCCCCAGGATAATACACCATGACCAAGTGGGATTTATACCAGGAATGCAGGGCTGGTTTAATATTAGGAAAACTATTAGTATAATTGACCATATTAATAATCAAATTAATAAAAACAATATGATCATCTCAATAGATGCAGAAAAAAGCATTTGATAAAATCCAACATCCATTCCTACTAAAAACGCTTGAGAGTATAGGAATAAATGGATTATTCCTTAAAATAATAAGGAGCATATATTTAAAAC
This sequence comes from Sminthopsis crassicaudata, assembly GCF_048593235.1. Lineage (NCBI taxonomy): Eukaryota > Metazoa > Chordata > Mammalia > Dasyuromorphia > Dasyuridae > Sminthopsis > Sminthopsis crassicaudata. The sequence goes on along the minus strand of NC_133620.1, from coordinate 84,882,389 downwards.
CTTCAGTAAACATCATATGTAATGGTGATAAACTAGAACCTTTCCCTGTAAGATCAGGAGTGAAACAAGGTTGTCCACTATCACCATTACTATTCAATATAGTACTAGAAACTCTAGCCTCGGCAATAAGAGCCGAGAAAGAGATTCAAGGAATTAGAGTAGGAAATGAAGAAATCAAATTGTCACTTTTCGCAGATGACATGATGGTATACTTAGAGAACCCCAAAGACTCTGCTAAAAAGCTATTAGAAATAATTCAGAATTTTAGCAAAGTCGCAGGATACAAAATAAATCCACATAAATCCTCAGGATTTTTATACATTACCAACACAATCCAACAGCAAGAGATACAAAGAGAAATTCCATTCAAAATAACAGTCGATAGTATAAAATATTTGGGAATATATCTACCAAAGGAGAGTCAGGAATTATATGAGCAAAATTACAAAACACTTGCCACAAAAATAAAGTCAGATTTAAATAATTGGAAAGACATTCACTGCTCTTGGATAGGCTGAGCGAATATAATAAAGATGACAATACTCCCCAAACTAATCTATTTATTTAGTGCTATACCAATCAGACTCCCAAGAAACTATTTTAATGACCTAGAAAAAATAACAACAAAATTCATATGGAAGAATAAAAGGTCGAGAATTGCAAGGGAACTAATGAAAAAAAAGTCAGAGGAAGGTGGTCTAAGTGTACCTAATTTAAAGCCATTTGGTATTGGCTAAGAAATAGACTAGTTGATCAGTGGCATAGGTTAGGTTCACAGGGCAAGATAGTGAATAAAAATAGCAATCTAATCTTTGACAAACCCAAAGATCCCAAATTTGGGGATAAGAATTCATTATTTGACAAAAACTGCTGGGAAAACTGGAAATTAGTATGGCAGAAACTAGGCATGGACCCACATTTAACACCACATACTAAGATTAGATCAAAATGGGTCCAAGATTTAGGCATAAAGAACAAAATCATAAATAAATTGGAGGAACATGGGATGGTTTACCTCTCAGACTTGTGGAGGAGGAAGGAGTTTGTGTCCAAGGGAGAACTAGAGACCATTATTGATCACAAAATAGAACATTTTGATTACACCAAATTAAAAAGTTTCTGCACAAACAAAACTAATGCAAACAAGATTAGAAGGGAAGTAACAAATTGGGAAAAAATTTTTACAGTTAAAGGTTCTGATAAAGGCCTCATCTCCAAAATATATAGAGAATTGACTTTAATTTATAAGAAATCAAGCCATTCTCCAATTGATAAATGGTCAAAGGATATGAACAGACAATTTTCAGATGATGAAATTAAAACTATTTCCACTCATATGAAAGTGTTCCAAATCACTATTGATCAGAGAAATGCAAATTAAGACAACTCTGAGGTATCATTACACACCTGTCAGATTGGCTAAGATGACAGGAACAAATAACGATGAATGTTGGAGGGGCTGTGGGAAAACTGGGACACTGATGCATTGTTGGTGGAGTTGTGAAAGAATCCAACCATTCTGGAGAGCAATCTGGAATTATGCCCAAAAAGTTATCAAAATGTGCATACCTTTTGACCCAGCCATACTACTACTGGGCTTATACCCCAAGGAACTACTAAAGAAGGGAAAGGGTCCTGTATGTGCCAAAATGTTTGTGGCAGCCCTTTTCATAGTGGCTAGAAGCTGGAAGATGAATGGATGTCCATCAATTAGAGAATGGTTGGGTAAACTATGGTATATGAATGTTATGGAATATTATTGTTCTATAAGAAATGACCAACAGGAGAAATACAGAGAGGCTTGGAGAGACTTACATCACCTGATGATGAGTGAAACGAGCAGAACCAGAAGATCATTATACACTTCAACAATGATACTGTACGAGGATGTATGCTGATGGAAGTGGATTTCTTCAACATAGAGAAGAGCTAATCCAATTCCAATTGATTAATGATGGATAGAACCAGCTACATCTAGAAAAGGAACACTGGGAAATGAATGTAAACTGTTGTTTTTACCTTCTGAATCCAATTCTTCCTGTGCGACAAAAAATTCGGTTCTACACACATATATTGTATCTAGAATATACTGTAATATATTTAACATATATAAGACTGCTTGCCATCTGGGGGAGGGGGTTGGAGGAGGAAGGGAAAAAATCTGAATAGAAGTAAGTGCAAGGGATAATGTTGTAAAAAATTACCCATGCATATGTACTGTCAAAAATGTTATAATTATAAAATAAAATAAAAATAAAAAAAAAAGATAAAGAAAAGATGAGAAAACAGAACCTGTTTACTAGAAACTTATTTGGAACATAACACACAAAATTAAAATAAGAGGCTGCGATTAAATCTATCATGTTTCAGCTGAAGTAAAAATGACAAACAAGAAAACATTTAACATAAATTTGGTTAAAAGAGATAAATAGGGAAACAGCATTATACTGAAACATATTACAGTCCAGAAACATCAAATATACAACTGACAATATTTCCTTTTTTATAATAACCTTTTTTCAAAATATATGCAAAGATAATTTGCAAAACCTTGTCTTCCTCCCTTCCCACAACCCCTTCCTAGACAGCAAATAATCCAATATATGTTCAATATTTGTAATTCTTCTAAACATATTTCCACATTTGTCGTGCTACATAAGAAAAATGAGATCAAAAAGAAAAAAAAAGTGGAAGAAAACAAAAAGCAAACAACAACAACAAGAAAAAGTGAAATTTTTATTCCTCAGAATCTTTCTGGATGCAGATGACTCTCTAGCACAAGTCTATTGGAACTAGAATTCACCTCATTGTTGAAAAGAGCCATGTTCATCAGAATTGATCATCTTATAATCTTCTTGTTGCTGTGTACAATGTTCCCTTTGTTCTACTCACTTTACTCAGCATCAGTTCATGTAAGTCTCTTCAGGCTTTTCTGAAATCATCCTGCTGATCATTTCTAATAGAACAATTATATTCCATAACATTCATGTACCATAGCTTATTCAGCCATTCCCTATTTTCCAGTTCCTTTGCAATTTTTCCAAATGCATCCTAAATCACATTGAAATGTGATTGAATAATATTTAACAAAATAAAAAAAAAATACAATGCAACAAAGATAATGTTAGTTTGTGATTTTCTAAATCAATATGCATTGTGTAGGAATTCATTTCTCTTTAAGTTTGATATCACTTCCATAGACAATAAATTAATATCATTCAGACAATTAAATGAAAAGTTAAATGAGTTATGGGGAGAAATAGTTCATAAAATTGTAATATTGGGATACCTTAATGTATTATTTTCAGACTAAATCTAATAAAAATAAGTGAAGGAAATTAAAATTTATAAAGAAATTTATAAAGCTTAGAGATGATGGACTTATGGTAACTATTAAATGGAAATAGATATGATTACTCATATTTTAAGTTGTGAATGGTGCCTCTATAAAAATTGATTATGTATTAGTATATAGAAGCCTCACAATTGAAGAAAAGCATAAATATTAAACATAATTTATAAATCACCAAGAAATAAAATTTATTTTTAAATAAAGAATGTGAAAATAGTTAAAATTTATTGAAGATTAACTTAATCCTAAAGAATGAAGGAAAGGGATCAAAGAACAAATCATAGAAACAAAAGGTATTTTCATTAAAATTAACAAAAACATTGAGCTAGCAGACAATAATCTTTGAATTGCAACTAAAGTAGTCCTTGCAGGGAGGAGGGGGAGGAATCATAATCTCTAGATAGTTTAATCAATAAAAGAGAAAAAGTAGCGATCAGTGAATTGTACATGAAACTAAAAAAAAAAAAAAAAAAAAAAAACAAAACAAAAAAAAAACCCCACCAAGTTAAGAAACTAATAAATATAAAAACAATTAAAAACCAAAATAGAAATCTTGAAAATAAAAAAAAATAAACAAAATTAAAAGCAAACATTAATTTAATAAATAAAACTTGGGAGTTGAATTTTTGAAAAAAATATCAGTAATATTTACAAGTTATTGGTCAGTTTGACTTAAAAAGAAAGAGAAAAACCAAATGACCAGAATAAAAAGGCAGAAGTTGAAATTAAAAATAAGAAATAAGGGAAATGATTAGAAACTATTTTGTTCAGTTATATGCCAATAAAAATTGACAACCACTAGATTTGAACAAATCAAAAATGAGCTGCCATATAAGTAAAAGTTCTGGGACCCAATAAATTTACATGTGAATTCTATTAAACTTTTAAGGATCAAATAATTTCAATATTAACTAAGGGAAAAGAGGTAGACAAAGAAGGAGGTCTACAAAATCTCTTTTATTATACAAGTATAATATTGAAACTTGGGAGAGTCAAAAATAGAGAAAGAAAACTATAGACCAATTTTCCTAATGAACATTGTTGCAAAAATAATAAATGAAATATTTGCAAGACTACAGCAACATATTACAAAGATTAGACTGTCTGATAGGATAGGTTTATATCAGGAATGAATAGTTGATACAATATTATTAAAAATTTTCAACATAGCGGCCACATTAATACCAAGAGCAACAAAAATCATGAATATGTCAATAGATGCAGAAGAGGCTTTTGAGGAGATGCATGTATATCTGTTTAAAAAATACACTAGAAAACAGTAATAATCTTTTATTAATATAAGTATTATATTTAAAACCAAAAAACATAATTATTTTTAAAAAATATTTTTCCTAGGTACATGTAAAAAAACTTTTTTAATAATACATTTACATTCTTTATTGTATTTGTTTGTTTCTTTTACATAGCCCCTTATGAAGCATATTGGAAAAGAAAAAGTGAAACAAAGGGGAGAGACCAAGAGGAAAAATGAGCATGTAGTGTTCTTGATGGTTTTCTGGAGATCTTTGGGGCAGCCTTCATTTCAGTAGATTAATCATCACGAGAATACCCACGTGTTAAAGTCCAAATTCTTTATTATCTCTTTCTTCTCCTTTACTTGGGGCCTGGCTAGCTTTCTGGAGGGCCTTCAGACAGGACTTGATTTTAGTGAAGAAAATGCAGGAGGCCAGCCACCACTGTGATGTGAGATGGAGTGAATCTGTCTCTTGAGTTCTTCTGAGTCTACACTTCTCTCCCAAAGTGCAGGAAGGAGGAGAGCCACCAGGAGCCTGATCAAAGATGGAATGTCTCTCTGAGTCCAAGGGCCTGTGCTCCAGCCTCTAGCCACTACAAAGATGGGAAATGAAATGAATGTGTCTCTGAGTCCCACCCTGGCTGAGTTTGTCCCAGTTTATATGCTCTATTATAATTAGATCATCTACAGTATACTGAGTATAAACCAATCATTATATAAGTAGGGAACCATTGTAAGATTAAATCAATCATACTGAACTATTAATCATCATGCTAACCTAGATAACTATTGTCTTATCAATTCCACTGATTTAACACTTTGTAAGAATCCTTGTTTTAAGTACAGAGTTCTGGTTCATAACATAAACAGAAGAAAAAAAATGAGCATAGCATATGGAGATTTCTATTTAGTCTTTATAGACTCTATAGTCTCCATCCCTCTGGCTGTAGATGGCATTTTTCTGTTGAAATTTTCTTGGGGTTGCCTTGGATCATTGAACTGCTGAAAAGAACTATCATAGTTGATTTTCACACAATTTGCTGTTACTGTTTACAACATATTCCTGGTTCTGCTTGTTTCGCTCAGCATAGTTCATGTAAATCTTTCCAGGCTTTTCTAAAATCAACTTGTTCATCAATTTTTATACAACAATAATATTCCATTACTTTCATATACCATCTTATTCGGTCATTTCCCAATTGATGAACATCTCATTTTTCAAATCTTTGTCACCACAGAAAGAGCTGCTGCAAACATTTTTGCAAATATGGGTCCTTTTCCCTCTTTTTGCTTTCTTTGGGATAGAGACATAGTAGTGGCATTGAATCAAAGAATACCCACAGTTTGATAGCCCTTTGGGCATATTTCCAGATTGTTCTCCAGAATGGTTGGATCATTTCACAACTCCACCAACAATTTCCCCACATCCTCTCCATCATTTATCATTATCTTTTCCTATCATCTTAGCCAATATGAGAGGTATGTAGTGGTACCTCAGAGTTGTTTTAATTTGTATTTCTCTAATCAGTAGTGATGTAGAGCATTTTTTTTAATCATATGAACATAGATGGTTTTAATTTCTCCATCTGAAAACTATCTATTCTTATCTTTGACAAAATACATTATTGTTTTTTATTTTTATTTTTTTAAAAAGCTTTTTATTGGAGCAGCTAAAAGGTACAGTGGATTGAGTACTAGCTCTGAAGTCAGGAGAACCTGACTTCAAATCCCATCTCAGACACTTAATACTTCCTAGCTGTGGGACCCTGGAAAAGTCACTTAACACCAGCTGCCTCAGCAAAAAACAAACAAACAAAAAAAACTTTTTATTTACAAAACATACGCACAGATAATTTTTCAATACTGACCATTGTATACATAGCCTTGTGTTTCAGATTTTCTCCTACTTCCCCCCACACCCTCCCTTAGATGTCAAGCAATCCACTATATGTAATACATGTTAAAATATATGTTAAATCCAATATGTATAAGCATATTTATATAATTTTCTTGTTGCACAAGAAAAATAAGATCAAAAAGGAAAGAAAATGAGTAAGAAAACAATGTAAGCGAACAACATCAAAAAGAGTGAGAATGTTATGTTGTAATCCATATTAAATTTCCACAGTCCTCTCTCTCTGTGTAGATGGCTTTCTTCAATAACAAAATCATTAGAACTGAAATCAATCATCTCATTGTTAGAAAGACTCACACTTATCAGAACTGATCATCATATAATATTTTTCCAATTGATTAGATCTGACTTTATTTGTGTGGAAAGTGTTTTGTAGTTGTGTTCATATAGTTCCTGACTTTTCCTTGGAAGATTCCCAAATATTTTATACTATTGACAGTTATGTTGAATGGAATTTCTTTTTGTATTTTTTGCTGCTGGACTTTGTTGGTAATATATAAAAATGCTGATGATTTATGTGGATTTATTTTGTATCCTGCAACTTTGCTAAAGTTGTGAATTGTTTCCAGTTGTTTTTTATTTGATTCTCTAGGGTTCTCTAAATATACCATCATATCATCTGCAAAAAGTGATAACTTGGTTTCTTCATTACCTATTCTAATCTCCTTTTCTTCTCTTATTGCCAAAGCTACCATTTCTAATACAATATTGAATAATAATGGTGATAGTGGGCAACCTTGTTTCATTCCTGATCTTATTGGGAATGATTCTAGTTTGTCTCTATTACATATGATGCTTGCTGATAGATTTAAATAGGTGCTACTGATAATTTTAAGAAAAAGTCCATTTATTTCTATACTGTTTGTTTTTTAATAGTAATGGGTGTTGTATTTTATCAAATTGTTTTTCTTCATTTATTAAGATAATTATATGATTTTTGTTAGTTTGGTTATTGATATAGTCACTTATGCAAATAGTTTTCTCAATTTGGAACCAGCCCTGAATTCCTAGTATAAATCCTATTTGGTCATAGTATATTATATTGAGGATGACTTTCTGTAATCTCGTTGTTAATATTTTATTTAAGATTTTTGCATAAATATTCATTAGATAAATTGGTTTATAATTTTCTTTCTCTGTTTTTACCCTACCTGGTTTAGCTAGCAGCACCATATCTGTGTCATAAAAGGAATTTGGTAGGACTCCTTTCTTTATTTTTTTTCAAATAGTTTATATAGTGTGGCAATTAATTGTTCTTTAAATGTTTGGTAGAATTCACATGTAAATCCATCTGGCCCTGGAAATTTTCTCTTATGGAGTTGATTAATAGCTTGTCCTATTTCTTTTTTAAAATAGGACTATTTAAATAATTTATTTCCTCTTCTGTTAACTAGGACAATCTCTATTTTTGTAGATATTCCTCCATTTCACTTAGATTATTAAATTTATTGACATATAGTTGGTCAAAGTACCTCCTAATTATTACTCTAATTTCCTCTTCATTGGTGGAAAGTTCTTCCTTTTCATTTTTGAGATTAACAATTTTATTTTTTTCTTTCCTTTTTTAAATCAAATTAAAGGTTTATCCATTTTGTTTGTTTTTTCATAAAAGCAACTCTTAGTTTTATTTATTAATTCAATACTTCTCTTGTTTTCAATTTTATCAAACCCCCCTTTTCTTTTTTTATTATAGCTTTTTATTTACAAGATATATGCATGGGTAATTTTTCAGCATTGACAATTGCAAAATCTTTTATTCCAATTTTTCCCCTCCTTTCACCCATCCTCTCCTTCAGATGGCAGGTAGACCAATAAATGTTAAATATGTTTAAGTATATGTTAAATACAATATATGTATACGTATCCATGCAGTTATTTTGCTGCACAAGAAGAACTGGATTTTGAAATAATGTATAATAAACCTGTGAAGGAAATCAAAAATGCAAGCGGACAAAAACAGAGTGATTGGAAATGCTATGTAGTAGTTTACACTCATTTCCCAGAGTTCTTTTGCTGGGTAGAGCTGATTCTATTCATTATTGAACAAATGGAACTGATTTGGTTCATCTTACTATTGACGAGAGCCACGTCCATCAGAATTGATCATCATATAGTATTGTTGTTGAAGTATATAATGATCTCCTGTTCCTGCTCATTTCACTCATCATCAGTTCATGTTAGTCTCTTCAGGCCTTTATGAAATCATCCTGCTGGTAATTTCTTACAGAACAATAATATTCAATATCATTCATATACCACAATTTATTCAGCCATTCTCCAATTGATTGGCATCTACTCAGTTTCCAATTTTTGGCCGTTAAACAGAGGGCTGCCACAAACATTTTTGCATATACAAGTCCCTTTCCCTTCTTTAAGATCTCTTTGGAATATGAGCCCAGTAGTAACACTGCTGGATCAAAGAGTATGCACAGTTTGATAATTTTTTGAGCGTAGTTCCAAATCGTTCTCCAGAATGGCTGGATATATTCACAATTCCACCAACAAATGTATCAGTGTCCCAGTTTTCCCACATACCCTCCAACATTCAGCATTATTTTTTCCTGTCATCCTAGCCAATCTGACAGATGTGTAGTGGTATCTCAGAGTTGTTTTAATTTGCATTTCTCTGATTAATAATGACTTGGAGCATCTTTTCATATGGCTAGAAATAGTTTCAATTTCTTCATATCCTTTGACCATTTATCAATTGGAAACTTCCATTTTCTTTTCAGAATTTCAAATTTGGTATTTAATTGAGAGTTTTTAATTTGCTCTTTTTCTGGCTTTTTTTTTTAGTTGTAAGTCCAATTCATTTGATTTGCTCTTTCTCTATTTTATGCAAGTAAGCATCTAGAGCTATAAATTTCCTTTAATAACCACTTTGGCTGTATCTCACAAATTTTGGTATGTTGTCTCATTATTGTTATTCTCTTGGATGAAGTTATTTATTGTATCTATGATTTGTTGTTTCATCCATTCATTCTTTAGAATTAAATTATTTAATTTTCAATGAATTTTTGATCCTATTTTTTCATGACTTTTTATTGCATGAGATTTTTATTGCATCATGATCTGAAAAAAATGAATTTACTATTTCTGCTTTTCTTCATTTGATTTTGAGGTTTTTATTTTAATGGGCCAGAATTCTGGATTAATGTATTTGAAACAAGGACTCTTACAACAAAGTATTAACTCAGTGGAATTGAGAAGACAATGATTATCTAGTTTAGCATGAGAGTTATCTAGTTCAGTATGATGATTGGTTTATACTTAGTATACTGTAATGATGTAATTGTAATAGAATATATAAACTGGTACAAACTCAGCATGACAGAGACTTCAAAATAAAGACAGCCCTGGTGGCTATTGTGCCCTCTGCATTTCTCCACTGAAACCAAGACCCATTCTGGAGGGCCTCCAGGATGGCCTTCATCTTGAAGTCTGTCTCCTCTCCCAGATCATTTAGCTCTTATATACTCTATTATAAGTGTATCATCGTAGGTGTCAATCTTGTAGAATAGGTGTCAATTTATAGGACTATATTAAGTACTAGAGAATCATTGTCTTAATTCTACTGAGTTAACATCTTGTTTCAAGATTAAATCAATTATAGTAAACTAGAGAACTATTATCACCATAACCATTGTCTTATCAATTCCACTGAGTTAACACTTCCTTTCAGATATACTTCTCCAGAGTTCTGCCCTTTACATTTTATACCCTAATACATCATCAATTTTTGAATAGATTCCATGAGTAAAAAGTAAACTCCTTTCTGTCTCCATTCGATTTTCTCCCAAAATCTATCATACCTAACTTTTCTAACATTTTGTTTATCTCCTTAACTTCTTTCTTATTTATTTTGTGATTTGATAGATCTAGTTCTGAAAGCACAAGGTTGAGATCTCCCATTAAACTATATTTAGTTTTGCTGTCTATTTCTTCTTGCATCTTTCTTAACTTCTCCTTTAGGAATATGGATGCTATACTATTTGGTGCATATATGTTTGGTATCAATATTGCTATATAATCTATGGTACCATTTAATAAGATAAAATGTCCTTCCTTATATATTTTAATTATCTATCTTTGCTTTTACTTTATCTGAGATCAAGATTGCTACCCCTGCTTTTTTTTACTTCACCTTTTGACAGAGTGGTGATTGATTCAGAATTCAGATTGAGGGATGAATTTTTTGGACATGTCCAATGTGGATATTTATTTTGTATAATTATGACAATTTGTGACAGCGGTTTTGTCTTCTTTTACTTTTCCCTGGAGATGGGAAAAATGAGATAAGAAGAAGAGAAAATAGATTTTTGTTAATTAAATAAAATAAAACGTAGCTTTAAAAAAGAAGGAAAAAACCCAAATCAAAAAGTAGAAATTGCAACACATAAAGAGCAAATAAAAGAAATTGTAGCAAATTATTTTGAACAATTATATGGGAATAGGAAGGAAGCAAATATCTTTCAAACTGTTGATAATAATTTTTACTCAAATAATAACAGAAAAGATGTGAACATAAAAGATAACAAAAAAGAATTCCTAATATGTAAAATTTAAAGTATTAGTTGGATAAATACAGTTAAAATTATAAGGAAAGCAATTAAATGGAAAAAAAATCATGGTAAGTTTCTCCAAAATAGTCATTATATATGTGTGTGTATGTGTGTGTATAATATTGATAAAACCCATAAAAGAATAATTTTCCAATAGATAGACATGGTAGCTTTCAAATGAAGAAATGCAGATCATTAACAACCATATGAACAAATGCTCTGAATCACTAAATGATACATAAACTAAAATAACTGAGGTTCCACTCTCATAACATCAGATTACCAAATATGACAAAAGAGGAAAATGACATTCATTGAAGGGTAATAGAGTACATGCACATACTTTTGCTTAAGGAAACAAAGGACCTCAATAATATGAAAATTCATGGATTTTATGTGTCTTTCTTGTTTTTTTTTTTTAATTATGCTTAAAATTTTTTTGCAGATGATCAAGGTCATAATTAAAAGAAAAATCCTGAATAAATCTATGTGTGTTGGGGAGAAACATAAGAAAAGAAGTAACTGAAAACCATATTATGGAAGCAAAAAGCTAAAACATGTATTAGAATGTTTAGCTCAGAGTATAACAAGATTATGAATATATATGCAAATGTGTATATTATATATATATGTGTGTGTGTGTGTGTGTGTGTGTGTGTGTGTGTGTGTGTGTGTGCGTGTGTCTTGGTGGGAAGGAAATGGAATTGGTGTAATTGGAAGCAGAATATTCTCTGGAGTCCCAGCTTTCTCATGATAGGGCTTGACTAAACTGGCATCTGAGATTCCTTCCACCTCTAAATATATAAATATTTAAGGGGGCAGAGTATCAATTTGCGTATATATTTAAAATATTCCCCTGTAGAAGATAGATTAAATTTATTTGATATAGCATCAGAGGACAAAAGTAGAGCCAATGGGTAATTGAATTTAGCTTAGTGTAAAGAAACATTTTCCAAAATTTCAGCTGTCCAGAAATAGAATAAGCTGCTTTATGAAGTAGTAAATTCTTTATCCCTAGACTGCTTAAAAATAGTGCATGGACAATCATATGTTTGTGTCTTAGAGCAGATTACAACTCTAAGATTCCTCTCAGTGTCCCTAGAAGCTCCACAGAAATGATAAATCTTTGGCATTGAGTAGATTCTTCTACTTGTGACATCTTAATGAATGGAAAAATTAAGCAATGCCTTGTCTAGGTTACTTCCTTATAATTAGTGACTAAATACTCACATTTTTTTAAGTGTTGTGTGTGGGTAGAGGAAGGGGACAATATCTCACAATGACCAACATTTCCTCTGAGTTTTTAATTTAAATAAATTGGGAAAGATTCTTTTAGACCTTTCAGTTTCCAAAAGCTTCCAAAAGTTAGTGCTTCCATACCTCTCTGTCACAAGCCTACAAACATAGGAAATAATTATTTCATTTGGCAATACATAACACAGGAATAAGATGGAATATTTATTGTTAAGCGATGAGTGTGTTCTAACCTCACGCTACTGCACTGACTTTATTTCTATTCTATCTCTATTATACAAGAATATTTGTAGATAGTTTCTGTGTTTACTCCTCATTTTCTTTTATTTCTTTTTAAAAATTTCCACATCAGTCATATTGTGAAAGAAGAAACAGAACAAAAGGGAAAAGCCACAAAACAAACAAATGAAAGTAGTATGCTTCAATCTACATTTAGACTACTGTTTTTTCTCTGAATGTGGATGGCATTTTCTATCACAAGTCCTTTGAAATGGTCTTTACTCATTATATTGCTGAGAAGGGCTAAGTCAGTCACAGTTCATTATCACTTAATGTTGCTGTTATGTTTACAATGCTCTCCTGAATCTTCTCATTTCATTCAGCATCAGTTCATATAAATTTTTTCAGCTTTTTCTGAAAGCCACTCTCTCATTTATGCCATGATATTCATATACAAAAATGTCTTCAGCCATACCTCAATTAATGAGAATCCTATCAGTTTTCAATTATTTGACACCATAGAGATATCTGTTATAAATATTTTTGTATGTGTAGGTATGTTCCCCATTTTTATGATCTTTTAGGGATGCAGTCCTAGTAGTGGTATTGATGGATCAAAGGATATATACAGTTTGATTCCATTGACAATGTATTAGTGTTTCAATTTTCCCATGTCTTCTCCAATATTTATAATTTTACTTTTCTTTTATATTAACCTTTCTGATAGATGTGAGGTAGTACTTAAAAGTTGTTTTCATTTGAATTTCTCTAATAGTGATTTAGATCATTTTTGCTCTATAGCATATGGCTATAGATAGCTTTAATTTGTTCATCTGAAAACTTCCTTTTGATATCCTTTTGGGAAATGATTTATATTCTTATGACTTTGTCCCTCTGCCTGCTAATTCTCCTGAATTACTTCAGTTCAAATCTTACCTGGAAGTCTTTCACAGTCTTGCCTTACTCTGCCCTTATTGTTGGTGACATCTTTGAGATTAACTTCTATCTAACTCTATTCATATTTTCTAAGCACATAGATGTTTGCATGTTGAGATTGAAATGTTTTTTAAAGTTTCACAGTGAGTAAAGTTCCACCACAAGTTATATCTTTTGAGTCTTAATTAAGTGCTCTTTCATCATTCTGTGCTATGTATGTATATGATAGGACCAGGATTCCCCATTTCATGCTAATACAGATTCATTTTTCTAAAATGAAGTAAAGATGAATCTGGAGTTTAAATGTGCTTTGACTTCCTTGACAGTTTTCTAATCACCTAAAGGCAAATTTTAAAAAATATAACAGATTTGGGGCCCCTCAGACATGACAGATTTCTTTGTCTAATAACATTTGCAATGCCTGCTTCTGTTTGATTCATCTGATATATGTGAATATATATATGTATATATATGTATATAATATACACATTTATATATACATATATACACATACCTCTCAGGTAAAATATCATTGAATGAAAAATCTGTTCTAATCTTACTTCACACTGACTTCCCATTTCTTTTCTCTCTCTATTAGACATGATTTAGGGAAATTATTTTGATGACTGGAGGATGTATATTCCCATAGTCACACAGCTAGTAAATGTCAGATATAACATTTGAATCCAAGATTTTCTGATTCTTAGGCCAATATCCTATCTGTTATATTACTTTGATCAGAAGTTACTCATGCTAAAAAGATTATGGATCCATTAAGTATCAAATTATGTCCCCAAATGTATCTTTGGTATGCTATCATTTAGCACACATTATATTATCTCTTCTGGAGGATATAAAATATATGCATCTGTCTCATTTGTAGAAGGGAATAGTTATCTGTTGCAAAAGTACAAAAAGATAATGAAGATTTGAATTAGACCAATGGAAGTGAGAAAATAATGCAGGAGACATTCATTCTAAGTAATTCCATGAGAGGGTTGCAGGTACCTTTGGTTTTTCAAGGAGACATTGACTTTAGGCAAATTAATATAACTTGTTTGGTTTTAATGAAAGAATGTTCTGTTAAGTCTGAGAGCTGCCGAATGCTGACTGAGACATAGTCAATATTTTTATGCCATCTTTTTGTAATAAATACTTTTTTTTACCTCAAAACTCAGTGTTTCTATCTATCCTGGCATGCTAGTTACTTCTCCTTCACAATTATTCTTGCTAGCAATAAGAAAAACTGTTGCTAATTATCAGAATTATAAGAATTCTATACCTCTCTCTCTCACTTTTTGTGTAAAGTACTGAGAACAAGTCTCCATTCTCCAAAGATGAAAGGCATGCTTTCCTGCTTCGCAAAAGTATATTCCCAGCATGGATTTTGGGTTTTGAAATTCATAGAGGAGACAGTAAGCCACCAGGGATTCTTAATAATAAGGAACTTTCATTTCCAGGGATCTTCATGGTTTGGAAAACTAGTTATCCATATCACATAACTTGAAATCAATAAAATGTAGGTAAAGCAAATTTCCTTATTTGCCTTTTACAACAATACAAAATGAGCCTCAAGGAGGCCAAGATCACAAAGCTACTATATCTTGGACTTCAAATCCTTTGTCCTTTTAAACATTCTATGGAGGAAAGGTCAAATTTTATGTAGTGGTAGTGATAAGGATATGCCCGGGTCACAACAACAATGAAAAAAGTGAAAATTGGTATTTTTTGAAGGAGTGAATACATTAGGCAAATTTATTTATTTTACTGAGATAATTGGCTTAAGTGACTTGCCCAGGGTCACACAGCTAGGAAGTGTTAGTATCTGAGGACAGATTTGAACTCAGGTTCTCCTCACTTCCGGGCTGGTGCTCTATCCATTGTGCCACCTAGCTGCCTCTTAAATAATATAATTTCTCTTAGTCTCAGTTTCCTAATCTATAAAATGGGGATAATAAGAACACTAACATCATATGAATGATATGAAGAACAAATAAATTAATATAAGGAAACCAAGTTCAAACTTTATAGCATTCTACAAATGATAGCTTTGAGGTTAAACTAAGTCAAATCTATCCTAATTTAGATTAAATTAGATTAGGCTGACATTGATACTGAAGTACTGTCAACTGAACTAATCACCTTGTTTCTATTTTCTTCTATTATTTCTCATTCTCTTAGAGAATAAGATAACAAGGTTCAATCTTCCCCTCTTCCAACATCCCAAACATAATTACAGAAAACTGTTGATATAAGGACAGAAATTATTAATGTTATCTATCTCTCTCTGAATGACCTTACTAATGTCAGCATTTCCAGCAAGATAGTGTCTATTAGGTTGATCTGGATCAGACCTTATGTTTTTTCCTGAGACCTTGCCTTATGGCAGAAACTGGATCAAGGTGATCTAGGTCTTGGTTGTCCTTGCCCCATTTCATTGAACTTCATGTCATGAAGAGCTAAATAGCCAGAAGGAAGTGGTTCTTCTTGCTGGGATTGCCAAAGGCTATTGGGATCTCATGAATTGAATCAATGATGAGAATGGAGTACATTCCAGGCATGAGGGAATGCAATAATAATTATGAATGAAAGGGTAACTGATGGAGGAAGGACAAATCAATAGTGAATGGAAGCATTTCTGCTGCCAAAAACTGTGACTTGGATGAAAAAAATGGCAAGATGAGAAAAAAAGAAATCAAATATGATAGCAAAAGACATCTCACTATTAGAAGACAGGAAGTATGGAAGGAAAGAATCATGCTATGACAATGGAAAGAAGGAGAAACCCAGTTTTCTGTGGTTTCTCTGGAGGTTGATGAAAAGTAGATGAGTTGGTGTATTTGTTCTCAGTTTCTTATTTTAGTCAGCAGATGAAATAAATTTATTTCAAATGACCAAAATAGAAAAAATGGGGAAAAATAAAACTAGAGTGGAACCTCCCTACTCCCTACTTAGAGGATAGAACCTCCCTACTCCCACTTAGAGGATAGAAAATCATCTATTTATTTTGTCAGAGATATAGATAAATTGGTGCTGAATGAAGCATTAAATGACAGGTCATAAAGATGACAACCATAGTAGTCAGTTGGCTAGTAAGTCAGTCAACCAGCCTTTATTTATTAAGCACTTACTATCTGCTAGTTCTAATGGATGAAGATACAAAGAAAGGCAAAAAAAAAAAAAAAAAAAAAAAAAAAAAAAAAAGAACAAAATCAGTCGCTGTCCTCAAGGAGTGTATATTAGAAATATATATAAGATATTTGCAGGGTAGATGGAGGTGATATTGACTGGAACTGATTGGACAAAGTTTTCTCAGTTTAAGATTGTCACATGATCCCTATTGCAAGATTAAGAAGATCAGGTCTCAAAAGATCAGACCCTTAGGAAGTGAGGAACCTATGGGAAGCAGACAGTGTTGGTGACTGTTGGTCATGGATGGTTATCACTTTTAGTCTATCCAATAAAAAGGCTTGGGTCTTTTAAAATCCCTGACAAGCTGGAAGCTAGTCGGGTTTCACGAGCACATGGCAGGAGCTGAGATAGCTCCTAGGTGTGAGTCTGGGCCTCTCCCTGCAGGAACTAAATAAATGCTTTCTCTTTGTACCTGAAGATGTCTCTGATTAGTTAATTTGGGAAAGGAAGTCTAATACCCCCACACAATATGAAAAGGGAGGTACTTTATTTCATGTTTCTTTCTCCATGTCTGGAATTCTCTGCCTTTCACCTTCACTTTTTAGATTTTTTTTTTTTTTTTTTTGCTTTCTTCAATATTTAGCTCAAATCTTATCTTTTTTAGGATATTTTTCTAGATTTCCCTCATCTGTTAATGTTTTCCCATCTAGGTTTTTAAGTTCCTCAAATGCAAAACAATCTCTTTTTCTTTAAGTTTTTCCCCAGGAGAGAGTTTTGGACACAAAATTTGCTCAATAAAGACCTTGTGGTTTATTCTCAAAAGAGGACCATGATGTCATAGAGGTGATGCGGTGGGTAAAAAAATAGTAATAGAATGGCCTCTTTTACCTAGTCAAAAAAATATGAATCTGGAAAAGGAAAACTTCAGGATTTCTGGCCAAAACAGAAACAATCACTATTTACATTCACTCGGAGCCAATCAGGGCCCAAACAATGACTAAGTGGAGCTTGTTCTGGGACCCATTGTTGATCTGTCCATGAGAGGCAGAGAGATTTAGATTTAATTCATGGTCCTAGCTCATAGTCCTCAAAGATATACTGCAAAGTTTCAGCCACTGGGCCCAGATGGCTCCAGAGGAGAAAGGGAGGCTGGTTGCATAGAACCTCCTCACTTAAATCTAATTCACTTACATGTCATGGCATCATCTCCCTGATGCCATAGTCTTTTTCTAAAAAAGAAGGGTAAATAGCAACTTTCTTCCTTCCTGCCTGCCTGCCAGCCTTCCTGCCTTCCTTCCGATTTTATTCAGACTTGCTTTCTTATACTGTCATGAATTGAGCCTCCTTTTGCATGACAAAAAAAAAAAAAAAAAAAAAAAGACTTGCTGATTATTCTGTGACCTATTTCCCTAAGGAATGGAATTTCAGCAAGCTGAGTTGGGAAGAGGTAGCCCTGTCCTTTATGTACAGAATGTGATTCCAGAGAGAGAATGTAGACATTGACTAAAAGAGGAGTGAAGTTGGTAAAGACAGCTTTGGAGAGGAGAGATATTTTTCATTTCTATTTTAAGAGAAGACAAATGTGGTGTTAGGTGCTCTTCCAGGCTAAATTCAGGGAGGAGAGGAAAAAAATAGATTTTCAAAATAAAAACTGTTTTCGACACAACACTGATTTCTAGCCAACTTCTTTAGGGGAGACATTATGGGATTTCCCCTTGGGTGAGATAGTGTCCTCTTTCTTGACCGACCTGAAATCTCATCTCCTATCTAAAGAACTCATATTTTTTTCTTGTATACCTTTGGCATATCCTAGCTTTTGTCACTCATTATTTGCTTGTCACTCATTATTTGCTTGGATAAATGGATTTACTTTCTAGTCGGCTTTCTTTCTAGTGAGATGGGTGGGTGCTACCTAAATTTGGAGACAGGAAGACTAAATTAAAATGTGACCTCTGATAGTTACTAGCTGTTTGACTTTGGTTAAGTTACTTCCCTCCCTCAGCCTCAGTTTCTTAATCTGTAAAATGGAAATAATATTACCTGCCTCCTAGAGTTGTGAAAATATGAGAGAATTTTTGTAAAGTACTTTTCAAACTTTAACATACTGTATATATGTTAGTTATAGTTATTATTATTTTTATGGTGGTATTTGTGGTATTAGTAATATTAGTACTGGTCAGTACTATTGTTGATAATCTTTTGCATAACTAGCACTTGGTTAAAAGGGGCTTACTTTTGGGTATGAGCTTTAGTACCCTTGCTCCTTATGGGAAAGTGATGAGAGAAGTTAGCTAAACAGAACTAAACTTTTAAATCTAAATTTTTTTCCTCTAGATCAGCAACATTTAAGGATTCAGAGAGACATAATTCTAGTTTAATCATCCTCACAGCAAAACAAATGGACAGCTTGTTCCCCTTAAGGGAGGAATTGTAGTCTCTCTCCGGTAGAGAAATAGCATGATTAGACTATCACTTAAGGAAAACAAAAACTACTTTGGCAGTTGTGAGGAGGATTCATTAGATAGATTGAGACTTGGAGCAGAGATATCAATTTGGAGCCCATTGTAATGAGAGGTGAAGAATACTTGAAGCAGGGTGAAGCATATGATTGAGAGAAGAGGTTAGATTAAAAGAATGTGAAGATCAAAACAATCTGATGGTAGCTCACTAAATATATGAGATAAGTGAAAATGAGAAATCAAAGAGAAAACAAAAATTATATACTTTGGAGACTTGGAAAAATGGTATAGTTTTCAATAGAAATAGGGGAATATAATTAGAGAGAAAGGTTTGGGCATAAGCATAATTGAACTTTATTTTGGGCAAGTTAAATTTAAGCTGTATTCTGGATATCTTATTTAAACTATCCTATACACATCCAGTGATGATAAACTAAGGAACTAAGGAGAGAGAATGAGGTTGAATGGGGAGCTGATTAAGTCACTGTGAGAGAGTCTAGTGGGAAAGGAGAATCAACTGACCAACTTACCACTGTTCTCCTGAAAATATTGAATATGATGTTTTAGGCGAATATGATGAAACCACAGTCCTGGATACTCTCCAGTCTTAGAACATATCACTGACTGATAATTGCACTATTTACTCATATTTATTCATTACCCTGACTCCAGTCCACTAAACTCCCAGAATAAACTTTAGTCTAATTATACTTCCTCTATATGATATTGATATTTTTTTAAACTTTTACCTTAAATTTTAATAAATTTAATTTAATTTTATTCTAGCTTCTAACAAATGTCAAGACAAGACAACTTTTGTTATAAGCTGCATAGACTTATAAAGTGTTTATTGAACTTGTTCCTTCATGAGAATTAGCACATTTTCTTCTCTTCCAGAGCTTCCTGCAGGAGCTAATAGAGATTTTTGACACCTACTTTTTTGATCAAAAAGGAGTTAATGACCCATTTATAGACAAAAACTGTGGTAGCTTATATCAGTTCTTTTGAATCTTAGATCTTTCAGTGGGTAATTTTGGAATAATTTGGACACATACATATATGATGAATTAGTTTGTGCAGAAATCTAGTCATATAAAATCCTAACTTCTAAAAAAATGGATGGGGCTATGCTAATCCTATTTGTTGGTATCTCAATTTGCAATGAGTGTATCTATGTAGTTTAACTAGTGTAAAGGTTAGCTCTTCCTTTTCATCCAGATCCTGGGATGCACAGGGCCATAAATGGACAAACATGCTCCACAAGACAATGAAGGATATTATGATAGCATACTTTCCCCACACATCCTCAGGAATTTGTAATATATCCTTTACCTCACTTCTTCCTGATTCTTAAATTTGAAATTCCAAACTAGTATTTTGAGTCCCAGATTTGCTAAATTTAGGGTCCAGTGTGAACTTTGAAGACTGAGTAAGAACAAGTGGTCTTATATCAATAAGAACAAGTAGTCTCAACCTCAGTAGTAGTTGAAATAATTAATGAAATTCCACTTCAGTCTGGACAAATTTTTCTTTTTTTTAAATTAAAGCTTTTTATTTTCAAAACATATGCGCAGATAATTTTTCAACATTGACATTTGCATAGACTTGTGTTGCACATTTTCCCCTTTTCCCCCACTGCCTCCCCTAGATGGAAAGCAATCCAATATGTGCTACACATGTTAAAATATGTTAGATCCAATGTATGTAAAATTATTTATACAATTATCTTGCTGCACACAAAAAATCAGATTGAAAAAGAAAGAAAATGAGTAAGAAAACAAAATGTAAGTGAACAACAACAAAAAGAGTGAGAATGTTATGTTGTGATCCACACTCAGTTCCCACAGTCCTCTCTTTGTGTATAGATGGCTCTCTTCATTACAAGACCATTGGAACTGGCCTCAATTATCTCATTGTTGGAAAGATTAATATTTATCAGAATTGATCATTGCATAATATTGCTGTTGCCTGTAGAGTGATCTCCTGGTTCTGCTCATTTCATTTAGCATCAGTTCATGTATGGACTAATTTTTCCCAGGACAGAATTTACAGGGGGGAAAAATTTTTAATATTTACATTTGCCCCTTTTCCCACTTATGCCAGGGATCTTGTGGCAGTCTATAATCTAGTCACAGTTCAAAATTCAATAAAAATCTTATATAAGGTATGGAAACACTATCTTGAGAAAGTGTAACAGCTCATTGTTGTTCAACCCAACCATGAGAACCTGGAGCACATTCAGATATCCTGGATGCTTAACCAATGACAAAGCTAGTGGGTATTATTTTTAGAAAGTTCAATTTTGTCATCAATCACATCACAAGGCATCATGACCTGAAGGTTGATAAACTAGCATAAGAAACATATTTTAGGTACTTGCTGACTTAACTCCCTTTACAAATAATTCGAAATACCACAAACATTTCAACTCTTTTCCAACTATGATTACTAAATTAGTTGTTCCAGCATCATCAGGCACAAAAAGCCTTTATATCCAGGTCAAGTTGTATACCCAGTAGGCTGACATTACTGCCATATGTGTAGGTTAGATGAGTCTTCATTAGGTTCCTATGCTTTTGTTCACATAATTTGAAGGATAGGGCTTCATCTTTGCCAAAATAACCCAGAGTTCTACTCAAATTTTGTGTTAGTCTAAAAAAATGCATTCTGGTCTTGCATAAAACCTCCTTGAGGTATAAGACTCCTGTCACTTTTCTCTGTGTCCAGTGTGTTTCTTCTTTTTGACTATTGTTTTTTCTCTTCTAGATTCCTTTATATATGTAATATTCCATATTGTAGTCTTCCAAATTGTAAATTTCTATGTCCTATGTCATAACAGGAGCTTCTTGGCAAAATTCTTGGTTTTGCCTGTAAAATCATAATTGAAAGAAAATCCAGATAAACCTGATGGAAACACCCCCTTTCACCTATCCTGCTATGATTTTGAAGGTAAAATAGACGTATCCCTATATTGAACTAAGAAGAGAGATGAGAGTGTTCACATTTCTAATAGCAGCCTCTCCCAGAATTATCAAATTCCTTTCACCTTTTTCTATGACCTATGCCCAGTGACTGAATCCTGATATATGCTTTGTCCTAAACTGTTCTCTTTTCTCTGTTTTCATGTATCTGGGTATTTTAAGTTAGATTTTATGCCTTCCTGGTGTGAATTAATATGGATCCATAATAAAGGCTTATTTCTTTTATATCACTGGATAGTCAGTCTATCCTTTTTTTTTTTTTCTTCTTTTTTTCTTTTTTTGAAAGCCTCCAAATCTCAAACCACTGCACTGGACTGTGAAAACAAATAAATATCTGTCCATGAATAAAAATTAAAAGTGTTCTTGGAAAGAAGATATTTTCCAGCTGGGTTGACTATAATAAATTTAAAAATTGAGAAATGGGTGAAACCACCCAATTTTTACAGATAAAACAAATGTAAAAACAAAAACGTCCAATTTAAAGACAGGAATACTTGGTTTGGGGCCTTTTGGTTCACAAATATATCTGTCCATCTGTCTAAATGTTTCAAAAACAGGGTCAAGGATCTTGTAGGGAAGCCTTATTATAATGACCACCAACTATCTATTATTTTTGGACAGAAGCAATACTTGATTTTAACAGAGAGCTGCTTTCTTCCCAGAAATGCATTGCTATTCCAGTGAAGGTATGCCTGATGATTTATTTCCATGGGCAAAACTTCCTATAAATGCAAGAGTATCCTTGTTCCTATAAATTTAGCAGATAGTCTCATTATCCTGACATCTTCCAGAGGATTCAATAGTTAATTTTCCATTTTTAAATATTATATCTTCATGGCAGTACAAATAAAAATACCCCTTTCTATTTCACTTCATCCCTAATCGCATGAGAAAATATAACCTTTCAGCCAGACCCTTGAACATCATTTTAGGTGATGTTCCTCCTATTGTCAAGATGTTTAGATTTCCTGGCTGTCTACTATGGAATCCTGTTATAAGGATAACTCAATTTCCTTGCCCACTTAATATCAGTATTGGATACTGAGCAAGTGCTAGATTTGGAGTCAGAGGAGATGAATTCAAATCCTATCTAATGGTGTGATCTTGACAAATCAATTATCTTCTATGAGTCTCAGGGTTTTTTAATCTTAAAATTAGAGAATTGACCCCTTAGTTGATGTCTAATGTACTTTTCAGATCAAAATCTATAATTCTTTGATCCCTTTTTATGTAAATATATTTTCTTTTATACTATTTTTCTTCATAATATCATTCACCCTCATAGTTTTAATTGCCACTTCCATGCGGAAGAATTAATCAACAAGCATATATTAAGTAGATACTATGAGCCAAGCAGTGTGCTAGACACTGGAAATACAAAGATTAAAGTTAAATAATCCCTTATTTCTGTCAAGGAATTTATATGCTATAGGGGAAAATACAATGTTACTTATTAAACATTTATTAAGCATCTATTAGCTCTATCTCTAGTTCTGCTTCCACTTCTGATTTTGGAAACACTAATTAACTTTCTGTAGAACACTTTTTTTAGAGAAAACAGATAGGAAAATATGGTCTAAAATTCTATTGAGGTTAGCAGAAAATGATGAGAAATATTCAAGAATGAAATTCAGAAAACATAAAGAGAAAAAAATTCTGATAAGATAGAAAACAGAGAGCTGTCCAAAAATCCAAATGTGAATGTAGGGAACTCATCAAACACTCCAAATTAAAATGTATATGATGAAAGCAAGATCATGCAATGCATAAATACATAAACGAGGTAGGTATTATCATATTAGACTGTTAAAGGTCAGGATGAGTTGAGGTTCTCTAAGAATTTGAAGGAAGATAAAATGGTTAGGGGAAATAAGAATATTAAAAGGAATATAGATGATCTAATTATGATGAATAGGAAGAAATATTAACTACTTAGTTTTTATTTTTCTCTACTTAATATCAAGGAGAGTTATATTTGGATAGGGAAAGACAGAAAATAAATTGCTAATGGAGGGTCATAGTAAGAAGATATTTAGTTGCTTTTAATGAGTTCTTATCATACCCTTCCATAAACATTATCTTTCCAAACTGAAGGAATTGATGGATGAACCTAATATTAATGATCTCTAATAATTCTATGTTCATAGGAGAAATTGTGCAAGATTGATTTCTTAATAGGGGGTAAACAGTGAAATCTTAAAACTATTGGCTGGTGATCTGAACTTAGATTCTTGGTAGAATTGTAGACTCTGTCTGGTTCTTATTAGAGGAGCCATCTCTCTTCTCATCTAAAAAAACAAATGGATAGACAAGTGTGGCTTTTCTTAGAATTCCTTTTGATATTCTCTTGTATGGATGACAAACTGGAATATAGCAGAGTAATAGGGTAATGCAATTACATGATTAAATGATGCGTTTGAAAAATTAATCCATATAGGATAGATTGTAGGAGGGAGAAACAAAAGTTTTTCATAGAATAGGACCACAGAGGGTTTGAAAGGACCTTAGAGTCATCCAGGCAATTCTTTTAAAGAGACAGTTCATTGAAAACCATGTGGTTAACAATGGGAGGATGATTTGAACCCTTTTAAATCCAGCACTATGTTCACAAAGCCACACTGCCTTTCATAAGAATGAGAAGATGGATGAGAGGTTATATGATATTTTTGCACTTTAACATACCTTTTCTGACTTCATGGAGTACTTTTATATGGTACCTATGGATAGATAACAATTACCATGAGAAAAAAGTTTGTTACTGGAGTATATCCTCTGTCATGAAAGCCATTACTTTATTTATTTTAATCATATTTCTTCTCTTCTATTTATTTTTTAAGCAAATACTAGGCCATTGTTCATAACATTATTTCTCTCAAAAGAAATATCTTAAGCATTTTATAGGTATAGGTATTCTATATGTGTGTGGTTTATGTGGTATATACATACACATATCCCATAATATGTATGGGTATACACACATATACATATATAATAATGTATACACACATATATGCACACATATTGCTAATCAAGCCATCTCATATGCAGTAAGAATATCTACACACTGATATGTATATATTACATAAAAAACACATATTTAAGGAAAATGCCATCATTTAGTGAAATGGGAACCTAACAAGAGCAGAAACAACAAATGAGTGATTAATCTATTGCCCACCCATCTCCTTCCTTCCTAGGTAAATGAGATGTTTAGATTACCAGGCAAAATCACAAATGCTCATAAAACACTGGAAATTAAAACACATGCACAACCAAAATCAATAAAAATAAACAATGATACAGAATTAGGCAATGAGATAGTAATGTAAAAATCATGAAATGGGCAAAAATAATCTATTTCTGTATGTAGATTTTTTATGATCAAGAAAATATGCAATCTTTTTGAAAGACATTGAACTAACTAAATACCTGATATGACCATAAAGAGATTTTCCTTGTGGTCCTAAAATTAAAATAATAATAACATATATATAAATATATATATACACATATATATGTGTATATGTATGTATGTATGCATATGTGTGTGTATGTATATATATATATATATATATACATACATATATATATATATATATATATATATATATATATATATATGTATATATATATATGGAACTCCCAAAAATCATAGTCTTAAATTACTAAAGTTTAAAGGAATATTACTCATAGTAAGGTTTATAAATTTCTTTATTAAGCTATATTATTTATCATTATATTTTATTATATATTAACTCATTTGAGCTGGAATATGGCTACTATGAGAATCCAATAATAGCAGATTTGTCCCTAAATCCAGATAGTTTTTCTCAGGAAAGATATGGAGCAGTAGCCCATCTTTCTCAAATCGATGAAGCAATTAGTCTATAAGCAGTTTGTTAAACAACCATTATGTACTTAGCACTGAGGATACTAAAATAAAAATGGATCGTGTTCACTGTCAAGAAATTCCTTGCTCTTTAGGATAAAACCATGTACATATAAAGCATACACAAAATATATATGTGATAAATTAATTTCAAGAGAACCCTTAGAGGAAAGAGAATCAGTACCTCAATGCAGGGACCCCTCATTTAGCTAGTATTTCTTATGTCTAGAGACTTTAGCTATCCAAAACAAAACTGAAAGCATAGGAATAGTAGGGGAGAAAGGCATGTGAAAGGTTAAAATAATTATAACAAAAGTCAGGAATGAAAGTTCATGCATTTTACTCATGGGAAACAGTCCTATTAACTCTTGCTTACTCAGGAACTATTCTTCCTCAATTAATAAGCATTTTAACTGGTTTTATAATATAAGTTCCTAGCATATATTTTAAAATTATAGCACTTCATATTTGTATAGGGTTTTCTTCACAATAGCTTTGCAGGATAGATACTACAATTATTTTTATTGCTGTTTAACAGGTGAAAAAACCCAAGGTTTAGGAAGATTCATAGAAGCATGAGATAAAATAAAAAGACTTTAGTGGTCATCTTATCCATCTCTCTCATTTTGTAGATATGAGAACTGAGTCAGAGAGGACATATAACTTGTCCAAAGTCACACAATAAGTAATAGAGTTCATGCTCTAGGCCAGATCTTTTGATTTTTAGTCTAATACTTTTTTTGACTTAATAATGCTGAGTCTAATACTAATATTTCTGTATACTTTTAAAACTCTTTTGATATTGATTTTACATGTATTAAAACTACATCTTTAGAACAACTACCATAAAAACAAAGTAACTAGCCTTGGCTTATATAGCTTTTTTTTTTTCTCCAGTGTTTAACAGAGTGCTTGGTACATAGCAACTTAATAAATAACTAACTGACTCAGTGACTGACTGGGTTGAGTAAGTACTAGAAGCTATATGTTCTGGCCATTAGCCTAAAATGTCAGTAAAAATTAGCTGAAACCTCCAAGCAAGCTTTTATCTTGAAGATTTGTGTGGGATGTCTGACTTAACTTATACTCCAGAGTGATTATGTCTTCATGACACAGGAATTTGACTGTATCCCTAAAGATGCATTTTCTCTCTATAATAGCTTTTCATGCAGAGTTATAGATAGTGCTGGAGAAAAGAGTGTAGGAAAGTGATTCACCAAGAGCTTTAGTAGAATTTTCTTCTTGTTTTGTTTGCTGAAAAAAAATGGCAAAATGATGTAATTCCACAGAAACAAAAGTTTCAAAGCTAGAAAGGGAGAGTATCTGACAAGAAAGCTATCTACTGGCTTGTATTTGTTTCATTCTAACAAGCATTTCCCAGCCCCTACTGTATCCAAAGCACTTAGGGGAGCATTTGAGATAGATACAAAGATAAAAAGCAAACAAACAAATAAATATGCCAGCCTCTGAAGAAATGAATAAACATGTCATAATTTCAGAAGGAAGAGAACATGAATTGATTAGGGAGAATAAGATACATGAGAAGTGATAACTGAAGAATTTCTAAGATGTGGAAGTGAGAAAAGTCTACATACCAGGGATGGATGACAACCTATACAAAGACAGAGAGTAGGTTGATGCTTAATTAAGCTTTCTGGTTTGGCTAGAACACACAACATGAAAATTAGAATATTGTGAGACAAAATTGAAAACACTGTGATCAACTTTAAATGCCAATCTGAGAAGTTTCTATTTCATCCTAAAGGAAAGAAATTTCTTGGGCAGGAAGGTGATATGATTGGATTTGTGTTTCAGGAACATTATTTTGACAGTTATATGAAAAATAGATAGAAAAAAGAGAAGCATTATTTAAACAGGTATTCATTGATATTAATCAAACTTCTTTTTATTTTATTTAGTTATATTCAGATATGGCTCCTATGATTTGAAAAACATGAATCTAGTTGATTTTTACTAAACATTATTTTAAACACATTTGGCAGTAAAACTCTGAGAAATGTAGTTGAGATAAAGACTCATTTAGTAGCTATGTTGCATTTGAGTGTGAGCTTGATGGGACTAATGCCATGTAAAAACTGCATTAAGCCCAGATCTCTTCATCCTAAGAACTGAGGTAATATAGGAGAATGTGCTTTTAGGTGGGTGGAAATAATTATATTTCTGTTCTTAGTTTATCCTCACAGTAAATATCCTTTTGTAAAACTTAATTGATATTAACTTGTTAGCTAAGAAATAATCCCTGGAAGCAAACATTCAGGAGATAGCACACTGGAATGGAGGCTTGAGACAATAGCATTAAAGAAAAAAAATTCTCCAATCCCTTAGTACTCAAAATTGTGGATATGTATAATTAAAACTTTGCTTTGAACTTCTAAATTCTGCTGAATTTTAGAGTTCTAGATACATGACCTTTTGTAATGGCATTGTTTTTCTGCAAATAAAGTCATGCAGTATGTCTATGATTTGGATACTATATGCAGTATTGAATCAAATTTAACATAGAATATGTAGGTAATCAGACAATGTAAAAATAAAATAATGCATAATAAAATATCTAACAAGCATTTGTAAGCCCATTCAATCAGTAAACCCTGGAAGTTTCATTGATAATGATTCAATTTGACCAAAGTCTAGTAGATAATACATAGGAAAGGTAGCAGGGCAGTTAGGTAATGCCATGATTTGATCTTAGATGCTTACTAACTCTGACTCTGGGAAAGTCATTCAACCCTATTTATCTTAGTTTTCTCATTTGTAAAATGAGTTGCAGAAAGAAATATCAAACCACTACAATAGCTATCCCTGCCAAGAAAACCCCAAATAATATTATGAAGAGTTGAATATGATTGAAAATTGACTGAACAAGAGCAAAGGTAGCATATGAACCCAGATTTTCCTCTTCCAAACCTAGCATACTTTCTAATATACCCCAATGCTATCTTGTTAATAACCAACCAATCAAACCAGTTAATTATGAGGAGATTAGAACCCCATTAATTGTAACAAGAAGGGACAGCTGAAAGTTATGATGAAAATAGAATATAAAAATTAAATATAAAATATTTAATATTTAATATAAAATATAGATACAAATATAAAAAGCAAATACAAGAACTCACAAAAAGAAACAATTTATTATAAGATCATTTCTTATAATCTGACATTGGTTGGTGAAACTCTTCATTCTCAAAGAGTTCCAAAATGGTATCTCTGTGTTAGAGTCGAGTTACAGTGTGTCCAATTATGGCTGATCAGACCAATATGAACTTGGAATGCTGTGCCACAGGACTCTGCCACAGAAGAACTTTTGGGGTACCTTCTCTACTTTTGTGCATCTTGCTTTTCTTTAGAGCTAATTCAATTCTGCTTTGGTCTTAGAGCACAGCACCTTCTTTGCTGAGGACCTGTTATGCAATCCTGTGCCTGACATACTCTAATACCAGAGAGTACCAGTGCTTTATTACATAGGATTGGTAATTGATATTCATAGATGATCCATTGTGTTGGGATGCCTAGTGCACTGGCCTAAAGTCATCAGGGCTGAATTGTTTTCCGTGTTTTAGTAAGGAGCCATGTATGTGTCTTTTTTCAATAATAGCTTTTTATTTTCAAAATACATGCAAAAATAGTTTTCAACATTCACTCTTACAAAACTTTGTATTCCAAAATTTCCTCCCTGCCTTCCCTCCATTTTCTTCCTCTAGACAGCAACTAATCCAATATACAGATTAAACATGTGGATTTCTTATAACCATATTTCCGTAGTTGTCATGCACAAGAATAATCAGATCAAAAAGAAAAAAAAGACAGAGAAAGAAAAAAAAAAGCAAATAGCAACAAAAAAGTGAAGATACTATGTTATTACCCACACTCAGTCCCCATAGTTCTCTTTCTGAATGCAGATAGCTGTTTCTATCACAAGTTTATTGGAATTGGGAGTCAGGTGTCTTTGGAATAGTGATTTCATCTTTCTTGGCTTTATCTATAAAATGAGAAGACCAGATAAGATAATTTTTAATGTTCCTTATGACTGTAAAATTCTGTAATTCTTTCAACATTGGGTAGCTATCTTCTTCATTTGAATTTTTGTTAAAAACTTTTCTATGACTCTTTCTTTTCTAGTTCTTCCCTTTTTGTTTGTTTTTGATATTTTCCTGTTGTACATCACATCTGAAATAAGCTTCTTACATAACATTCTCATTGTGTTTCTTCTAAATTTCTAATTTCAAAGAACATTACAAGTTCAGAGAGATAACCTTTGCCAATGGGTAGCTAATTAATTGGGGATATGCAAGTTCTGGTGGTCATTTTCCTGTTTTCTCCTTCACTTGTTTTCACATATCTATAAATTTGCACACATATATACATATATGTGTATATATGTATATATATTTGTATATATGTATATATACCAAAGGAATTATTTCAAGCATTTTTCTATATATTATATATAATTAAGTGATATTTTCTAATCTAATAATGAAAATACTATGTGGTGATCCACACTCAGTCCCCACAGTTCTCTCTCTGGGTGCAGATAACTGTCTCCATCACAAGTCTATTAAAACTGGCCTGAATCACTTCATTGTTGAAAAGATTCATGTCCATCACAATTGATCATTGTGTAATTTTGCTGTTGCTGTGTATAATGATCTCCTGGTTGTGCTCATTTCACTCAGCATCAGTCCATGTAAGTCTCTCCAGGACTTTCAGAAATCATCCTTCTGATCATTTCTTACAGAACAATAATATTCCACAACATTCTTATACCATAACTTGTTCAGCCAATCTCCAACTGATGAACATCCACTCAGTTTCCAAATTCTTGCCATTGCAAAAAGGCTGCTATATACATTTTCCACATTTGTATCCTTTCCTCTTTCTTTTTTTATGATTCCTTGGGGATACAGACCCAGTAGAAACACTGCTGAATCAAAGAGTATGCACAGTTTTATAGCCCTTTGGATATAGTTCCAAATTGCTTTCTAGAATTGTTGGATCAGTTCACAACTCTATCAACAATGCATTAGTGTTCCAGTTTTCTCACATCCCCTCCAACATTTATTATTATTTTTTACAGTCATCTTAGCCTATCTGAGAGATATGCAATGGTATCTCAGAATTGTCTTAATTTGCATTTCTCTGATCAATAGTGATTTAGAGTATTTTTTTCATATGATTAGTAATGATTTTAATTTCTTCATCTAAAAATGATCTGTGCATATCCTTTAACCATTTACAAATTGGAGAATAGTTTGTATTCTTATAAATTAAAGTCACTTCTCTATATAGAAATGAGACCTTTATCAGAACCCTTGGATGTAAAAACTTTCCCCCAATATACTGCTTCCCTTCTAGCTTTGTCTGCATTGGGTTTTTTTGTACAAAACCTTTTTAACTTAATATAATCAAAAGTATCAATTTTATATTTATAGATGCAAAATGTAATATAATTATATTTTATAATATAATTTTGCATATTATAAAATTTACAATTTTTATAATATAGAATTTTGGACATAAATTCATTCTTCTCCACAGATCTAAGGAGTGGACTAAGAGGACACATATTTTTATGAGGTACTGAAAGACAAAAGTCAGGAGGTCCTAAGCTTACAGACAGAAGAGATAGAGACAGAGAAGAGGAAGAAATGAAATGGCATAGAAACAAGAGGTCAGTCATTCAAGGTGTCTAATTCTAATCTATCTACTAACCTTTTAGGTACTGATAACCAGGGTCTGTATGATCTTGAGGCTCCTCTGGTAATTAGACAAGTTAGTCCTTAAAACCTCAATGTTTCCTAACTTGAAATGCCACATTTATGACACAACTTGGGAAGTGGACATGAAGAGACACATATTCCCCTGAGACTGGAGTCATGGGAGAGGAGAGTATGAAAGATAGATGATGAAATCTTTGCTGTTTATTTTAGATTCTTGTTATTTACATTGCTTTCTAAAATTAGTAAATGTCCTTTTGCCTTATTATATCACATGTCTAATTCTGCTTCATTAGAGAAAGAGAAATCCAGAAGAAAATGGGAGCTTGTGAGTGGTTGTGAGAAGATGGTTGATTCAAATAAGATTTTGTGAGCTTAAATATAGTAATGATCTGTGCGACATGTGATATAATTATAGGTGGTGATTTTTATATTTTTATTTCAACATATAAATATTTAGACATTGTTCATACTACAGTTGTGTTATAAAGATGAAATGTGTTAAGTTTTATATTTCCTTTGGAAGAGTCATGTCATGTAAATACAATCAGAAATCAATATTATATTTTAGTATTATAATGATATAAATTATTTCAATGATTTTAATATATTCTCCAGTGTTACAGATCACAAACCCTCCAATTCGTCTTATCCTTATGTATTCTTGTCCATGTATTCTTACAAATCATCCATAAGAAATCCATCCAATATGTCATGTCTATTTCTGTGTTTTTTAATATCCTGTGGCTATGTGTAAAGAATTTAGGTTATCTGTTAACTACCCTCTAAATGAGCCATGACCTTTCCATATTATTATTATATTTTTTAATCGTCTTTGCATTTGATCTCATTTCTCTTATGTACAAATCATGATTGGCAACAGGAGGCAGCTTATTTACAGTTGCCTTTGCTTTCCCTGTGTGTTTTTGGTTTACCACCCATTTAATTATTATATCCGTTATGTTTCATGTTGTAAAGCCATATGTAGTAGCATCACTGAAAAACGATTGATGCAGAAAAAAATATTTGTATGTGTTTTTCCCTTCTGTTTAGTTATATGCCTACTTCAGTGTCTATATCCAATGATTAGACTGCCAAAATGTTACCAATCCTGTGTCCTCCTATAAGGCTCTATTTTCCAAACTTAGGTAATTAATGAATAAACTGTGCCCTAAATTACGTAGGAAAGGCTACATTGGAAACTCTTTGATATTGAATATCCAGGTAGTGACTATACAAATAAAGGTCTTTACATTAAGAGTGAATGGGCTCCATGCTTCACTCATTCATTTTAACGACTGGAGAAAATGCAAATCACCAAATTAACAATAATATTTTCAGCAATCATTGTGCACTATGAAATATCAAAATGATTGACTCATATTTCACCGTCCAATTTGGTGTTATTTAATATCACTAGAGAGGTGGGTAGGTGACACCGTAGATAGAGTACTGAGCCTGGAGTCAGGAAGACTCATTTTCCCAAGTTCAAATCTGGCTTCAGAGACTCTGAAATCTCTTAACAAGTCATTTAACACTATTTGCCTGTAAAATGAGGTGCTGAAGGAAATGATAAACCATTCCAGTATTTCTGTGGGGAAACTCCAAAATGGGGTCATGAAGAATTGGACGTTACTGAAAACTCCTGAACAATAGCAACAGCAACAATAATAGTGCCAAAATGTAATGAAGAGTTGACCCAATCATCAGGGTCTAAGCCCTTTCTCTCAATTATTTGGATATTTTAGGAGAAAGTATTTGGATTTAATATCCATAAATATTAATATATAAATAGAGGATAAAGGGAATCTTTTTTTTTTTTCTCTCAAATGATTCATTTAGTTTTTTCTTTATTGCACTCTTAACTAAGCAATCATTTTTTCCCCAGACCCTCATGTTAGAGACCTATTTAAATGATTTCCATTTTTCTTGCAGGATGTGGAGAAGTTGACATTTTTCCTTTGGTGACATGGAATGGCTTCCATTCTCTATGGTTCTTGGACTCTTTGAAGTGCTATATTTTCAGCTGTACACCCAGCAGACACCCCATCACTGTTTATGCGTTTTTGATTAAAGAGAAAGGAAGGAGGAAATGAGCAATAAAAATAGAGTGTAATTGACGCAGTAACATAGTTTTCTAAATTAAAAAGTGCTTGCAAAAATGCTTGTTCTTGTTATTTAAATATGCCAAATCCTTGATCTCCTCAATTTGCCTCCCTTTTCAATCATCATTTGTTGCTCAGAACCTCCCCACTAGGCATTGTTCCAAATGGGTGATAGACCCATGCATATTTATAAATATATGGTTCTCTTTAGGAGAGATTTTAATTCTTTCTCTTCAGTCTATACCCAGCAACTATCATTTATCATGGATGTTATAAAATAAGTTTTGGTAGATATAACTACAATTTTAGAGAATATGTTTTCTGACACTAAACATCTAAACCAAGATTTCTTAATTTTTTTTTTTTTTTGTATCATTGAACTCTTTAGAAGTCTAGTGAAAATGATGAATACCGTAGGATAAAATGCACAAGACTATAAAGGACACCAATTAAAATGAGATTCAGTAATAAAAAATATTTTAAGAGACCCCCCCTACAATTTTATAAACCCCTTAAATTTATGGGTCATTAAATCCAAGTTAAAAATCTCAATCTAAACAATAGATTTAGAAAAAAAAATTATGGCCATGAGTTATGGTAGAAGTTGTATTTCCTCTAGACATGAACTTTGTGGGAATAATGTATATAGGTACTGAGCTAAATTTTCAGCCTTTTAACATGTTACCAATGCTTTTCAAAATATAATTTTGAGAAGGGATCTATAGGATTGACTAGACAGTCAAAGGAGTCTATGATATAAAGAATGTTAAGATTCTTTGGTTTATTTGAAAAAGAGCCTGACTCAGAGTCAGCAAGTTCTTAAATACACATTATATTACCATGAAAAAGTTACTAAGACTCTTAGTACCCAGGCAAACCTTTACAACCATTAGTTATAGATATTGCTAATATACATCAATGGTGCATTTCCATACTGGGAAGTCACAGAGTGCTTCTGTTGATCTTTCACAAAAGTAGACAGACTTCAAAAAAAGCTTTCTCTAGGTCTTTTGCAGAAAACTAACATCTCTACTTCTCAATAACCCATAATTTTTCAGGTGCTCTCATTTAATTTGCAACACTGTTCCTTTCACAAGGACAATTGTGCAGAAGTTGGGGGTAATGTAGTGGAGTAGAGATTTAAGAAATTTTATATGGGGTATATTCTGGATTTTCCATCTCTGTCCCAGATTACAGTGTCTTTATATTTAGTTCAACCCCTCTTTTTCTATCAACTATCTCCTTAGCATCATTCCTTGCTTCTAATGCTCTGTGACCAGTAATCAAGACTTATACCAATTGATTGGTATTCAAGGAAAGGGAGTTCTCAGAATACTAAATCATTCAGGAAATTTTGACTACATTGAACTGACCTTTAAACAAAGAGTCACTCGCTGTTTTTGTTGTTCAGTCATTTCAGCTGTATCTGACTCTTTGTGACCCCGTTTGGGGTTTTCTTGGTAAAGCTAACAAATTGGTTTACTATATTTCCATCTCTAGTTCATTTCACAGATGAGCAAGTGGAGATAAATAGGATTAAGACACTTGCTCAGGATCACACAACTAGTAAATGTCTGAAGCTACATTTAAACTCACGAAGATAAGTACTCCTCACTCCAGGTCAAGTACTCTATCCATTGCTGTAATTTAAATATAATGAATATATAAGTTATTGAAGGGGATGGGCAGGATCCCAGATGTTAAGCTGTCATTGAGTAAAATAATTTCTATTACGTTTCATAAACACTGCTATAATCTCCCTCATCCTCTTACTCTAATCCAGATGGTTTGGACAGTTTCTTGAAAGACAGTATGGTAGCTTGATAGTACCTATTTATTGAGGAGGACTAAGATTATACTGATGTTTTTTAGGTTTATGTATTTTCTATTTGTAATTAAAACTATGTCAGGTAGTTTTTGAGATACCACCCAAAAGGAAGAGGTGGGGCCGATGACATCAGAACTCATGGATACTGCTTGTCCACTGGATTTGGTTTTAATTTTTTTTTTTCTTTTTCTGTTATTTCCTGTGGTTATCATGGTGCCAGGCACAAAGTAAGCACTAGATAGACTTTATTTAAGGGAAGAGACAACTTTCTTTCTCTCTTCTCCTGACTTAAATTTAACCATTATCAATATTTCCTCTTCTCAAAAAACAAAACAGAACAATAAAAAAAAACTATGATTATTTCTTGTTTTCCTCTTTATGTTGAGGATATTTCCATCTAAGCATGCAAGTTTACAACCTGAGGAACATCCTTAACTCTTCTTCAATGTCCCTGTCCAATTTTGCTAAGTCTTATTGAATTTACCTGACCTTCATTTATATCCATCCAATTATTTGGAGCCATATGGATATA
Organism: Sminthopsis crassicaudata; assembly: GCF_048593235.1. NCBI lineage: Eukaryota > Metazoa > Chordata > Mammalia > Dasyuromorphia > Dasyuridae > Sminthopsis > Sminthopsis crassicaudata. The sequence goes on along the minus strand of NC_133620.1, from coordinate 84,846,229 downwards.
AACTTAGATGAAGTCTTCATTTCTTCTTACCAAGAGTTCTCCTAATTGGTCTCCATATCTGTATCTATTAACCACCCTCTACTTCCCAATCTCATAGGATTGTTTTGAGGATCAAATGACATATTTGCAAAATGCATAGCACAGCACATACATTGTAGCTGCTTTGTATGAATACATTCCCTTCCCTTCTTCCTTTTCCCATATAGCTGCAAACTTATTAAAGCATAGGAATAATTTTGTCATATTCCTGAAACGTAAACTTCAATGGTTCCCTATTACTTCTAGATTAAAATACAAATTTTAAAACTTTTTACAATCTGGATGCTACTTTTCTAGACTGTTTTCACACTACTACTCCATCATTTACTATCTATTACAGATAAACCAATTTGCTTGTGTTTTTTCATACATAATATTCTTTCTTGCCTCAGTCATTTTGTTTGGGCACTCGCTTCTTCAGGCTTGGAATACTATTGCTATTCACTTCAACTTTTTAAAATACTTAGTTTTTGTAAAAACTCAGTTTACATCCTACTCTTTCCATGAGATCTTTTCTGACTCTTCCCAGTGGAGAGAGCTCTTCTCATCTGACTCCATTCCAGAAATTAATTTATATCTACTCCTCATATATTATGTATATACTTAGCTATGTTCCTGATGTTTACTAGAATCACTTTACTTTTTGAGGGCAAGGGAATATTTTGTTTTTATTTTTGCATCATTCAATATGTAGTAGTAGACTCAATAATGACCACTGAATTACATATCAAACTCAAAATGTAGAACATCAACCAAAATTTCCTGTTAACCCCATTTTCCTTTTAATTTTTACAATTTTTCTATTATTATTAGCTTTTATTTTCCTTCCCTTTATTTCTAATAACTAGTTAGTTATTTAGCCCTATAGATGCTTCTGCAATCTTTTGAATTTGTCTCATCATCTCTATTCCATTTGCTATTATCCCAGGACTGGCCTCTATTATCAATCAAGTGAACCCTTTCCATAATCTTCTAGCATGTCTTATCAGAAGCCTTCCCAACTAAGTTCGCTTTGCTTGCAATTCAAGTGTCATACTTTTTCAGACTTTTATTTATTTATTTTACACACATGGCTGGTCATATCAATCCTCTATTAAAAGCTTTAGAGTGATTTTGTTTTCTGTGGCCTACAATTACTTTTGCTTTGCCTTTCTTGTTTCACTACCTTATCTTTCCAAACTTTTTTTCCTATATAATTCCATTTTATATTCTCTACCCTTTGACCATACTAAATTAATCCTTGTCTGTACAATGAATTTTCCTGCCTCTGTATTTTTGCATCCATTATTTTCTGTTATTTGTGTGAACTTTGATGAGTCCACTTAACCTCTCTTATCCCCATTCTCAGTTCCTTCATATGAAAAGGAAGTGATACAGTTGGTTTCTAAGATTCTTTCCACTTTTAGATTTATGACCATTTGAGTCTATTAATAAAAAATATTCTTTATAGTCTCACTCAAATATTCCCTCATTAAAATTCTCTTGGATATGATTTTTTCCCTTTTAATCTTTGAAGTGTACTTTGTTCATAATTGTCTAGTGAACTTATCATATCTTATTTAGAGTTATTTGTGCACATTTTATATTTTTTTATAAGTGGAAAGACAAGTAGGTGGTCCAGTGAATAGAGTGCTGGAACTCATTTCAGGAAGGTCTAAATTAAAATATAACTTTGAACACTATTTTGCTTCACTGTTAACATTGTTTGCCTCAGTTTCCTCATCTATCAAATGAGCTGAAGAAGGAAATGGCAAATCAATCCAGTGTCTTTGTCAAGGAAACCCTAAATTGGGTAAAAAAAAATCAGATAACAATTAAAACAACTGAGCAACAAACTACAAATTCTTTCAGGGCAGAGTCTAAAACTTTTTTGATCTTTAAACTTCCTTTCCCCTCTTTTCTGGTACTATGTTCTCTGCACATGCACATCTTATAAGTGCTTATTAAAATGCACATAACTGGAAATTCTATCATGCAGACCACAATCCTTCCCCAGAGATTCATTCTTCAGTTAATATTTTTGGCCTAAAACCTATAATTGAACAGGTTCTTTCAGGCATTCTATCAAATTACTTATTCTAGTTTAATTTTAGTACTCATTTTGGATGCGCATTCTGTTCATCCTGGCTTCCCCCTAAGTTTGAAGCTGTTCACTGCCGCAGTTGTGGTGAATTGAGAATTCTTGGTTGAGAAACTATATAGCTTTGATTTCAGTCAGGGATGTTCCTAGAGCTAGTAGTTATCTGAAACATCCAATAAAACTGTCCTAAACACAGAAAAAAAACAATAGGAAGATGATTCATTTCTCAAATGTTTTATAAAGTTTGACTCTTAACATAGCTGAGCTGTTACATGTCCAAAAAAAGGTGTGTTCAGCTTTCAGCTTTTGTTTTTACTATATTTCCAATAGTTATATCACTTCTTAACAGACGATCTTGCCAAGATAAACAGCAGCTGTGCTGACTTCATGGCCAAAATGTCTGCTGATCAGCTGCCTTGCTCTCACCTAATAAGTCTTGAGTGCTCTGGAGTATTTAACATGACAGTTGTACTAAATATAAGGACACGGGGACTGCCTGCTGAGTTTCCATAATCCTTTTTACAGCAGTTCAAAACTTGGAGGATGATTTTAAGTCTGGAAATGCATGATTAAGAACAGTGTTCTTGCAAAGAAGAGAATAATGGAAGAGATGTGGACTCCAAAGAAAATAATTTGATAATAAAAATTTTCTTCCAGAAAAATACTATCAGAGAACTTGTGTCCTTGAGATGACCCCACATTCTCAAAGACTCTGCCAATAGACTACAAATTTTGTCACATTCTACCAAACTGGAAGGCTTTGAGTACAGAGTCAGCTACGTGGTGCAGGAATAGAATAGGTGAGACAGTGGATAGAGATGTCCAAGGCTGGAGTCAGTTAGATACATCTTCCCGAGTTCAAATCTGGCATCAGGCACTTACTAGGTATATGACTGTGCAAGCTCTTCACACCGTTTGCTTCAATCTTCTCATGTATAAAATGAATTGGAGAAGAAAATTGCAGACCACTCCAGTATTTCTGCCAAGAAAGCCTCAAATGGGGGTCACAAAGAGTCATGTGACTGAAATAACTGACCAACAATAATACCACCAGTTTGGCTGCATTTTCACTTTCAGTAGCTCTCAAATACCACATAGCTTTTTGAGGTGGAGTGTGATTACCTTGAAAAATAACACCAATCTTTGAGGTATTGAAGTACAATGCCTTTTCTTAGGTTACTTAATTCTAAACACTCCAGGGTGGTGGTTGTGTGAATGGTGGAGAAATTAATATAGATGAAATATATTGAGGAGGAATCAACAATAGATAACAATGAGCCTCTTCCTTCTTGTCTCTCTATAGAGCCTTTAAAAAAGTTGAGATCTTCTGATATTTCTTATGCAGCACAATATTTATGGGAATATATATAGAAGAATTGAACATGTTTAACTTACATTGGATTATTCACCATCAAGGAGAGGGGATGGAGAAAAGGGAGGGAAAAATTTTGGAACACAAGATTTTGCAAGAGTGAATGTTGAAAATTATCAATGCATATGTTTTGAAAATAAAAAGCTTTAAAAAATAAATTTAAAAAACAGAAGTGGAGATCTTCCTGAAATATACTTGTGAAGTGCATTGTAGAGAGAGTGTCTTTATTTGGAAATCTCCTATACTAATAAAATAATGACAAATCCAGCCAATATTCCCTTCATTTATTGACTCTATTTGACTAGGTACTCAATAATAGTTAAGTTGAATAAGATTCTATTAAATAAAGAGAAGAGGAAATAAAATCAGTATTGCTTAGTAGAGAGACAGCTATATTTGGAGTCAAGAAGTCTTTGATTTTAATTTCCATCCTTACTACATTTTACTCCTCTATTGTTAGGATTACTAAGTGAGAACTCAGGTTTTCTGGACAATTACAAGGTGAGAACTCAGGTTGACTTGATAGAGGGGGCAAGCTCATTGGCTGGGGTGGTTCTTCCCAGAAGCCCTTGCATTATCCCACGCCCATTCTCTGGAAGGATAAAAGAGACAGCACTGGGCGCAGAGGGCAGATCGGCCTGGAGAAGGATAAGAGCTGGAGGAGATTCAGAGCCAGGATTCAAGAGAAGACTCTGAATTGCATCAGGCTTGACGGGGCTCTCTGCAGGAAGGGAAGTCACTTCTTTGGACAAGAGTTAACAGCAACTGCCTGGAGACAACGGTTTGTTACAGGAAGAAGAATCTGTCTGAGAGATTTGAGTAGACACAGCAGATCTCTTCCCAGAAAGCGATCCAGCAGCTTCTAGAGACAACAGCTCGTTACAATTGGCGTCCACACGTGGGGCAAGGACTTTTGCTTATCCTGACAAGAGGAGCTAGACCAGACCTTCGCAATTTGGCGCCTGAACAGGGACAGACACAGTCCTGATTCCAGTGGAAAAGCTTCCGATCTAGATCTCAGTCTCTCTGACCCAGAACCGTGAGTAAGGAGGAAACTTTGTTAAAGATTAAGTGAGCGTGCTAATAGATAAATAAGGAACTTAACTTGTTAAGGGCTAAACCAGGAATCTCTTATAGCTGAAATGGGGCAGATGTTAGCTATATTCAATCCCTGGACCTCAGCCGACTCAACCCCAGCCCCAGAAGCAACCTCAGCTCCACCCCCATTCAGGAGTGGTACTATAGAGAGTATAATCAAGATAATTGAGGAGCAGAGTTTACTTGTAACCTGGGTACAGATTGCTAAACTCTTGGCTGCATTAAGACGCACATCCCCTTGGTTCTTAGAGGAAGAAAAGATAGATGTAGATAAATGGAAGCTAGTGGGATATGAAATGAAAGAATTTCAAGCAAAAAATGGGCCTCGTTCAATTTCTGCAGAAGTATTTTATATCTACAACATAGTTCAATTAGCCTTAAACTATCAAGCAAGTTGTAGGAGAAGGAAAAGTTCTAAAAATGAACAGAGGAGGAAGTGTGAGGAAAAAAGGAAAGATCAAGATCTTTCCCTAGAGCAAGAGGATTTAAATGAGGAATTATGGTATGATTCTCTTGAAGAAGCTTCAACCCCACCTTCAGAGATGGAGGAAGAAAGAGGGGAAGAGGCAGAAACACAAACAGAATTGCCTGTGAAGAAGCCTAAGCCTATGACAAGATTAGAAAAAGCATTGGTTAAAGCTAAGAGAGAAGGACAGGATATAAGTGATTTTATACATGCATATCCTGTGATTGAAAATACTGACTCTGTAGGTAAAAAAAGGAGAAGATATGCACCTTTAGATTTGAATAAAATTAAGGATTTGAAAAAAGGTTGTACCCTTTATGGGGCTACATCAGCTTATGTCAAAATGTTACTAGATGGTTTGTCTTATGAAGTCCTAACCCCAAATGATTGGAAATCCATAGCAAGGACATGTCTGGAACCTGGAGAAAATTTATTATGGCTTGCGGAATTTCATGAATTATGTAAAATTCAAGTCAGATGCAATTTGGAAATAGGAGTTAACACACAATTCACTTTTGAGCACTTAGCTGGTGAAGGTCAATATGGAGAGAATTCGGAACAGATTAATTATACCATGACAATATATGAACAAATTGCTAAGGCTGCAATAAAAGCTTGGGGTGTTTTTCCTGGACAGAAAGATCGTGGAGAGGCTTTCACTAAAATACAGCAAGGTCCCAATGAACCTTTTGCAGATTTTGTGGGACGTTTGCAAACTGCTGTCAAAAGAACTATTGGAGAAAATTCAGCTACAGAAATAATGACCAGACATCTGGCTAAAGAAAATGCCAATGAGATTTGCAAAAGAATTATATGGGGATTAGACAAAGATGCTCCTTTAGAGGAGATCATAAGACGCTGTGCTACAGTGGGAACAAATGCTTTTTACACCCGGACAATGATGAATGTGGAAAGACAGGGTCCCTCATGGCAAGGGCCTTCTAGAGAAACTCGGCGATGTTTTCAATGTGGAAAAATTGGACATCTAAGAGCTCAGTGTAGGTATGGAGATACAGTGAGAAGACAGGGTGAGAGAAGACCTAAAACCCCATGTCCAAAATGCAACAGAGGACTCCATTGGGCATCAGAGTGTAGAATAATTCAGGGAAATGGGATGAGGGGCCCAGGTCCAGGGCCCCAGGCAAAAAAGACTTGGGGCATGATGGCAGCTGATGTTACACCCAAAGAACCTTTAGAAGGCCAGGACTCTGATTTAATCAACCAGCAGAAAAGCAATCACATGGCAGAAAGGGATTACCTGATAAGTGAGCCAAAAGGCAATCAGATTGTAAAAATGGATTACACTTGGGGAGAATACAGGCCTTTTAAACCAACAGGGCTGTGTCCAGTGCAAACAACTCCAATGTAATTGCCAGATGATGAGAAGAGATTTAGAAAGTGGTAAATAGAAGAAAATTAGATAGGTTAACTGCCTGGGAGAGAGGGTTTGCTAGTATTTTAACAGACAGAAGAAAACAGATGAAGAAGGAATCAGATGGGTGCCAACGAGTCATATTCACCTTGTCCATCAGAGAGAGACAGAAAAAGAGAAAGACCTCAAAATAAAGGAGAAGATCTAAGAAACATCTGACACTGAAAGAGCATGGATAATAAGAAGACTGTTAAAGAACTTTAAAAACCAGCAGGAATCATTGGACTTCCTCACACAAGATGAGACTAATGGACAATGGACTTATGGACATTTATAAATTTTCAATTTATGATTATGTTATATACTTCTAGCATGTGTTATGTTACTATGTTACTATGTGCTTATGTAATTCATGTAATTATCTGTAATACTTCCCATATTGATGGATTTATGTTTCAAGGTCATTTATGTAATTATCTGTAATACTTCCCATATTGATGGATTTATGTTTCAAGGTCATTTATGTAATTATCTGTAATACTTCCCATATTGATGGATTTATGTTTCAAGGTCATGACTGTCCTATGTTCTAAATCAAAAGAAAGGGGGAGATGTTAGGATTACTAAGTGAGAACTCAGGTTTTCTGGACAATTACAAGGTGAGAACTCAGGTTGACTTGATAGAGGGGGCAAGCTCATTGGCTGGGGTGGTTCTTCCCAGAAGCCCTTGCATTATCCCACGCCCATTCTCTGGAAGGATAAAAGAGACAGCACTGGGCGCAGAGGGCAGATCGGCCTGGAGAAGGATAAGAGCTGGAGGAGATTCAGAGCCAGGATTCAAGAGAAGACTCTGAATTGCATCAGGCTTGACGGGGCTCTCTGCAGGAAGGGAAGTCACTTCTTTGGACAAGAGTTAACAGCAACTGCCTGGAGACAACGGTTCGTTACAGGAAGAAGAATCTGTCTGAGAGATTTGAGTAGACACAGCAGATCTCTTCCCAGAAAGCGATCCAGCAGCTTCTAGAGACAACAGCTCGTTACACTCTATAAACATTAAAATCTCATCAAAATGACTTTTTTTTATCATTCTCCATATGTGATACTCTATCTCCCACTTTTGTGTTTTGTTCTGGGTATCCCTCTGGTCTAGAACATTCTCTTGCCTTATCTTTATTTTTCAAAATTCTTAGCTTTCTTTGAATCTCAGCTGAAGCACAAACTTTTCTTTATTATCTTTCCTGATACTTCTAGCTTCTAGAAGATAGAAAAATTCTTAAATTTCTCTGTGTCAACAAACTATTGGCTGTCAAAGTCTAAGGAAGTCTAAGGAAATCTCAGCAGAATAATGTCTTAAAATGCATGAAATATATAGGATTAAAGAGTAAATGAATTTTATTGAAATGCAGTTTTGAAAACACATATTTTTTTAAAACAAGTTCATAGACCCCAGGTTAAGAATTTGTATCCTAGGACTCTCTCAGTCTATCAACAATATTTATTAAGTCCTTTCAATTCTAGGCACTGTGCTAGTGATGAAAATACAAAGAAAGGGGAAGATTATTTTTTTTTTTAAACTCAATAGTATTTTTTTATTTTCCAACTGTATGTAAATATACTTTTCAACATTTGTTTTTGTAAGATTTTGTGTTCCAAATTTTCTCTCTCCATTGTCTCTTTTTCCCCAGTACAGCAAAGAATCTGATATAAGGTAAATATGTGCAATTCTTTTAAATATATTTCCATATTTATTATGTTGTATGAGAAAAAATCAGACTAGACCAGATCAGACCAGATCAGGCCAGAAAGAGGGGAAAAAAACAAGAAAAACAAGCAAAAGTAAAAATATTATCCTTAGATCCATATTCACTCCTCATAGTTTTCTCTCTGGATGCAAATGACATTTCCCATCTCAAGTCTATTAGAATTGCTCTTATTTTATAAATATTATCTCATTTGTTCCTCACAATAATCTTGTGAAATAGGGGTTATTATTGTTCCCTGTTTAGAGATGGGAAAACTGAGGCAGACACAAGTTAAATGACTGCTAAAGATTATACAGAATTTGAGGCCAAAAATAAACTCAGATCAGAAAGATTCTAATCACTTCATGTAATTCCCATCTAGCTACAGAGACATCTTTCACTTTTCTATTTGTATCCTAAGTGTCTAGCACAGTGTATCCCATGTAAATAGATGCTCTTTGTGTGTACATTGACTGAATAAAAAAGTAAAGGGTGAATAATAGCACAAAACTTCAGAATCATAAAATCTTAGAATTAAAAAGGAAGCCCAGGTTCTATCCAATGTGAAATCCCTTATAAATCTGACAAGAGTTAAACTAGGCTCAGTTTGATTATCTCCAGTCAGAGTTAAAAGAAGGAATTCTAGTACTTGGGATTAGAGTGGAGTGAGAGGGGGAGCCTCCTGAGAAGCCCAGAGGCCAGCCCTGGGAGTAGGGTAGAGCAGGCCAGGGAGGAACTCATCTGGAACTCTCTATTTTATGAATTTTATAAATTTGAAAGTCTGTAAAATCAACTCAATTTAAATGAGTGAAGTGTGTGTATATGTATTCCTTATTGAGACTTTACAGCAATATTATAAACATTCATTTAATTGTAAATAAGTTCATTTTGGAACTTCCAACAGGGATGTCAGAAGATGGGGGGGGGGGGTGGAAATAGTGAAGGAGAAGAAAGGGAAAGGGAGGGATGGTTGTAGAAAAAACTGCTGTTCAAGTAAAAAATAAAGAGGCCTGAATTATTCTATTCTACCATTACCCATGTTATTTTGGGGTGTTAATTCCTCTGGGTCTAACTTTGTTCTGGGTCTAATTCTATAAAATAATGGGCTTTTACTAAACATCTCTAAGCTTCTCCCAATTTTGTCTCCCAATATTGTCACAGTATAAAGTTAGGTGCTCTCAGGGTAAGCTTCCAGGATATTTTGTTTTATAACTGTTAAAATTACAGCTAGCAAGCTTTAGAATGCCAAAAAGAGAGCTACATGGAATAAACACTGGGCTTTGAAAGATTGTTTATCTTTCTGCTGTCTGGAAAAAGATCTGTGGTTTAAGACAACAGGAGAGCCTTCTCATTTTTGTTGTTTCGTGACATTTCATTTTCCCCTAGGATTAATCATTATCTATCTTTAATTACTTAAAACAATAATTTGATTAGATGACATTTTTATATCATGTTGTAGCATTATTATTTTATGATAAGTTCTATTTTTCCACTAGTCTTCATATCTGAAAATATGAGCAAATTTTGTTTTGTTTATTTTTATTATTGAGTTTATTCTTAGCATAGAAGGAAAAGCTTAAGAATTGAAGACAAGGGATTTAATTAAAGTAAAAAATCTCAGTCTGGTATTAACTGAAATCCACATGGTTAAATTTATCTTAGTGTAGCATTATAATAATCCTTTGAGTTGGTGGTAAAGCTATTGTTATCCTCATTTTTCATATAGCAAAGCTGAAGTTCAGAGACTTGTCTGTAGTTGCAGAATTAAATGCTAAACCCGAGTCAGTGTGCTGTCTACTATGCCACATTGCCTCTCACTAAAGGACCAAAAGAAGGCTCTTACTGTGTTTGTTGGGTTTCTTCAAAGATTTAATGGAAAAGATATGGACACATTTCTTTTATATTGAATGAGAACAGTTCCATTCTTCACCAGTGATAGAATTATCTTTACAAGGAATATCATGACCACATCAAAGTATTAAAGTATCAGGTCATTCCTCCTTTAATATTTTTTTTTTACCTGTGTGATTCTCAGTGAGTCATTTAATCTTTGAGACCCTCAATTTCTTCATCTGCAAAATAATGGGATTGAACTAGTTGGCTTCCAAGATCCCTTCTAGTCCTTGATCTATTATCTTTATTTGGATCATAACTTGGGAATTGGAAGTTGACAACCAGTGACCTGATTTTGAACTTTTTAAAATAATTTTGAAAAATTGATGTCAAGAATTTAAAAAAAAATCTGTGAAAAATGAACAGAAATCACTGAATTTGTGACATGAACATTTTAATAGAAAATTCACATTATTATTGACACTGTGATAATTTAAATCATAAATATGTGCTTTCTTATCCCAAATGGGATAATTTAATGCATAGTTTCACTTTATCTCTTGATAAATGATGATGATAAAACTCATAAAGAGTAGTGACAAAATGATATAAATACTTTAAAAATGATCACCCATGTTAATGGCAATCACACCCTTTCATATATAATAACAATATTACATAACCTCAGTCAAAAATATTTGATGAATTGTTCATCTTGCCCTATCATGCCCAATTGCATATATTTCCACAGGACCTGGATGTTTTTTTCTTTTACTGTCAGTTTTATGTCCTTTAATAAAAGTTGCTATGTAAACAGTCTTCTATTCTGAGGGATATATTTTAGTACTTAAGTATGAACACATCTTGTGATAATGCTGCAGTTACTCCTTCCCCTTTCGATCTTTTAGTTTTCATCTGGCTCACTCTTCTTCAGACTTCAACGTGCCTGCTAATCCTTGCTGAGTCATTTGTACTTCCCCTAATCTTTTTGAGTCACCCTAAAAGGCAAATGTTGTTCACAAGGAGAAACATTGGAGCATTCCCTTTGGATTTGATCTTCTTCAACTTCCCAGGTCCTCCAGAAACCATTCACTTAAGGCTGTTACCCTGAAGTTCATTCAGCAGTTTTAAGTAAACTTCTGATTTCAGGAACCTGGGATAGGAGTCCCTCTCCATAAGTGTATATATAACTTTTTGGGCTTCATCAAAGCTTGTGGGAGTTGGTACTTTAATCTTCTTAGCTGTAGACTCACGGGTATGAAAATCAATATTGATCTAAAAGACAAAAAATATCCCCACATAATAAATGATATTATTGTACATATATTGTACAAAAATTCTTCTGTGTTTGTACTTTCAGTAATAATACAAGGTGTACATACACATGAAATAGTTGAATGACAATTGAAGTTATTGTAGGTTTAAAGATCCATATGATTATTAAAGACAAAAACTACAGAAGATCAGAAGAAACAGTTACTTTGGATGCTCTTGGCACTTTTAACATTGCTCCAATGTTAAATTGCCCCAATATTTTCAAAGAAGGGATGACTATAGGAAAGAGATTATTCACTGTTTTGATTGATTTTACCAATAAATAACATGGCTTTAGAACCAAGGGAAACTTAACAAATATCTAATCCACAATCCTCATATTAGAGATCAGAAAATTGAGACCCCAAAGTAGGTACATTATTAGTCAAGGCTCTATGTATAATAACTGACATTATTGACGAGGCTCCATGTATAATAAGTTAGGAGCCAAACCTTGGACCTCTTACTCTATATGCGGTGTTCTTTCTATAATATCATTGCTGCCTCCTTTCCCTCCATCACAATGTTTGTGATTTCTAATTGCCCAGGATATGGCACTTGAGAAATAACTACCCTAAAACTTCAATCTTCAAGCAAAAAGAAAAAAAGAGACCCATACTCATTCTTCATTCAATAATCCAATAGAGCTTCTCTATGTGTGATTTCTCTACAACAATGAAAATCACATCCTATTTTGCAAAATCTTTTTCAATCACAACATGCTAATTCAGTCATAAATATTGACAACTGTTTATATATGTATACTGTTCAAGAAAAAGAAACATTAAGACATTGGTCTTTTTATGCATAGAATTGTAAGAATAAGAGCTGGAAGCGACATGAGTTAACATCTTCTCTAGTACAACTCTTTCATTTTTTATATTAGAGGTGCAGGTAGTTTCAATGATTTTGCCCTGAAGGTACTCAGAGATCAAAGGGTAGGCCACAATAGAAAGGGCAGTCCTTAGTATGAAGACTATTTTTAGTCACAATGGTATGCAATTTGATTAGCTTTTTACTTACTTGTTTTGTAGCATCTGATTGAACAAATGCCTTATAAATCTTTTCAGCCTTGCAATGCAAATGATCAGATTCTGTTCGTTTATAATCTTCACAGGCCAGCCAGAACTCAATATTCTCCTCACTAAATTCTGACTTCAGAAAGTTGCCAAAGACAGCTTGCCCAGCTAGAAATTGAACAACAACAACAACAACAAAACAACTTTAATTGGATACTTAAGTGCATGACAAGGACAAATTTTGTAAGGAGACTAGAACATTTATTTTCTTCTAATGAGAAGTAGAGGATGTTACTAAATGATAGTTTTGAAAATTTTTAGAATTGAAAGGGATGTCAGAGATTTTTCTAGTCCAAGTCCCTTTTACAATGAAGGAATGAGAGGACAGAAACATTCAGAGTCACACAAGTGTATAGTGACAAGTGGAGAGCAATATTTCATTGTACTGTATAAACTTTCTGAAGAATCTTTTTTAGGCATGTTTGATCTTATCATCATTAAAATCCTTTTTTACTTTGAAATTCTGTGAATCAGAGAATAATTATTTCTTTCTTCTAATTTGTAGTAACTTTTATTCAGAATGCACTTAAAAAAATCAACAATTTTCAGAACAGCCATATGAGTTTAGTATAAAGTATTACCACTCGAATTCAGCAGCTTCATATGCTGGTAAGAACATTGAAATAACCTTTGGAAGACAATCTAATCCTAACTCTGTCATTAATTGGCTGTATGATGGTGGGCAAATCAAATTAACTTCTATTTTCCTCATCTATAAAAAAAGTCCCTTTTTACTCTAACATTCTATCATTCTAGGCAAGGGAATTTGAGCCATATGTTTTACCTATACATGTCCACTGACCTTCATTTTCTTTAACTTTGTTTACTATTATTAATAGCCAAAGGCTATAAAGTAGATTAGTTTATCACTTTGTAAGATTCTGCATCATTCAGCAGGAAATGAGTGACCCCACAACAAAGAAAGTGCATTCAATTGTCCTAATATACCTGGAAGTCCATTGACTTATGGAGCAAATTGCTTAATAAGACCCTTTGGAGAGTCTGTGAAGCCAGCATTAACTCACAAAATAGAATCCTCTAGTTTCTGTCCTAACAAGCAGCACACTAACAAAGTCAGTTATGAGCCAATTAAGTTACATTGTACACATGGGAAAAAGAAAGACTGGTTGCATTCCAGGTCTTTGCTCTTTTTTTTTTTTTTTTTTCAAATAATTTCAGCTTTTTAATGTGTTTTTACATTTAGACAAGAACTGGAAACAGAACTACTTTGAAGAAAGATATAGTTCTGAATAATATTCTACTTTGGGGATTTGGGCTTGCTTTTAATGGTTTGCTCTTGTATGGCCCCATGGAAATAACACCCTTCTGCCTAGGCACATTTGTCTGGAGACAGTTACAGAATCAAGAAGAAAACAACTCATGAGACATACATATGATACACATTATGTATCTTGACACATGATACATAATACCATCAATAGCCATGGGGAAGCAGGAATATAAGTTTTCTTAAAGCAATCTACACTTCCTCTATTGTATCTCAAATGACTTATACTCTTTGTTATGAAATTTAGTTTGGACAAAAGATATTAGTATCAATCCTTTCTACTTACTTTGGTTGGTAAGAAGTTTTTCCAAAGACTGAGACCACTGTCTTACTTCTGTTATAGAAAGTCTGCAGAGAATGAAATGTTACCCTAATTAACAAATTATGCATTTAATTGGAAAAAAAAATCTTTTTCAGTGTATCTGGGGATAGCTTTTGATAACACTTCATATTAAAGTTATAGCCAGGAATGAATTTTATTAATAAACTAATTGTAAGGGCTTTAAATCCATCAATAGGATTATCTAAAATTCCACAGAAAATAAAATGGAAAAAAAAAACACTCTTTGCTAATCAATGTAATATGATATTAAATTAAATAAAATCAACTTTGCTATATTTTATATATATATATATATATGCACACATATATGCATATATATAAATATATATGGCTTGAAATCTGAAATCAATTAATATTCATCTTTTGGGGACTTATTAAAATACAAGTTCAGTGACTGAGTAACGTTGTGGGAACAGTTGAAATAGGCTACTTACATGTCTTTAGACTTGGAAGATTTGATCCCAGATTCAAGATGTGGTAACATGGATTTCAAATAGGCTTTTAGGTCCGTTCCACTACAAGAAAACAAATGACAGTAAATACCTGTAGTTTTACATGTTTATATATATTAAAAACAACAACCATCACTCTAGAAAGTATCTTTGGTTAATTCTAGCAAGAAAAATTTTGATGAATTTTTCTATTCTATTTATTGTATGTTAAATACAATACATGTGGAGATTCATGTGGAGATTTCTGAATAAATCCTCACATAAAGTTAACACAAATTACATCCCTTTTAATTCACAAGAAAAAAAAAAATGTTCCAGCAGCACTCCTCACAAGTGATAGCTAAGATATTCAGCTCTCTCTTTCTTGCCCTTAGTCTCCCACCATTTAAAATTATCTAATGCCAAAACACAAAGCATGAGGTCAATTAAACTTACAAAGCCTTTGGTCTCTTTTTCTGAGTTTTGTCATCTAGTAGAGAGTGATCAGATCCTTTCAATTCACTAGGATTAGCAGAGGCAAAGAATATTCCTGGCATTTTGTTTAGTCTTGGAGTAGAGATGGCTGCTGCTCTCATAGTCACCACTCTAAATGACTGTTCACCAACGGTAGCATAGCTTTATATAGTAAATGCAAACTGGCTCTCTCTGTACAGACGAATATGTTTATCAAGTGATGTTACCACAGACACTGGAAGTTCCCCTTTTCTGGGCTCATTGTGACGTGTATCTTGAAAGAAACATACAGTGATGGCTTGTGGTTGAAACCTAATCAAATGAGAAAAGGTTGCTTGATTAGAGAATGCATACACACACACATATGCTCATACACGCACATATAGAATGTTTCTTACCCATTAGAATGGCAAACCATCAAAGCTAGACAATGTTTTTCTGGATATAATTGCATCACAAGATTGCAAAACTAAAATCTGTCTGTAAGTTTAACTTGAAGAGCTTTAATAAGTTTTTTTTTAAATTCCCACTGCTTAGCTACAAACATATTTTTCAGTGATTGTGACCACCCATCATGTGCTTACTGGGATGTAAAATGCCCTAGTCACATTTTAACTTTTCACTGAATTTGATGGGATGTGTTACTTCTTTATTAGTAGACTAGATAGTAAGAGGTTAAGAAAGTCCATTTGTTATGAAATAGTTATTCTTTATTGTAGTCATTAGCCTTATTAAGCTCAGGGTCAGATGAAACTCAATTAGGCAAAAATGCTAGTTTTATTTTAAAATAAGGATTCCAATTCTGCAATGACTATGGCAAGTTAGTTTTTCCGGTTGTCTCCTTTGATTCAAATTTTGGTGGGCTGAGAGTACTAAGAAATAATAGTTTTCTCTGTTGTATTAATAAGTTTAATTTAAAGGTATAATATATTCAAATGCCCCTGCAATTCCTTGCTTATCTAAAGAGGGCAGAACAGGTGTGAATTTTGCCGAGGTAGATTGATATATACTAACTTGGTGATGCTACTAAAAATTCAGGCAGCATTAGTGTAACAGTATAGTCAACCAGCTTTGAAGTGAACAGGATTAAAGGTTTAGTTATAGATTACCTAGACTAAACTTTTTTTTTTTTCTTTTTTACAGATATGTCTTGCCAAGGACACACAGATCATAAATGGCAGAGGCCGGATCTAATTTAAACTCTGACTTTAAGTCCAACAGCCTGCATACATTGTCTTTATAGCTCTATAGGTAGATGTTTCTGGTCAGGTCTGATCCTTGCTCCACTCCCTAAAAAAACAATAACCACAAAAAAAGATAGGGGTAGAGTGAGATGGAGCTGAAGAGTTGCAGAGAGTGGTTTTTAATCAGATATTGTCTCCTAAAAATGACAAGCAACTGGCTGATCCTTTCACATATTTTTTTGCCTGCCTTGACAAGGATGTAATACAATGTATGATATCTTATTCTGATCTTAACTTACATTTATATGAGGTTTTCTATTCACTTATAAGTATCAAATTAGCCTCTCAATAACTTGGTAAATAGCTACCAAAATTAATATCATCTCCATTTTCCAGATGGGAAGGCTAAATTTTGGAGATTTTCCTTGTTTTGTTCAGAAAGTTTTCTGATAACAGTTAGTGCTTCAGTTTTAGAGTAAAAAAAACAAGAGGAAGGTGAGGAGAAGGGAAATTATGCAAAACTTTTCTTGACCTATTAACATGTTTTAATGGGAGAGATAATAAGAAGGGGGTTACTCACAGGATTATATGTAGATGTGTCATTTTGTTCATGTATTAAAGACTTCAGTTCAACAAGGAGGGAGAGATCTGGTGTGTGTGTGAGGGGAGGTAAGTAATCAGAAGGCCTGAGTTCTAATCAAATAGAGTTTTACTCTATTACTATCTAGCTATGTGGCTGTAAACTTGAACTTCTCTCAATTTTTTCTTGAATATAGCTTGTTTTGCAGAGTTGCTTATATTTTGTCTCTCTCATTAGGCTGTAAATAAACTTCAGATCAAGGACTACCTTTTGCCCCTTTAAAAATTTCTTCAGTATTTAGTATAGTCTACCACATATAAGTACTTAAAAATGCTTGTTGACTTGTCCTCTCTCTCCACAAGAGCTATACCAATGCCCTTGACAAACCTCTTCATGGCATTAGAATTTTCTTGGTTCACTTGTAATTGCAGTGAATGAAAAATACTTTGCTCCCATGGTCCCAGTTTGATGTGGAAAATACAAGCTAAGGAGATATATAAAGCAGTAATTAGTAATATTGAGACAACATAATAACCTATGAAAGAGGACTGGCAAGATTTGTGCTGAACCACATGAAGCTCAAGAGTCTCAAAGACTGATGACACAAATACATTGGTTTAATACATTTCCTGTGGTTTAGTCTTCACTTATATTCCTGGTTAAAATTATGACTAGTACTGACATGTTTGTAAGTCATATTCCAGGATCTCTGAACAATTAAGGATCACATGAACCAGACTAGATCATAGGGATCTGACCTTAATCTGATTCTCTCTGGTCAGGCATTCTTTTTTTTTTTTTTCCTTCAGTTTTGGCCTTAACTCAGAGAAATTAATTCAATTCAATTCATATCAATTCAATAAGCATTACTAAACACTGTGCAAACTATTATGATAGATACTAGAGATTTAAAGACAAATTAATCATAGATTACATTCTAGTAGGGATTGAAGATATATAGAGGATATAATATTTAAACAAGGGTATCAAGAAAAGCCTTAGAATGCCAAGTTAAGGTAAAATAAACAGAATAATTTGTCTATAAAAAGTTTCTGAAGGGTAATAATATGGATAAGTCCAAAACAGATTGAAGTCAGATTACTTAGAATTTTATATTTTAAACTAAAAAGAGTCACTAAATTTTCTTGAAGAGAGGAACAACATAGCTTTTTGTTTTAGGAAGATTATTTTTCCAGTTATGTGAAGGATGGATTAAAGAAGGGAGAGACTAGAAGCTGAGAATTCAATTAGAAGGGTGTTGTAGAATAGTTTAGATGAGAAGTGATGAGGGTGGTAGCTGTAAAAATGTAAAAAGAGGGAGCAGGTGTGAGTTATATTATGGAAGTGGAATTGACCAGATGGCAATTGATAAGCTATAAAAGACAAGGGAAGGTATTCAAGAGTTGAGAATTATTGGGAGTTTGTACACCTGGATAGCTAAAAGGATGATGGTGTCTTCCACAGGAGCAAGAATTTGAAAGAAGGATAAATTTTAGAGAGAAGGTCCATTTTGGTCCAATGTGTTGAGTTTGAGATGATTGTGGTGGAATAAAACAAATACTCAGCAATCATCAGGAAATTATATCCTCGAATTTCTTTGATGACCCAATTAATTTTAATAAACCCATTACTTTTCCATGTTAAGAAATGTTTGCAATTATAAAACCGAAATATATGGCAGAAACAATGATCACTATAGCTGTTTCAACAATCTTATTAATTTAATAATATAGTGTGTGGTTGAAAGAGTAATGGGGATGAATACAAAATGAATCAGCAAATATTTATTAGTTTTGTGTCCATCATTCTAGGTGTTGAGGGAGAATATACCAGCACAAAGTCTATATGATACATACTTATCTTGAAGGTTAAAGGCTATTAGAGAGATTAGAGAAATAAGATACACAGTTTTATTAATATATTAATTCAACAAATATTTAGTGTGTCTACTCTGTATAAAATACGTATGCTGCTGGTTGTTGTCCTTCATTCTCAAAGAGGACCAAAATGTCATCACTATGTTAGAGTTGAGTTAGTGTGTCTGACTGTGGCTGATAAGACCAATAAAAGCTTGGAATGCTCTGCCAGAGGTTGAAGACAAATAATCCCTATGAACAATTAGGTTGACTTCTCTAACTGTACATCTCATATTTCTTCTGAGCTAATTAAATTCTGCTGTATATTCTCCATTTTGGAAATCATTATGGTGCAACAGGAGAAATACTGAACTAAGGATGATAAAACCTGAATTTAAATCTTTGTTCTATTTATTACATTTGACCCTGACTAAATTTCTTAGCCTCTTTAAGAGTCAGTTTTCCTGAAGATATTAAACTAGTCACTTCTAAATTCTGATTGAGACTATAATTATTATAAATGTCTTTTCCCTGTCTGCTCAAATACATATATCCCTGCTCATGAGAATTTGCTTTGACATTTCTGAGTATTTTAACTTTTCTGGTTTTGTATTCCTATTTTGGTCCAGGGGGAAAAAAATCCCTCAAACCAAGGCAGAACAATCTCTGATGTAATGTGTCTATCCTATTTCTCATGTGTTTTTTGCTCTATTTTTGTTGTGTGTAACATAACTTATAGCATGCGGAGGAAAGACCCCCAACTCAAGAATTCTATATTCATTATCCCTTTATTGAAAGTCTTTGCAATGCTATGCACAGAAACAAATAGTAACATAAAAGGTGAGTTTGTTCAGCTATGAAAGAACATAAAAACTAGCCTATCTTGTTACTTCCTCTTGGATATGATTTTCATAGCTAGATAATAAACCCTGAAATGGTAGATTCCAAAGCTAGCAAAATATAGACAAAAAAAAAAAAAATCTGAGGTGGCGAATTTCTGATAGATTCCCATTGTTTTCACTAGAGGTATATAAGGACACTCAAGTTGAGTGTAGACTTTTTCTTTGCTCAAATCTAAATCTAGCAAAAATCCTAAAACCCAGATGACATAGTTAATATTCTTGTCCTATTTGACTGTCACAGGAAGAGTACATCTCAGACAGTGGATAACATGAGTGAAACAACGGAACTAAGAAAGTTAAGATTATTTTTTGGAAAATAGGTTAATTTGACTGGAGTATTGATCAGAGGGTAATGTATGTGATGAAGTCGGAGATCAATCAATTCCTGATTCTAGAGGTCTAGAATGCCGTACAAAGGAGTGTGATCTTTTTATTCAATTGAAAAATACAGAAATCCTGGAAATTTTTAAGCAGAGGAGTGATATGAGTGAATCTATGTTTAAGTTTGCTTATTCTGATAGCATTATGACTTGTGTGGACAAATAAGGCAGGAAGAACCTTTTAAGAAGCCATTGCAATAGTTTAGGGATATTGGGTAAAAATAGATACTGTCTAATACACTTTAAGAATTCAATTCAACAAAATTTATTAATTACTTTTGGTTTTAGTACTGTGATAGATTCTGGGGATATAAAGACAAATGAAAGGTTGATGCTTTGAAGGAAAAATAGTACAATCTCAGACTCAGTTGTGTTGTAGACAGCAGCTATAGAATTGGTTGTAAAGCCAGTACTGAATTGTGGTCAAGCACTGTGCTGGGCACATTCATGGCTAAATAATCTTGAAATTTCATCATATCTATCTAGTCTTGAGAAGATGTTTCAGTATCTAGGCCCTGATCCTGTGATGATTATTGGGAATGGTGATGATAGAAATCACATAATTCATCCTGTATTTATTTACCTTAAGCTATTGATGGTGATATGGCTGAATAGGAACTAAAGGTGGAACACCTGATTTTAAAAAAGCCATGAGGGATCCAGAAGGCTATTCAAAATCATTACTTTTTAAATTGTTTTTTATTTTATTTTATAATTATAACTTTTTTTTTTTGACAGTACATATGCATGGGTAATTTTTTACAACATTATCCCTTGCACTTATTTCTATTCAGATTTTTTCCCTTCCTCCCCCAACCCCCTCCCCCAGATGGCAGGCAGTTTTATACATGTTAAATATATTACAGTATATTCTAGATACAATATATGTGTGTAGAACCGAATTTTTTGTTGCACAGGAAGAATTGGATTCAGAAGGTAAAAATAATAGTTTACACTCATTTCCCAGTGTTACTTTTCTGGATGTAGCTGATTCTGTCCATCATTAATCAATTGGAGTTGGATTAGCTCTTCTCTATGTTGAAGATATCCATTTCCATCAGCATACATCCTCGTACAGTATCATTGTTGAAGTGTATAATGATCTTCTGGTTCTGCTCGTTTCACTTAGCATCAGTTGATGTAAGTCTCTCCAAGCCTCTCTGTATTCCTCCTGTTGGTCATTTCTTAGAGAATAATAATATTCCATAACATTCATATACCATAATTTACCCAACCATTCTCCAATTGATGGACATCCATTCATCTTCCAGCTTCTAGCCACTATGAAAAGGGCTGCCACAAACATTTTGGCACATACAGGTCCCTTTCCCTTCTTTAGTATTTCCTTGGGATATAAGCCTAGTAGTAGTATGGCTGGGTCAAAGGGTATGCACATTTTGATAACTTTTTGGGCATAATTCCAGATTGCTCTCCAGAATGGTTGGATTCTTTCACAACTCCACCAACAATGCATCAGTGTCCCAGTTTTCCCACAGCCCCTCCAACATTCATCGTTATTTGTTCCTGTCATCTTAGCCAATCTGACAGGTGTGTAATGATACCTCAGAGTTGTCTTAATTTGCATTTCTCTGATCAATAGTGATTTGGAAACTTTTTTAATTGTAAATACTTTCCTCAAAAAACCAGTGTGGTAATTTGTATGGTAAAATTTGTAATTTTAAGTCAAACAAAAAGGAGATCAAGTCTTGCATCTGTCACATAAAGCTGGTCCTGATGAGTGGAGATAAAATCCCCAGGAGCAGCCACATTATTTGAATTTTCACTACATATTTCCATTGGAATGGAACAATTACTATATTTTACATAATTATAAAGTACAAATTTGAATATATGGCATGGCTTTAGGGGATTCATTATTTCCACTATCCAGAACTAGCTGTATTGGTTCAGTGTTGATAAGGCAATTTGCTTAACTTATAAGTGCTCTAAGCATGTCTTTATGCTTGCAGAAGAACAGCTGTCCTGCAATGGTGGAAGGAGTTTTCTCATGTGAGAGTTTCTTATTTTAATGAAATCATAGGTCTAGCCCTTATTGCTCCCTTTATAACTTTGGACTAAAAACAAGCTTTATGGTATGATAGGAATGACAGAATTATGCATATTTTCAGGATTTAAAAAAATGTTTGGGATTATGGTTAATATAAGTATTTCAGGCTATAGAGGTCATAGGAATTTTAATCATTCCATGAATTAGTAGGCAAGAGTATGGCAGAGATAAGACTGGATCTGAAGTCTTAGAACTTGTATCTATCATTAAAACCTTGGCTCTGCTATTTTTGTCGGTGAAACACTGAACAAATCAATTAATTTCTCTGGACATCAGTACTTTTTAATAAAATAAGAGAGTTGAGTTCATTGACCTCTAAGATCTCTTTAGCTCTAATTTTCTGGCTCTTTATATAAGTTGGGTAGATAGATAATTTCTAAGATTTGTAATTTAGGGTAGAATTACTCTTGTTTTGGCAGTGTTTAAAAAATTCTGAGTTTTCCTTGAAGTTCTTTTTGAAAATTTGAATATAGATTAAATCAATTGGGAAGAGCCCAACTATTAGCCAATTCTCAATCTTATCCTCTTCTCTCTCTATCCATTTGCTTATGGTATTCCTTATCTGAAATGGGGTTTTTCTTATCTCAATCCATTAAAATTCTTTTCTGTTTCAAAGTCAATTTTATACATTACCTTCCTTTATTCCTTAGTTGGAACTTTCATATCAACAGATTTATTAGATGATTATTATATGATGAGTAGAGTTCTGGGTAGTGGGAAAGATAACAAAGATAAAATATGATCTCTTCCCTCAAGAATATCTTAATCTAGTAAGGAGATAACAATTTATATATAATCATACATATACTGTTTTAGAACCTTTAGTTTTAACTTTTGTGGCATTTGAAGAAACAAAGGCTCAGAGATATTTAGCAAGTTGCCTAAGTTTACACTGAGAATAATTGCTAAACAAGGTCAGATCACAAAACCTGAGTCTCTTTCCATCACATAATATTATTTCTCCCCCCTAAATCTCTCATGCTTCTTTGTTTGATCTTATTTGGAGTGTTGGAATTTGATTCAGGAAGGCCTCCATGTAAATGCTAGCTTTTGTTGTTCTCTATCACATTCTAACTTGTAGTCTAATCAGAGCATCCTGAATGGAAGGTGGGAAACTACATGGTCCAGCCTTGTCCAATTGCCATCACTACCACCTTGATTACTTTATCCCCTTGGTCCCTAATTATGCCAACCCAGAACCTTGTCCATACTGTCAGAGCATCTTATAGCACAACACACATAGCCATCATTGAGGGGGAAGTAACACTTTTGAAAAGGGGATCCACTTCCCTCATTAATACTGAAAATGTCAACCAATTATCACTAAAAAGCAGATAGACATAACAGCACAATATATTGGCAATAGACAATAGGGTTGACACTACTTGTCCCACTTCCAGCACAATCTACATAGACCTCATATGGAGAGGTGGGGAACAGGTCACTCATCAGTATCCAATGGCCAATCAATTTCTACTCATAAGGTAGGCAAGCCAGCCTCTGTGAAATATTTGCTATTCACAAGCAATTTGAAGAGTAGATGAGAAGCATCACATTCTAGGCAAATCAAAGAATCACCACCAATTTGACCACAACTTCCCTGAGATCCTAATAGTGTATAGTCCAAGACCCTGAACCCCAAAACATCTGGAATATTGTGCTTCTAGCTCAATGTCCATGGTTGTAGTATGGGGAAACACTTGTACATATGAACCACAGTCCCTGGCACTCAAATAATTCAACATCCAAAAATGACATGATTTTTATCAGTGGAAATTACATTAAACAAAAGACATTTCCATCTACTTTGTTGTTATACTCTAAGGACTCTAATGTTCTAATGGAAGCTCTTCATGTGACTTGCAGCAGGAATCTTTCATATATTGTCTCCTCTATTTGAATGTAAGCTTTCTGAGAGCAAGGACTGTCTTACTTTTCTGTTATTCTATTTTCTATTTTTACTTGTATCCCCAGAGCTCATGATAGCACATGATACATATGAACACTTAATAGATACTTCATTCATTCACTCACTCATTAATCCATTTATTTATCTGGTACTATAACATATTTCTCTTGAATAAAGCATTATATGGTTTTTATTTTCATCTTTGAATCCATATCTGGCTTGAACACAGAAAGCACTATTTTTTAAAAAGTTCTAGACATAATTGAAATAACTGTAAAAATCATTTACAGATCCTTCTTTCAAGTTAAAGATGATCATGTCAATAGATACCTCTGAAATATTTCCTCTAAAGGAAAATATTTTCATTTATTACAATTTTATTATTTATAATTTTTCAACCACTGGATCCTGCTTACATCTGAGTCAATTTGACTGTACTTTGCAAATAAAATTGAGCAAGAAAGTGAGGCACTCTTCATTTTGAAACCTCAATGGCAACAATGATACTACAGGTTTAAATGTTATTTGCTTAACTATAAATGGGATACTCTGGGAAATAATACTTACGTGCAAAAAAAGCAAAGGTCAATGAAGAGAGAGGACAGGTACTTAAGAGTTCTCAGAAAAGACTCCAATTCCAAAAATCAGACAAACATAGAGTAGCTGTGTGAGTTTGAGTCACTGATTGGAATGTACCAGTATTTTGCTTTGGTTTCTTCTTAAACATTGAAGTGCTTAATGACTTGGGTTGTGTTATCAGTCACCCATTTTACTTCCCTTTTTCCCATTAACTTCACAATTCTCCTGGAAAAATCTATCAAGACTGCATGGTATACTATGTTCTTTCCAAGTTCATGACACTTATTGCAGAAGGCTCCATTAGTTGCTCTTTCTTAATGTTCCTTCTAGTGTTTTGTTTTCATTTAAATAACTTTTAGGGGGAGAGTATTGATGTCAGACTTGCTGGATATTGACTTCTAGGAATACTTTTTTCCACTGAAGAAAGTGACTTTAAGTCATTAGATTATAGTATCTGACAATTTGTTAATGGTATAATTTTTCATATACAGAAATGTTTGGTAACATTCTATTGCTTTGAAATTCGGGTAATGGAATTTTAGGGAATTTTAGAAGGCATTTCTTTGCATTGAAATGAGGTTACTCTTGAAACCTTTTGAGGGTTTTCAACTGTATTGCCATTTATTCTCTGATGATGTGAGATTTTAAAGCAGACACCTAATTTTCTTGTGCCACAGATTCCTCTGTACTAATGTTCAAAGTGATGATTAAGCATCATGTTGGGATTATACTAGAGGATCTCTAAGGTCTTTTCTAACTATGAATTTGTAGCTGTGAAAATATAGTATTTTCTATATATTCACATATATTATACTATATGCTATGTGCTATTTTGTATACTATATTTCTTAGGTTATTTCAAATAAGTGTTGATGTACGATTGTATTGAGAATTGACACTAAGCAGAATAGTCATAAAACTCTAATACTGTCTGTCTTGGCCCCCTGGTGCCTGAAGGCCAGGTGTATTATATTTTGATCTTTTCCTAGGGTTCTCAGGTATTTGGGTTTGGGGAGATGGTGATGATGGTGGTGGTGGTTTCTTGGCTTTCTCCTAATACTTCCATCCATAACAAATAATAATGCCCTGTGTACAGATTGGGTCCATTGTAGTATCTTTTAACTACTAACAATTGGATTTTCTTTTGCAAAGAAATACTTACATCAAAAGTCTCTTTACAAATATATAAACAGCTTGGTTCACTTCCTACAGAACAGAGGTCTTTCTACCTCCTGCATGCACTGCCAGTGTTTATGGCTACAAGAACAAGATTAACGTGTAATTTGGAAATATTTCACAAAATAAATTAAAAGGTAATAAATTACAGATAATTTTGTATTTTAGAATTGTTAACATATGGCCCAAGGATCCTTATGCACAAACCAATGGCCCCATTTATTTTTGAGTTTGATACCCTATAGGGTATAGAATACAATCTAAGTTCCAAGTCCAAAATCTCCCTCAGGCTACATTTAGTACTAGGCACCCTGGTTGCTCTGGGTTTATTTGCCAAACTAGCATTAAGGGATCTTGCCTGGGTTGCTGGTTCTGAAGCAGCCATGGCTTGAAATCCTGCATCTAAAAACCAAGAAGGACAAAGGAAACTGAACAATATAAACATTCCATGTCCATTTCTCAGAATGGGCATAAAAGGAAGCATATTATAGGATAGGATAGGTCTTCTTTCTTTAGGTTCATTCAGTTCATAGTGAATTGTGGATGAACTATCAACTTCACTTTTGAGAAGCAAGAACAAACAGTGTGCAAGAAACAAACTGTCCTAGTCTGGTAATTGCTAAAGATTCAGTCTGTTCTTTTTATGAAGTTAAATAAAGAATTTTACTCTTACCATGCTGTATAAATGCATTGAGTAAGGATGTTTATTCATTAAGTGTATTTGAGCATGTTACAAAGGCATAATTTATTTTACGAATCCTTTACTCCTAGTTTTGCAGAGCATGGAAGCAGTGGGCTACAAGAGTCCCCAAAGGCTGTTGAAGCTCCTGAAGACCCCCAAATCAAATTTCTTTTTTTCTCAATATTATTTTATTTTTCTAAATATATGTAAAGGTAGTTTTAAGCATTTGTTTTTGTAAGACTTTGTATTCCAAATTTTTCTCCCTCTATCCCTTATCTCCCCCATATAATAAGAAATCTGATATAGGCTAAATAAATACAGGTTAAATAAATATGATATAGGTTTTAAACATATTTCCATGTTTGTCATGTTGTACAAGAAAAATTAAACTAAAAGAGAAAAACTATGAGAAAGAAAAAGCAAACAAACCTAAAAGATGAAAATACTATGCTTTGATCCACATTCAATCTTTCTTTGGCTGCAGATAGCATTTTCCATTACAAGTCTATTGAATTTGCCTTGAATCATCATTGCATTGTGAGAAGAGCCAGGTCCATCCCAGTTGATCATCACATAATCTTGTCATTGCTGCATGTATATATTATATATATATATATATATATATATATATATATATATATATAATGTTCTCTTGGTTCTGCTCACTTTACTCAATGTCAGTTCATCTAAGTCAGAAATCAAATTTCTTGCCACTAAATTCTCTGCACTGTTAAATTGTTCAACAGAAATGGATATGATTTCATCAATGGGTATAATATAAAGAAAATCTATTGTTATCTGATTTATCACTATACCCTAAGGACCATTGGGATTCACTCTGACTTGCAGCTGAAACCTCCCAGATATATTGTTCCCCAATTACATTATGAGTCATTTGTGAAGACAGAAGAGTTCATCTTGCCTTTCTATGTGTATGGATAGTGATTTATAAAATGGTGTTCTTAGTAAATTATTTTTCTTTTATTTTTTCATTTATTCAGTCAAGAAATTTTTATTAAATTACTATTATGAGTCAGGCATCATGTTAAACAAGTGGGGATACAAAGAAAACTTAAAAATAATCCTAACCCTCAAATTGCTGACAATAGCAGAAAAACAACGATGGATAAATAAGCGCTATATGGGATAAACTGGAAATGATCCACAGAAGAAAGTTACTAACTTTATGGGGAAAAGGGAAAAATGTCTTACACACGATGGCATTTTAACTGAAATATGGGAATCCAGGAGGTAAAAGTAAAGAAGGAGAGTATTGTAGGCATGGAGGACAATTAATCAAAATATCTGGAGTCTGGGAATGGAGTATTTTATGCAAGAAACCACAAAGAGACCAATGTCACTGGATAATAGAGTGAGTTGTGGGATAAAGATGGGTGTATAAAATGTGAGAATACTGGAAAGGTAAAGAAAAAGGTTATGTTATGAAGGGCTTTTCATTTTCATTCATTCATTCATTCATTTATTCATTCATTCATTCATTCATTTATTCATTCATATGACAGTTGGTTTCCATTCTTGGCAGGTTTCAAACCATTTATTTTCAAGCTGTGCCTCTACCTTGTGCTCCCTCCTCTCCTTTGTTGCACACAACAGAAGAGCCTTGATTCATCTGCATCTCGTGATACAGAGCAATGTTTTCAATTGGCAAACATACTTCTCTCATATGTTCTCTGTGTTCTAACAGACTTTACAAGTCCTGTTATTTTCTAAAAATAAAAATAAAAAACTGATATTAATAGCCTGTTTATTTTAAGCTTAATAGATGAAGTAATGTTTAAAATGACTTGTACATAAACTAATAGAAGAAGCCAGTTTTCCATTTTAAGTGTTGCAATATTTTCTTAAAAGTTTTTCAGTCGTGCCATATATTTATTTATTTATTATTGTAACAAGCTGTGAGAAAAGATCTGCAAAATTCCATTCCTAAGTGGAAATCTTCAACATAAAGAAAAACCAACTCACTTCCAGTTGATCAATGATGGACAGAGGTAGCTACACCCAGAGAAGAAACACTGGGAGGGGAATGAAAATTGTTAGCACTAATATCTGTCTGCCCAGGTTGCATGTACCTTCGGATTCTAATGTTTATTGTGCAACAAGAAAATGATATTCGCACACATGTATTGTACCTAGATTATATTGTAACACATGTAAAATGTATGGTATTGCCTGTCGTCGGGGGGAGGGAATAGAGGGAGGGGGGTAATTTGGAAAAATGAATACAAGGGATAATATTATAAAATATATATATATATATAATAAAAAAAAATTCCATTCCTAGATGAGGGACTGTTAATCTTTGTATTAGAAAACATTTTGGCTGTCTGCTGAAGCCCATAGATACATTCTCAGAATAATGTTTTGTTTTGTTTTGTTTTGTTTTGTTTTTTAAAATCATAATATAAGGTAATGTTACATTTTGTTAGAAGAAATACATGAAAATAAAGATGCAACTTTTTTTCCCCCCTCCAAATTAAGGGAACTTCTAAAATCTATTAACAGTCCTTTGTGAAGGATCTGTGGATCCTAGGTTAAGAATTTTGGTCCTACAAAAAAGGGTACATCTATAACAATCTAATCTTCGACAAACCCAAAGATACCAACATTAGGGATAAAAATTCATTATTTGGAAAAAAACTGTTGGGAAAACTGGAAATTAGTATGGCAGAAATTAGATATGGATCCACACTTAACACCATATACCAAGATAAGATCAAAATGGGTCCATGATTTAGGCATAAAGAATGAGATCATAAATAGATTAGAGGAACAGAGAATAGTCTACCTATCAGACCTGTAGAGGAGGAAGGAATTTATGACCAGAGGAGAACTAGAGATCATTATTGATCACAAAATAGAAGATTTTGATTACATCAAACTAAAAAGTTTCTGTACAAACAATACTAATGCAAATAAGATTAGAAGGGAAGTAACAAATTGGGAAAATATTTTTAAAAGTAAAGGTTCTGACAAAGGTCTCATTTCCAAAATATATAGAGAACTGACCCTAATTTATAAGAAACCAAACCATTCTCCAATTGATAAATGGTCAAGGGATATGAACAGACAATTCTCAGATGATGAAATTGAAACTATATCCACACATATGAAAGAGTGTTCCAAATCACTACCGATCAGAGAAATGCAAATTAAGACAACTCTGAGATACCACTACACACCTGTCAGATTGGCTAAGATGACAGGAACAAATAATGATGAATGTTGGAGGGGATGTGGGAAAATTGGGACACTGATACATTGTTGGTGGAATTGTGAAAGAATCCAGCCATTCTGGAGAGCAATTTGGAACTATGCCCCAAAAGTTATCAAACTGTGCATACCCTTTGACCCAGCAGTGCTACTACTGGGCTTATATCCCAAAGAAATACTAAAGAGCGGAAAGAGACCTATAAGTGCCAAAATGTTTGTGGCAGCTCTTTTTGTAGTGTCTAGAAACTGGAAGATGAATGGATGTCCATCAGTTGGAGAATGGTTGGTTAAATTGTGGTATATGAAGGTTATGGAATATTATTGCTCTGTAAGAAATGACCAGCAGGAGGAATACAGAGAGGCTTGGAGAGATTTACATCAACTGTTGCTGAGTGAAATGAGCAGAACCAGAAGATCACTATACACTTCAACAACAATACTGTATGAGAATGTATTCTGATGGAAGTGGAAATCTTCAACATAAAGAAGATCCAACTCACTTCCAGTTGATCAATGATGGACAGAAATAACTACACCCAGAGAAGAAACACTGGGAAGTGAATGTAAATTGTTAGCACTAATGTCTGTCTGCCCAGGTTACATGTACCTTCGGAATCTAATGCTTATTGTGCAACAAGAAAATGGTATTTACACACATGTATTGTATCTAGGTTATATTGTAACACATGTAAAATGTATGGGGTTGCCTGTCATCGGGGGGGGGGGGAGTAGAGGGATGGGGGGATAATTTGGAGAAATGAATACAAGGGATAATATTATAAAAATATATATAATAAAAAAAGAATTTTGGTCCTAGAGTAAGTCTAGAGAGTCTTAATGAATCATTGTTCTAATTATTATTGAGGAACATATAATCCCAAATATAGGATTCAAGTTTTCTTGAGATTTTTTTTTATGCTTTGCTTTCTAGGGCATGTAGAAACAATGCAACAATATAATGGAATATTTTTACTTGTTTATTAAAAATGTAATTTTTAAAAACATTCTTTTCTTTATAAATTTGGAATTCCAAATTCTCTTCTTTTCCCACCCCCTCCCACTCACTGAGAAGCCAATTATTCATATGAAATCATGTGAAAGATATTTCCATATTAAAATATTTTTAAAAAGCAAAAAAAAATGAAGAAAGTGAGAAAATTATTCTTCAATTTGCAATCAGAGTTCATCAGCTCTCTCTCTGGAAGTAGATTGCATTTTTTCCATCAGTCCTTAGGAATTTTCTTCAATTGTTGTATAATCAGAGTAGTCAAGTCTTTTAGAGTTGATCTTTTAGAGTTGATCATTACAACATTGTTTTTACTGTGCATAATGATTTCCCAGTTCTTTTCATTTCATTTTACATCAGTCCATAGAGATCTTGCATATTTTTTTGAAACCAACTCCCCATGTCATTTCCTATAGCCCAATAGCATTATATCACAATCATATGTCATAACTTGTTCAGCCATTCCCCAATTTCTTAACATTCCTTTGATCTACAATTCTTTACTACCACCAAATAGCTGCTATAAATATTTTTGAATGTAGAAGTGTTTTTCCTTTTTCTTTGATCTAGTTGTGATATTTCTGGTTCAAAAGGGTTGCACAGTATTCTTTCTAACCTTTCAAACCTAAATCAAAATTGCTCTTTAGAATGGTTGAACCAGTTCATTACTTTACCAACAGTTCTTTAATGTGTCAATTTTTTTTTTAATTCCCTGTCATTTCTGATAGGTTCGAGTTGGTATCTCAGATTTATTTTAATTTTTTCTTTTCTAATTTAATCTAATCAACAGTGATTTGAGAACTTTTTCATGTAATTATAGATAATTTGCTTTCTTCTTCTGAAAACTCTGTTTATATCTTTTGAACATTTATCATCTATTGGAGAATAAATAGTTTTTATTTTTATAAATGTGACTCAGTTCTGTATTTATATTTGAGAAATGAGGGTTTTATCAGAGAAGCTTTCAGTAAAATTTTTTTGGTATTACTTCATTGTCTGTTGTACTTTTTAGCAGTAAGTTGGTGTTAACTCTTAATCATGAAATTGGTAAGGATTTTTGAATACAAAATATGATAACTTGTCTCTTTCTGATCCGATAGTCATGATCATGTGTGCCCTAACTAAAATTCGAATATGCCAGTAGACAGGCTCAAAATCTATCAGCTGAATGTCAATCCTAAGCATCCTAAGTTCTTGTGTTATTTATCTAGCAAAGTTCATATCATGGAAGCCTCTATCCATGAGCAGTTTTCTGGTCAATCCTAAGCATCCTAAGTTCTTGTGTTATTTATCTAGCAAAGTTCATATCATGTAAGCCTCTATCCATGATCATATTTCTTATGAAAATTTAATTAAACTATGCCTAGTTCTCATTAAAGCTAGTTACCACATGGGAAAAATAACCTATATCATAGTTGTAATCATAGACTTTTGAGAAGCTACTCATATCATGGTCTGCTGAGGACTTAAAAGCTAACAAAAATGGGATTCATAGGAAAAAAGACAGGAAATTCAGTTTTTAAAATGTCATTATTTCTACTCACTTATTTTCTACCCCACTATAATCTTAAATTTCATGAATCAGTCTGAATGATATATTTTTAGATATATTTGTATTAGAACTGTAAATGGTCAGCTAATCAATTCTAAGCTCTTTAATGATAATGATTTTGTCTTATTTATCTATAATTTGGGCTTTTCTATGTGTTCCCAGTTTTAACATGGAGATGCCTTTGAAAGGTCTTTTAAGGATGCTCAAGTTGTCCAGTATATCCCCTACTGCATGTATGGGAATAGCTAGTTTTTGATTGTTTGTCTATGTCTTTGAAACTAGTGAGACAAAGCCATTTACTCTCTGTTCCATCTCTTTCTGCTGTGCTCTTTTCACTAACCCTTATCTGAAATATTCAGAAAGGAAGGATTCTCTCCTGTTCCCTGTCTTTTTATCCTGGCTCTAAGAAATTGGCCTGGATGGGGTAAAGAGTTGTTTTTGTCCTATTTTGTTTATTTTCAATTTCAATTATCAGAGGTGATCCTCATGGGACTAGAAGTTCAAGATATAGTGACCTTGGATCCAGGTAGGTGACAGGAAGTCATCCCACTGTAGAAGCACTAAGAAGCCAAGGAGCCTTGATCATAAGCCCCAAGGTTGTTTGTGACTGCTTTATGGGAATGTGAACCTGATGTCTTTCTCTTTCTAGAGTCTGAGATGGCACAGGGAAAGAAAGATTATACCTCCCATGTATTGGGAAAATAAATTTGCATATTTGCAATTATACCTTCTGAAGTAAATATTCTTTTAAAAGTCCTCTGTTACATGTCTTTGCATTTCCCATAATATCTAGTGAAGCACCATGTGTATAATAATACTTAATCATTCAAGTACTCTAAATATTTTTAATGAGCAAGTGAATAAAATTTTAAAAGATATGAAGTAGATTATAGATTTAACAAATTATAGACCCAACAAAAAATTCTGTTCAACATCTTTGGATTATCAATAGCAAGTAAGAAGTATATATATATGTTCATCAGAGATGTTTACCGATGTCAGGAAGAATGTCCTGAGCAGAATCCAAATGGAAGCTTCTTCCAAGTGTCCCAGGACTTAATGAACAAGCTTATATTTATGCTCTTAACTGGTGAGTTTTCCAAAATTTTCCATTGTGGACATGGCATTTTGCTGATAACATAAAATTCTGGAATATTATGGGACCTCCTCAGTGAGAGCTATAACCATTCTATTGAGATTGGTCTAACATACACATAAGGAAAATTTGATGGATAAAGAATGCCCACTGCTCAGATTATGATTGATAGCTATTTGATAATAGCTATCTATTGTTTTAGTCCATTAGCATATAATCCTTTTATATACATAACTGATGCACAGTGCATTGAACCTATAATGGAATGAAAGGCAAAAGATGAAGTGGGTTATATTTGAGAAATTGCTTATCTCTCTTCATGATCATGAGCTACTCCCTGACGCATACAAAAAGCGTCCTTTTTAAACACCATTATTATTTCATTGATAGTATATGGTTGTGAATCATAGACCACTGAAATCTCTGAAGAATAAAAATTGAGGGTTATTGAAATGACAATTGAGAAAAGAGAGTATGTGTGTGTGGGGGGGAAAGAGAGACTGTGTATTAAAATATATTATTAAGCATGAGCTGTGTGTGGTGAGAAATGGAATAAATATATCCAGGATAATTATTTCTAAGAAAAAAAAAACAGATAGAACCACAAAGAGTAGGCTAGTTAATAGCATGAGCAATAAAAATGGATGAAGGGAAAGAATAACAGATGGTCAACCATGGATGCAGCATTTGCATTCAAGAATTCAAAGATATCTAAAGGGCTTCTCCAGAACACTGGCAAGATATTCTATGCAACATTGATTGTGTGTATGTGTGTGTGTGTGTGTGTGTGTGTGTGTGTGTGTGTGTGTGTGTGTGGAGGAGGAGGAGGAAGGAAGATTCGTAGTAGTAATAGCAGTAGAAGAAGAACTGTCATTTCATTGATGTAAGGAACTTGCAATGGGGAAAACCCCTCTACTATTGTACAGCAGCATCTAGCAGGTAACATATAATCTTTAGAACTATGTCTGGAGCACTGAAGGGAAAACTGATTTATGTAGAGTATACACATAAGTAAATGTCAGAGAAGTACTTGAAACCAAGTCTTCCTGAAGGCAAAGCCACCTCTCTATTACATTTTGCTGCTTCTATTTATTTGAGGACATGGACAAAGCTTGGACATTTTTGTCTTCACTGTTCGAAGGAGGGTATTCAAATCAATGAGATAACAGTTTCACTGAAACATTAATGAGAGTTGCTGGTTGGAAACAGATTAAGAAAAATCAACATTCATCAGCCAAAGAACATAATCTTTAAAAAAATCTTTAACATCATTACTGAATTGGAGAAGCTGAATATAGACTTGTTCACTAAATTTTGGAATACTTAAAAGAAGGAGAAAAAAACAAATCTTAAGTTTAAGTTACAATGAATGTTTAACACCTGACTCTTAAAAACTGCATATAATACACTTATAAATTTAATCTTCACCTTTCCATCATCTTCTTAAAGCTAGAAAATAAAAAAAAAACAGTAAATCTAATACTGATTTGTAGCATCTACTGATTTCTAAGATGTAAACTCAACAGTGAAAATTTAACAACTTGCTTTCCTGAGCCAGTATGTCCCTATCTATAACAGACAATTTAGCTGCTAGTTTTACACATACTTTATTTTCCCAGGCCTCGCCCCATGCCCAAGATTATCAGATGTAGGGCTTATCTTTGGATTGGGAAATTCTTTGTGTTAGGAAAACTTCTAGCACATACGATTTTTGTGATCCTAGTTAAATTATTTAACTTCTCAGTGCATCAATCAGCTCTAAAGTTATCAGTTACACAGGAGACAGCTTAGAATACAGGATAAATTCTATAACAAGAGCACTTATTTCACACTGTGAAGATCAAATTAGGTAATATATCCATAATCCCTTGTAAAATGCTTTGCAAACTATAAAGCACAAAATAAATATTAGATATTAACTATTATTTGTAATTCATCACTGATCTGCATCTATAAAGGAAGTTATAATGGGAGTTTCATGTACTAATTAAATCCCAGGTTTGGACTAAAAAGATAAGATAATTTTCACATATGTTAATATTCTTTTCTTTGAATGTATGGACCTAAATATAAATAAATTAAATCTAGTTGAATAAATCTTCTGGGAAAGGGAACTTTGTCCCTCATTGTAAAGGGCTGAAACTCTTGAGTTAATGCCCTGAGGTCAGACAATAGAGCACTTGAGGTTAATTACTCATTGGACAATACTCTATAGCAATATGCTTGGAAAATGGCCCTTCCCACTATCCTGTGCCGGCCCAATCATTTGGTGTATACAGAGAATTGTGGGAGTGGAAGTGGAGTGAGACTAGCCAGAGTCACTTCTGGGTGGGAGATGAAGAGGGGAGGTAGAAGAGATCCTATGCGTACATTTCCTTCACTTCTATCACTAAAGACCAAGAATAAAGACTAAGGACTTTTGCGTATCCCGACTCTGGCTGATTCTAAGGTATCCAGGGGGCTAACGCAGCTATCATACCTCATAATATCTAGCAGAATGTTTTGCTAGGGTTCAATCATGTTCGTGTTTGATGGCTTGATCAAAAGCATGCAAGGTGAAAATAAATAAGTGAATGAATGAATGATTTAAATGTCGTATATTAAGTGATTACTGCATGCCAACAATTGTTCTAAGTACTTGGGAGACAAATACCAAAGACTCTTATCTCCAAACAGCTTGAATTCTAATAGGATAAGAAAATATATATTGGGGAAAGTGGCCAGAGAGGATGCTTTAGTTTGGAAAATAATGAGATGGTGAGAAAGGCCACAGGACAGTTGATTAAGGCTGTTGGCAGAGGGAAAAGGGTATACACCAGCAGAAAGGAAGATAGCAACAAGATATTGCACATGACTGAATAGAATGTGAGGAATCACCTAATGTAGGGGTTTTGTTAGGTAAATGTCAGCTTTATGTTTTTGCATTCATTCATTCACTTTCTTTTCAAAATAAGGAATATGCTCCAGTCTGAGTTCTAAAGATTATATTCCTCAGGGCATGATCTCTTAAGATCCTAAGGCTTTACCAACAAGATGGAAGTCAAGAAAGTGTCCAAGATGAATATGACTATTAATTGGGATAAAGAGGACAATAGAAGAGATTAAATACAACTAGGTCACGGGAATATTGAGCCTAATTTTTATGTCTTGAAGTTTTACTTGTAAAGAACTGAGCTTACTGCCCACTGATACTTTCTTATTAAATCAATATCCTAATTTAGTTTCATTTTTCTTTAGATTACACTGGTAGTAAAAAAAAAAAAAATACTCCTTTTGTTGCTCAACAACTTGCCATCAGTAATATCACTTGAACTCCTAGAAAAAAGTGACTTTGAAAATCTCTTCCTAAGACCTTGATATTCCTGTATAGCAAGATATTCAGTTACTATTTATGCTAAACTCTGAGATCTGCACAGAATTGTGAGTATTAGAGGACTGGAGAAAAATTAATAACTAATTGGAACAAATAAGTCCTTTAAACAGTTGCCAGAAACTTTGGGTCACTAACTTGCTCACCTAAGATATTTAGCTTTTTAAAATTTTTTTGGTCTTATCTACTTCATTTTTCCATTTCTTTGTCTCATTACGTATTTTCTCAATTCAGAGTTGTAGGGATATACAACACGGCATTCTACATATATTTTAATTATAAACTTAAATATTTATAGAACACAATCTCCCTTTTATTTTTACCTTTATCCCATTATTCTGGCACTTGTCCTCTTTTCTGATAAGTTGTATTCTGCTATATCAGTTATGTACTATAAGAGTTTATGTGGTGTGGTTATGTCATGAGAATAAAAGACTAGTGAAGAACAATTTGTTATTCATTATTGCCCCAAAGATGGTAAAAGAAGAGAGTCAATATGGCATATACTTGGAAATAACACTAGTTCAGAGCCAAAGGACCAGGGAACCCTATTATTGCTTGCGTGATCATGGGCAAATCATTTTATTCCTTATAGCTTCAATTTTCTCATTTGTAAAATGAAAGGATTGGACTAGAACTCTTACATCTCCAGTAATATAAAGACCTACTGCCCCTATGAAGGATTTATAGGAAAATAACAATAAGAATCATGAAAAGATATAGAGGGATTGCTATTTTAAATGGTGAAGAGATTTCCCAAACTCAAATTTTTCATATCATCAGAGACAGTGGCATAGAAGGAGTATTATAAGGTGGTTCAATCACCAACTAAGGGTAAGAAGTAAATTTGCATTTCTTCATTTTCCTGACTGTAGTCAGAAAACTTCAAATCTTGAGTGATTTTTGTTTTCTGTTTAGTGTTTCACCATTTTGATGTTGCCTCCCCTTACCTGACTCCCTTTATATACTTTTTATTTATGAACCTTTATCTATTTTTTTGTGAACTAGAAGTGCCCTTCCATTGAAACAGTAAAATCTTATCTCAGAACTTCTCATACCAGCAATACTGCAAAATAAACCCTGTTTAAAGAAGGTGGGTTGTGTGGGAGTTCCTTCCTTTCCTCTAGAGTAGAGTTTCATGTCTTAAACTTTATTGTTATAAGAACGAGACATTTGGGCATTTGTAAACAAATGGGAGAAGGTGAAGAAATTAATAAGTGGTAATAATAAATGTCAGTGAGACAAGGATCATATGACCAGGATTTTGAGTGGAAAAAAAATAGGGCTGGGGAAACACGAGGGAATCTCTGGTACTGTTCTATCCCCATCCATCTCTGATGCTATGAAACTGAAACTCTTTATAGAGAAAACCAAAAGTACTCCAGAGTCTCATGGTTGTGAAATTTCCATGAACTACCCAGAAGTCACTACCCAAAGTCATATTTACCAAAGACAGATTCTCTGCATTAGCCACCTTACAGGAAAACTTGATCTTGGTCTATTCAGATGAACCTCCTATGGTTAGAAAAATGAGGAGAAGCAGAAAAAGACTACCTTAAATAGGCAGTATCTTTCTTTCTCCCACCCATAGGCAGAATTTCCCCTTCTTCTAAAGGTAGTTCCAAAGACATTGGTAAGAAAGGAGGGAGAATAAAATACTTTCATTTCCCTTTTTGTAAATGAGTATGTTGGAGATTTTTAATATTTCATAGGGATTTTAAAAAGAACAGCAATATGCTTCAGAACAGAGTTTGTAATCTTAACCCAACTTCATTGTCATTGTTCAGGGTGTCAGTGTATTGCTCTGGTGGACAGGGCCCTGGACTTGGATTCAAAAAGACCAAGGTTTTGATCTTGTTCTATACACTTTCCAGTGCATGATTCTGGGCAAGTCACTTAACTTATCTGTGCTTTAATTTTCTCACCTGCAAAATGAGACAATTGTATTCAACGGCCTCCAAAATTCCTACTGCTAATCAAGGGATGATGTTCTGTGTACATAGAATATGCTAAAACAGTAATGAAGCCCATTCTCACATTTTTCTTATAAATATTAGTAATTTGGTTTTGAATCTGCCTTCAATCCTTCCCTATTCCATTTCTCCCCCAGCCAAATGACAGTTGTTGTTTTTTAAACTTTTTATGTAAAGTTTTGAGTTTCAAATTTCATCCTTACCCCATCCACCAGAGGATAAGCAAACAAATAAAAGTTATACATGTGCCATTGTGTAAACATTTTCATATTAGTCATTTTGTACAAGAAGACTCAAATAAAAGAAAAAAAATAGAAAGAAAATGAAAATGTAGCATGCTTTGGTTTGTCAATATTAATTCTTTCCCCAGAGGTTGATATTATGCTTCATCTATAGGGATTGTTTTGATCATTGACTTAGCTCTTCTCAGCAATAATTTCACAGTTCTTCATCAAAAAAATGTTGATGTTACTGTGTACTACATTCTCCTGGTTCTGGGAACTTTAATATATATTAGTTCATGTAAGTTCCCATTTTTAAAAATCATCCTGCTTGTCATTTCTTATAGCATAATCATATTTCATTATAATCATGCCACAGTTTGTACAGCCATTCCTCAATTGATGGATATCCTTTGATTTCGAATTCTTAGTTGCCACAAAAAGAGCTGCTATAAATAATTTTGTACAAATAAGTCCTTATGTGTTGATTAAACTCAATTCAAAAATATTAATTAAATATCTACATTAGACACAGGAGATTCAAAGATAAAAACAAACTGACTTTGTTATGATTTCCTATTAAGGTTTCTTAAATCTATTTGACTTCTAAGTATACATACACATATACATACATATAACACATACATACATACATGTAACACATACATACATTCATACACACACATATAAGTGGGACAAGTATATCCCCTTGGTAAAGATGAAATATGTAGCATATGTTTAACTTTCTTCTAACAGCAAATCATGTGTTTTTTAGACAAACTTAATCTGTGATTTTAAGAGATAAGAGTTAGAAGAGACAAGTTTCAGGGAAATCAAAACTGATTTGTAGATAGGAGGAAATAGAATTACAAGAACCAAAAAAATGTTTTGTTTTCAAAAAATTTTACCGTTGTCTTAAACTTTTAGAAAATCCCTAGAATTCCAATAAAATTGGAACCCTAAATCAGTTGGATAACTCTAATCTAGTTACAAACGCTAATGCAATAATAATTTTATACCATTTGTGGATGCTAGTCAATAAGCTACTCTTGAAGTGAAGAAGATGACTTTAAGTTCTGCTCCTGACATATAGTAGGTAAGGTTACTTGGACAAGTCTCAAATTCTCAGTATCCGAGTTAACTGTCTATAATAATTTTGTTTCTGTATCAGTTTGAGGGAATTTCCACACTAGGATATCTATACACTGAAGAAATCGCATACTTCCTGTCATCAAAAAGACAAACAAATAAAATGCCAATTATAAACTGTGGAAATAGCAGTTAATAGTAAATGTAAATTGCCTGCTAAATCTATTACTCAGAGTAGGCACCAGTACTAAAAACTTAATAATGCATCTCCTAGTTATGATTCAATTCTTTACAGGGTCTTAAACCATGGGACATAATTTCCCGAAGAAACACAGAGTATACAAAGAATAAACTAAAAAGATATAACCCCTAATGTTCAAGTCCTCAATTTTTTGGCCCGATAATATCTATACCTTGCAAAGTAATAATGCATAGGACTATTAGAACTGTGTAATAAAATAAGTTGTATATCTCATACAGTAAGTGCTATCAGAGTTCAAAGAACAAGCGAATCAATAGATTTTAAGTGTTACAAAAATCATGTTGGGGAGAAGTGAGATTTTAGCTGAATTCTCACTAGGTTATAACTGTTCTACTAGACTTTACTGTTCTACTAGGCTTCTTAATGTTAGGATTTTCCTTCATGTTTACATTCATATAGCACCTTCCTGTTGTTTATTCTTAACAATATTTACTGAATGAATGAATGAATGAATGCATAATGAGAAGCATTTGAATAGTGAAGGAAAGAAGAAAGGCCATTGCAGGCAGGGAGAACAAAAGTGAAGGTTTGTAGTTAAATTATTACAACATATTATATGGAAGGTAATATATGTAAAGCACATTGAAAAGACAGACACATACACACACATGCTATAATCATTTCATTGTCATTATATCTTCTTCATCAGAGTAATTTTTAGATTAAAAAAAAATTACCCTCTCCTTCTGTATGGCAAAATATTAGACACTTCCAGTTACTGCTCATTTATTATTTTATTCAATAAATATTATATTATATCAGTTTATGATGGATTAACATATTACATGGTATATAGAGATGCTGAGGTTTAGGTTGATAAGAGCATGATAGCTCAATGATAAATTATATAATTATATAATTATGTTCTAATGTGTCATTTCAGGGTGACAGCAATTCATTCATATATTCAAGAATTATTTATTGATCCCATGACTATGCATTTAGGCATCTGGTAATTATTAATTGATATGTCATATTCACTCATTTGATCATCTCATGACCTCAAGTAGTTTTTTGTTTGTTTGTTTGTTTTCATGGTTAAGGTGCTATTAAATCCAGTTCAACAAACACAGCACCTATTGTATGCCAGACACTATAATAAGTATAGAGGTACAAAAAAAGGGAACAGATATTTATTAACCACCTACTATGTGCCAGGCATTGTGTTTCTCACAACAACCATGAGAGATACAAGCTATTATTTCTCTCATTTTATATTTGAGGAAACCCAGGTACACAAAGGTTAAGTGAGGTTAAAAGACTTTAGTAAATGTCTGAGGCTGTATGTGAACTTAGATCTTCCTGATTAAGAGCCTAGTGCTCTATCCACTATTCTACCTAGCTGCTAGAAATACAAAAGTGAAACAGTGCCTGCTCTCAAGAGCTAGCATTCCAGTGGAATGTAAATAAATAGTATATATATATATATACATACATATACATATACATATACATATACATATACATATACATATACATATACATATACATATACATATATATATATACACATATACATATATATATATATATATATATATATATATATATATATATATATATATATATATATATATATATATATATATATATATATATATATATATATATATATATATATAATCTAAGGGATTGGGGAGGAAGGATGGGGGAACAAAAGAAAAGGCTTTGTTTTACCAAGAAGGTGACCCTTGAGCTAAGTCTTGAAGGAAGCCAAGAATTCCAAGAAAGAAGCATCAGAAACATCCAGTGGGAAGACAGAATAAAGCATCCTATCAAAGGAATAGCATGTAGATAAGTCTCTCTGGACCACAGAGAATACAGAGGGTAGTAATTGGTAAACTAAATAAAAAAAATAATATGAAACAAAACAAAACTGGGAAAGTAAGAGAGCACCAGATTGTTACAAAGAAAAAAATAATTTAGACTTTGTTGTTAGTGGGACTTAACTTCTTGATTCAATACACATACAAATGAGCATGTTTAAGTTATATGCAACAATAAATAGTAACTTAAAGAGGGATAGCAATTCATATCTGAGAATATAAAAAGTGTGTATAAAAGAAACACAAAGTAATTTGGGGATTCAAAAAGTTGATGTGAGGAAAGAGACATGGGAGGGGGGAAGTGCATCACTGAAAAGTGTGGGAAATGGAATCTCATGTTCAGCTAGTAGATGAGTTTTGACTTAATTGTGAAGACCCAGGAAATCATGTTAGGTAAGGGTCTTTTCAAGGAAGTAGGGATGATTAATCTAAGAAAGAAAAAAATTTAGAGTACAGTGTCTTAGAATCTGATGGAAGAGAGAATATGCAAAAAGGGGTAAATGATCAACAAAATCAGATACTACAAGGATAGCAAGTATGTTGGTGTCTTTGCCTTTTGAAATTAGGACATCATTTAAAGAATTGTCTTTGGAAATAGTTGCAGTAGAGTGGTAGGTTTTGAACCATATTGTAAGAGATTGATGAGAGTAGTAGATGGTTAATAAATTGAGACATTGGGTGTCGGCAGATTTTTTTTCCTCAGAAGCTTGGCAGTGAAAGAAAAAAGAGACAGAAAAAAATAGAAAGAAAAAGAGGGATTGGGATTGGAAAGATTGGAAAGAAAGGTGAGGGTGCACGTGCGTGTGTGTGGGCACGTGTGATTGTGAAGGCCTGCCTATAGTTTTAAAAGGATGGGAAATATTAACATAGATAACACGAGCTCTTAACCTGACAGCTATAACTTTAAAAAAATTGTTGAAAATTATATTTCATGATGATCAACTATGACAGATTTGATTCTTCTCAGCAAATTCAGTGATCCAAGGCGATCTCAATAAACTTTGAGTGGAAAACACCATCTCCACTCAGAGAGAAAACTGTGGAGACTAAATATATAAATCAATGTATACTATTTTTCATTGCTTTTTTGTCTATTTTTTCCTTTCTCATGATTTTTCCCTTTTGCTTTGATTTTTCACTCCCAAAATGACTCATATAGAAATATATATATATATATATATATATAAATGAATGTTCATTTATAACCTAAAAAATATAAAAACAGGCAAAAAAGAATATTGTATTTCAGTATTATCAGTTTTCTTCAAAATCCTATGTATTTTATTTTATTTTATGTATCTAAAAATGTATCTGAAGAGATCCACCAGATTATCAAAGGGATCCACAAGTGTCTCTTTAGCTCTTAATCTTTTTCATGTGTCCTAGTAGAAAGGGAGCCTTTGCATAAAAGGAAA
Source organism: Sminthopsis crassicaudata (assembly GCF_048593235.1). Classification (NCBI taxonomy): domain Eukaryota; kingdom Metazoa; phylum Chordata; class Mammalia; order Dasyuromorphia; family Dasyuridae; genus Sminthopsis; species Sminthopsis crassicaudata. The sequence continues at coordinate 84,802,941 of NC_133620.1, read as the reverse complement.
GACTGAAGATACATGAGTGAGGAGGGGTGATTACTACAGCAATTTGCTATAAGAGGAAGGATGTCATGTAATGAATAGCAATTGTAGAAAGATTAATGTAGCAAGAAAGACTATCACAGCTTCTAAGATGAAAAAAAAAGGAAAGAAAGTAGGTGATCAGTTTTGAATACTTCATGCTACTTTTCAAGAAGCTGGGGAAACAAGATCTTTTACATCTATGAAACAATTAAATAATACAAGTATTTTGTCTTATTCAGATTCTTGATATGACCAGCAAGTAGCATAATGTACTTTATATATTCTCTGTGGTTAGAACTGAGCAATTATACTGGCACCCTGAATTTTGAATGACTATTCAAAGCAATGGAATACGTCACAGTCAGAATCAAGGATAGATTGTTGAAGTGTTAGTCTCGACTACTTGTTCTATCGCCAGAGCATAATTTTTTTTTCCATATAAAGAAACTTGAAAATAGATAAGAATGATATCTGTGGTTGCTTAGGTCTGTAAAAAGGAAGTTCTAACTCACAGAGATGGAATGATAGATGGATCTGGCAATTCTATAGCTATTTTACATTCCAGTTTGTTCACTTTTTGAATGCATAAAATAAGCAAATATTATTTACCCTGACTCCAAAGTCCTATTTGTGACTTGCCATGTAATCACTAACTGAAATTAAAATCACTTTTTTAGGCACAGACTTTATGAAAATATGAAGTACACAGAAGTAAAATGCAAAACCTACCCTTTGAGGAGCTTCATGAACAAGGTATCAATAGGCTTTTACTTTGTCCTACCTCTGCCACTTGCTTGTGTGACCTCAGATAAATTAGCTGTCTCTATCTCAGTTTCCTCACTTGAAAAATGAAGAATAAAAGTAAATCAATATTTTTCAACCTAAACTATACTCTGAATGAATTGAATAGATACGCTTTTTAGTGTGAACTTTGTCACCAATTCCAACCAGTAGAAGAAGCCTTAGTAATTTAGGAAACAGGGACAGAAAATTGGAAATAAGTATTAATCCTCTCTTAAATTATTATCAATATCTTTTGTGGAACAATATATACTAGAGTTTGAATTGGATGCCTAACATAGGCAAATTTTAATTAGACACAATCCATGTTACTCCAAGCCCCTCTTTTGGCCTCTTGGTTCACATAGACTGAACATGAACTTGAGGATGGTTCTTAAAATGTCCTATCCAGTGTATGGCTAATTTTGCCAACAGGGAAAATTATCCATTTATGGCTTAAATATAGCAGATATGTCAAACATGTTGATGAGGGTTCAACTCTCTTGATATGCTGGGAATCAGAATAAAATTAATTTGAGATATCATTAACAAAATGCATAAAAAATAATAAAGCATAACTAGCATTCCATTTTAAACCCATCAACATGCAGTCCATTAGTGCTAATAGCACTAATAGCTAATAGCATCAGTTCCCTACATCATTCTTATTCCTTCCAAACTGGAATTTGAATTGGACAAAGTGGACAGTTTTCTATCTCTAATTTGAGGCTGTCCATAATAACTGATTTCAGTGACTTCTATGTTCCATCAATTTTCTCTTTTTATTATTATAAGAAGGCAGTTTCATCTCAAAAACCCACCCCACTTCATTTTCTATTTATCTGCAGTTTACTTTGCTTTAAGGAATTTTCATCAGTGTAGGTTCAAACAGCTGCTCCAGTTTTTGAAATATTTCAAATATTTTCCTCCAACATTTTCATTGATCATTTACACATGTCAATTGATGGTGAGAAGTGGAATTCTTTATAATACCAGTTTTGGATAATTGATTTGTGAGTTGATGACTCATGTGAAAATCTTGCCAAGATATTACTCTCCTTTTTAGTTTAAAGTTTATTTCTCTCAAAGAGTGACTTGAAAAACATTCTGGAGTTAGCAGCTGATAGTTTTGGGTTCTCATCCTAACTCTTCTGCATGCTGGCTACCTGACTTCATATAAATCAATTTTCCGTGCCTCACTTTCTCTATATGTAAAATGAATGAGTGAGTACACTACATTGAGTGTCTCTCAGTATTGTAGGAAGTTGGGAGTGGCAACAAGGGAGAAGAAGGTAGTTGTTTTCAGTTTATAAATTTCATGAGGTGGCATAGGTTTTACAACTCAGTAGAATTTTGAACCTGTGCAAACCAGTTGGTGAGAAGCATAATACCAAATTGGCTCAAGGCAGTTCCTTAAACAGAGAAGACCCTCATGTTTCAAATATAATTTTTAATGAACATAAATCCATGTTGTTTTTTTGAATGTGCCTTGAACACTTTTCTTCCAAGTTTGTGTGATTGTTTGTCATTTTTGTGAGATTATGGGTCAGAATTGCATAATGTGGATGTTTTTGTTTTCCCTTTGTGCTCCAGAACCTAGTACATAGTAGATAATTAACAAATGCTTGTTGATTAGGTGAAGGGATAGATGGATGAATCACTATAACAAGACTAAATTTAAGATGGATTCTAATGGAAGCAAGGTGGATACAGATCATGAGGCTTTTCTTTAATGATAGAATGTTATAAATAATGTATGCATATATACCAAGTCCTCTGAAATATGGGGGTTTCCATCAAAAACTAATCAAATGAATTCTATGAAATTTAGGGGCTTTCTGAAGTTCAGCTGTAAACATCTGTATTGAACAATTAATGCTTATTTGAGACACATTAGAGCATCCTGTGTCAGTTGCCTTGCAATACAGGAAATAGTTTCTTATAAAGATGAGAAAGATATAGAATAGCTATGTGCTGTGAACTACATGCATTAATTCACACCCAAGTGGCCATTTCCCGGAATCAGTAGGTTTACATTTTTTCACGTGATTTATGTAAAGATTCAAGTATGGGAGAAGTTTCACATGCAAGAGATTTTTGGGAAATATTTTTGTTTATAAAATCTTCTTGTACCTGTTGTTCATCTATGAGAGTTTGCTAAATTAATATGCACAAAAGATTCTAGATTTAGAACTTCAGGGGACCTCAGAGAAGTCATGCAATCCAACACACTCATTTTATAGATAAGTAAACCAAGGCTGAAAGAAATTAAATGATTTGTCATAGGCACATAAGTAGTATCAGAGGTGACATTTGAAACAGTCTTCTTAAGGCTTCTTTCTTTAACTAAATTTATGCAAAATGGAACTCATTATCTTTTCCTCTAAACTCATCCTTCCTTCAAACTTCCCTATTTTTATTCAGAACACTATTACCTTTCAGGTCATTCAGGTTTAAGACCTCAGTCATTTTTGACTTTCCACTTTTCTTCAAACCTATAAACAATAATTTGTCAAATACTCTTGATTCTACCCCAATTGCACCTCTTGGATTTGTCCATATGTATGCATTCACATAGCTTTTACTCTGATTTTATCTCTTTTCTCCTCCCTTTTCCTGCATTCTTCCTTTTATTATTCAAGATTAAATTGGACATTTTTAAGCCATATGTTCTATGCCAAAAATGGTGATATTACAAAATACACAAAGTACTGAATTTGGGGTCAAGGATATAATTGAATTTAAATCATATGCCAAAGCCTTGATAGCTATGTAAACCTGGACAAGTCACTTAACCTCAGTTTCTTTGTCTATAAAAGGACAATTATAATAGTACCTAGCTGAGCAGTGTATTTTTGATGTGGGAGTCAGGTTTTAGATTGGTGCTTCTTCAGGTTTTTAATGCACTGACTAAAAACCAATTGTGAGGCAAATGTTCACATCAGAAGAAATAGTAAATGATTAAAAAGCAAACAAATTAAAAATATGAAATAATGTCTCACTGAGAAAATGTCACTTGTAGAGACTTTCTAATCTAGCACATAAGTGATCTTTTGGGCATTTAATGTGATTTATAATATGGCCCAGGAATTTCTAATTTCTTCTTGTTAAAATTGTCACTTCTCCAGCTTCACAAAGGGAAAAGATGACAGAAATGGATGTCTCTGTGACAGGGTAGTAGAAATGATTTTTGTATTCTTCCTTGAGTATCAGTAATAGAAAAGATCACAAATGGAGGACTGTTGAGTGAAAATTTGGAGATCATTTAATCCATTTTATAAATATGATAACTAAAGCTCAGTAAGATTAATTGATTTGTCTAAGGTTATAATAGAGGAAAGAGGTAGGATTAAAACTCCAAAGATCTGATTGCAAATTCTATGCTTTTACCACCCTTTAACGCACTATTTCTTATACAAGTAATCATCTGATTTTCTATTTCTTGGGCAGCTAGGTGGCTCAGTGGATAGAATGCTGGACCTGGAGGCAGGAAGACTAATATTACCAGATGGGTGATCATGGGCAATTCACTTAATTGTGTTTGCCTCAGTTTCCTCATCTGTAAAATGAAGAGAAGGAAATGAGAAATGACTCTAGCATCTTTGCCAAGAAAACGCCAAAATAGGGTCATGAAAAATCATATATAACTGAAAAATGACTGAATAACAACAAATCCAATACTTACCCTCTCCCATTATAGTAGGTTATAAAGGATTAAGTAAAGTAATTACAATTGTCTTGCTATGTGCAAATTACTGTGTCAGATGCTGGAGAAATAAATAGCAAAAGTAAGATAGTTTCTGCACAGAAAGCTCTTTCATTCTAATGGGGGAGATATATGAAAGATTTCAGCTGCAAATCAGATGGAAAAGTCCCATAGTCCTTAGGATGCAAAAGAGAAGTATATGGTAATGCCTGTTTTAAAATTTCATTTCTACTGGTGAAATCATGACTTTATTTTTTAAGTTTTCAGGAACTGTGACTGTGTAGAATTTTCAAGAGCTGTTTCCAGGTTATAATTCCACAAGAAATCTATTGTTGCAGTAGAAATGTGAGAAATTCCAAAAACAAAGTGATTAGGTGGGAGATTCTAGCAGTATTCAAAGAATTTAGAAAACATTTATTAAACATTTACTATTTGCAAATATGCGTTTAGTATTGGGGATTAAAAAATAATGCCATAGTCTTCAAAGAGTTTATCATCTCATATAACCATAATTTGCTTGGAAGGCAGGTATATTATATTTTGACTTCCATCCAGAGTACTCTGGTGCCCTTAGGGGTTCTGGTTTTTTTTTTTTTTTTAATCTTTGCCAATATCTCAAATCCTTCCCTCATTGATTATGTCCCTCCAATTTAAAATGTCCAAGCACACTAGTTCCATTTAACCACTTAACAATCAGATTAGCTTTTACAAAGGAAAATTTACTTTAAATGCATAACTGGAACAAACATACAAATATCCCTTCACATATCTCTTCCTGCCCCTCTCCCTTCCTCCCAGCATTTTGTTGTTTACAGTTGTGTCCAATTCTTTGTGACTTTCTTGATAGAGATACTCCATTAGTTTGCCATTTCCTTCTTCAGTTCATTTTACAGATGAGGAAACTGAGGCTAAGAAGCTGAAGGGTCTTGCCCAGGGTCATCCAGCTAGTAAGTGGCTAAGGTCAGATTTGAATTCAGAAAAGTGAGTTTTTCTGACTGCCATCCCAGCATTCTATCCATTGTGACTCTTAATTTTCCTCCTTCTGGAGTATAATTTTCCATAAACTACCTAAGTCTGTGGGTTGGAGTAAGGGTTTGAGTTCACAGCTTTGCTCAGTTCCAACTATCTGTTGTTGCATCCATTGCATTGGGTATCTTGATTTCTCAAGACTTTCCTGCTGAGCTAATTGCAACACCCAGCTGAGAATCCCTGAGTCTTGCAGATTGCTATGACTTGAGTTCCTGATAAGGGAACTCTACTTCTTTCACGTAGAACTGAAAAGGGCCAGTGGAAAAAAACAAAAAACAAAACAAAACAAAACAAAAAAAAAACAAACCAACACGCACAAAATCCCAACCCTTTCCCACAGAACCACAGTGCAAAAGGGAAAGGGGAAGAGACTCTTGGACTCTCTCCCCACCTTATTTCATGTTGTTCCTGCTGAGTGCATGAGTCTTTATCCTTTAAGGCTACCATAAAAAGATTGATTATTGTCTGTTAAGTAGATTTAAAGATTCAGGCAGTTTTAGCTAGTAAGCCAATTGAAAGAAGCTGCTCCCAATAATGCTGTAGGCCTGAAGAAAGTTTTCTTGCAGAGCCAGGTCCCTAGCATCTCCCACAACTTTTAGGGTGATGTTGGCAAGTGACAAAATTCTAAGTTCTGTTACACTCTTCAGGAGATATGATCTGAACAAAAAGACACATAAACATACAAAAATACATATATAATGCTATAGATTATTTACATATTAAATGTAGTTGCATGTGTATATGTCTATATAAATATGTATACTATAGTGTTTAATAGACACAGGGATGATTTAGGGGGACTAATCTGAAGATGGAGAGAGAGCATTCATTCAGTTTAGAGAGATATAGGCAAAATATCCTAAGAAAATTTTAAGAAGAGATAACTTTCAGGTTTTATCAGTCAGTCAAAATGCAAGTAGAAGAAGTGATGGAGGAATTGGCTAGAAGTCAGCAGCCAGGAAACCAGGAGATAGTCAGGTGCATAAAAAGCTCGAGTGGTCACAAGGATGATAGATATTCACATGACAAAGATCCCTTTTCCATGGTTTCCTTTTGATAGCGATCTAAGATACACAATTCAAACCTTCTTAAGAAACCAGACAAACCAGACATATGTTAGATTTGTAATAATAAGTCTGTGCTTAATGCTAATTCTATATTACCTCCGAATCTGTATTTTCCTCCCAAATACCCAAGATTTGATCAGCCATACAGTTTAGAAGCCAAAACAGCCCTCCTCTCTTTCCTAAGTCTAAGAGGGGAAAATTAATATACACTTTGCTGCTGAAGACTAATAACCTAATATGCTTTTCTTTCTTAAACCAAAGGGTAGGATCTTCAGTTGTGGAATTTTAGTCAATGTAGTGGATACAAGGGATATAAAGAGAGGTAATTTGAGGGCAGACTGATTCAGTACAAATTGACAGTCAAGAAAAGCTAGATTCAAATTTTTCTTTTGACATTTAGTAGTTCTGTGATCAGGAGAAATCATTTAATCACTCTGAGTTTTAGCTTCCTCTTCTGTAAAAAGAGAATAATAATACCTATAGTTTGCTATCTTACATGATTTTTAAAGGGTTCATATCACATTATGCATATAAAAATTTTTGTGTGTATAAACTATTTTGTAAACTTTAACACTTTATATAAAGTGAACCAATTCTTAAAGCTTAAAAATATACTAAGACTTTTTGCACACCTTGTAAAAATATCTGCTACTGTTATTAAAACAGTCTATAGCCTCTCAAATTATCTATTATGAAGTTTACAGTTTTTTAAAAGCAATCCAACTTGTTTTCCCTTTATTCAATTCTGAGCCTATCCCTCTGTCTCTTTGCAATGTCTGCCCACAGTATGACTGGTTGTTTAGCTAAGTGTTTACTATTTTGTGACCAAAGGCTTTCTTCATCCACTAGTTTTGTTTTTGTTTTTCTCTGGATTAATCTCATTGAATTTGCTCAGCTGTTTCACAGGGCAGGATGCAACTAACTCAATATCCTCAACAAAGGGGAATACTGCAAGATCTCATTGTCTATTGGCTTATTTGACCTATATTCTGATGCTTCATCATGATGGAAGTATGACCATTAGGTTTTGCAAATTGTGGTAAATCTACACCTTCCACTCTAAGGGATTTCAAGTACAAGTCTTAAAATAAAGCCTAAGACTGCTTTCTGAGGATCTGTTTAGCTAAACCAGTTGATCACTTGATCATTAATTCTTTTGGTCAGCCAATCAATCAGTATGTGCCAGGCTCTGAGTTAAGAACACTGGGGGCAAAGAATTAACAGTTCTTGCTCTCAAAGAACTTATAACATATCATGAGGAGGTTAGGTGCTTATGTAAAATAAATACTAAATCCTTTATTTTTGGAAAGGAATTAGCAGATAGGGTAAAATTTTTTTAAAAAGCCACATGGAAGAAGGCACCTTAGGTGAAGCTAGAAGGAATCTGGAGTTTTTAAAGAGGATGAGGACGTTGACCTTACACAGTGGTCCTCAAACTTTTAAAATAGGGGGCCAGTTCACTATCCCTCAGATTGTTGGAGGGCTGGACTATAGTAAAAACAAAAACTCACACTTTATCTCTGCCCCTCAGCCCATTTGCCATAACCCGGTGGGCTGCAGAAATGTCCTCAGCGGCCGTGTCTGGCCCGCAGGCTGTAGTTTGAGAACCCCTGCGAGTTTCTTATTTAAATCCTATTCACATGCAATACATGAACATCATGATTCTTTGAGAAAGAATACTGATTCTGGAGTCAAAGTACCAGGGTTCAAATCGTTTCCCTTAGGGATCACCTATATGACCTTGGGCAAGTGACTTAATCTGTCTTCAGTTTCCCCATAATGTAGGAAGTTGGACTAGATGGCTCTTGAGATCTCTTCTAACTCTAGCTCTATGATTCTATGGTCCTAAGTTAATTGAATTATTGATGTTTTATTTATGAGATCCTTGTCCAGTGATCACATGGCAGATAAGTATTTGAATCTGCATTAAAATTCAGATCAAAATTGTTTAGCAGGCATATGTAACTAGAGAACCTAAATCATTGTGAAATTGTTGTTAGAAAACAGTAGCAGATAAATGGAAGGATAGTAATTAATTGGTTCTTTTTAAATAGGTATATGGATGAGAATATGGGCAAAGTGACAAATGCTCATGTAACTTTAAGCCATAATTACATGTTGGCATTTTAGTCACACATTATCATATTTATGAATAAAATGGGTATAATTCAATGGCATAGTGTATAGATTGTTAACTTACAATTAGAAAGATTTAAGTTCAAGTCCAACCTCAGACCTTTACTATGTGATGCTGTGCAAGTCAGTAAACTCTTCTATCACTCAATTTCCACATCTGTAAAATAGGGATGATAATAATAGAGGAGTATAAGGGAATAATCATTTACATAGCACCAACTATATCCCAGGTATTATGTGAAATACTTTTAAATAAATAGCTCATTTAATCTTCTCAATAACCCTGCAAAATAGGTGTTGCTATTATTATTTCTATTTTACAGTTACCCTTAACAGGGATGTTAAGTGACTTATACAACTCCTTAGTATCTGAGATACTTCCCTATTCAAAATCCAGTTCTCTTTATGCATTGAGCTACTACAAGCTGCTTCTCACTAGCATCTATCTTCCAGGCTTGTTGTGATGATAAATGACAATATCTGTAAAGTGATTTACAAAACTTGAAATGTTAGATTAAAACTATTATTATTATTATGCTCAATTTATATGTAATATTTGAGTGCCATGCTGAGCAAGTTAACCCTACTTTTCACAGACAAAGGTAAAATAAAAATCAAATACTATTTGCATTGGATAAAAGATAAGAATTGCTGAAAAGGAGATTGAAAAGGCTAGTTTAAATTTCTGTATAAATATAATGAAAGGGCTGTGTTTATTGTGGCTTCCAAGTGTGTAGTGAAGAAAACCCCGACTTCCTTTGTAACAGTCTGCCTTCCTGCTCTTTCATCTGCTTCCAATCACTTTAATCCGACCACTAGAACTCTAAGTAACTCTAAGTAGGGCAGCACGAGGAACAGGCTAGGTATTTCTCTTATAAATTTTCTATAACATTTAGTGGCTAGAAAAGCCCTGCTAGTGGTTTCTGTAGAACAGAAAAGGAAAGCAATTATATTTAATAGGAAAAGAAAATGCTAAGTAAAAGAAGAGGCTGACTATATGGTCTGGACATCTCTTATAATAGGTCAGTATTTATGTTTTCCTGGTAACAAGTGCATTCAGTGAATAAGTTTCTACATGGACAACACATTCCATTAGTCACTAAGAGAGATACAGTGATAAATGAGACACAGGCTTATGGAGCTAAAAAATATGATAAGGAAGAGAGAAGATGGAGAGTGGATAAGAGTTCTTGTCTCATTTATTAAATTTGTGAGGTTTAAGTGTATACTTCCTTCAAGGAATTGTGCTTGTACTTAGAGTATGTAAATGGTGGTGTCTCAATTATGGTGGTCCAAAAAAATTGTTCAGAAGAAGAGAACGACTCTTTCCCCTTAGGTTTTGGGAGTGATTTCATGGAATAGATGACATTTGAGCGACGATTTACAAATTACAAATGAGTTAGCCAAAGGGAGGACAACATTGTAGATGTTAAGAACAACATAAGTAAAATCATGAAGATGATAATATAGGGATACAGTTGGGAAGTGGTGAATAGTAGAGAGGCTAGAGACTTAGGTATGGGAATGTGTAAGGGAATAGTGAGTAAGTATAATTGGAAAGGGAAACTTTGCTTGAAGTGTGATGGATCTTGAGAGGAAAGCTAAAAAATGTTGAGGCTTTATTCCTTAAGCAATACATAAGATACATGGCATGGTCAATAGATAGCTGTCCTTGAAGAAAGGAAGTCCTGGGTTTGAGTCCTACTTTTGATCCATTCCAATTATGTGATTTCAGAGAAGCATTCTTAACTTTTTAGATCTCTAGGCAATTCTCTAAGACTATAAGGTATAGAAAAAGTGCCAGCCTGCATTAATAGAGAGTTTCTGCATCCTTAATAGGCCTTGGGTTTATCTCAATTTTTAGGAAATGGAAAGACACTTCAGGACTGAGGTCCTTAGGACACTTCAGGAGGGTATAATCATGTGATTTAGGAAGTTTATATGGTAGCTTAAGCTGCTTTAGGAAGATGGGTTTGATAGTTACATAGGATGAAATTGGGAAGAGACTGAAAATTAAGCTGAAAAAATATTGCAAAATTCCAAGTGAAATGTAATGGATAGCTGAATAAATATAGAAGCAATAGTAACTGACAGGGAAGATGTTTTACAAGTAGAATTAGCAAAACTCAGTAAATAATTATATGGGGGAAGGAGAGAGAGGAAGATACAAGGCAGGAGAACTTGGAGAATGTTGACTTCACTAAAAGAAATAGAAAAGCTGAAGCTATGATAATAGTGAGCTCTCCAAGGTAAAGGAAGTTCTACTATATTTTTGTGAGAGTTCATATGATCATAAGATCATAGATTTAGAGCTGAGACTATAGAATCCATTTCACTCTACAGCTCATTTTATAAATTAAGACACTAAGGCCTGGAAATATTGACTTTTCCAAGATCACACAGGTGGTGAGAGTGATGGTATTTGAACTTCAGAACTATTGATCTTGCTTTTTTTTTTTTTTTTTGGAAAAGGATTTAAAGTGAGGTATTTCCATTCTTTCAACCCTTCTTTCCACTCTTTCAAAAATATAATAGTAGTCACTATATAAATGCTGGCTGTTACTATGTGCCAGATACTGTGCTTTACGCATATCTCATTTGATCCTCCCAGCAATCCTGTGAGGTAGGTGCTATTACAATTGCCATTTTATAATGGAAGAAAGTGAGACAGAGGGGTTAAGAACTTGTCCTGGGTTTTACAGTAAGTCTAAGAGGCTAGATTTGAACTTGTCTTCTTAATTAAAGGCCCAGTGCTCTGTCTGCTGTACTACAAAGTTTCTTCTAGGAAATGATGTTTTATAATCTGTACCAATTGAAGGAAAAACCAAAATAATGACAGCATTGTTCTATCAAGGGTCTAGGCATTATAGAAAAGTTTATAATAATTCATCAAAGTTTTGTAAATGGAGGGAATGAATATAAATTGGAGAATGACTGAATAAGTTATGGTGTGTATATGTATATATATATATACATATACACACCATAACTTGTTCAGTTATATATGTGTGTGTTTATATATGTGTGTGTGTGTTTATATATGAATATGATGAAATCCTATTGTTCTGTAAGAAATGTTGAAAGGGATGACTTCAGAAAAACCTGGCAAGATTGATGTAAAAAATAGTGAAAGGAACTGGAAGAACAATTCAGACATTAATATCAGTATTGGGGAAATAAGAAGCCATAAAAGATTTAGCAAATCTGATCAGTACAATTAATTATCTACAACAATTCTAAAGGATTCAAGATGAAAAAAATTCTATCCACCTCCAAGTAGAAAAGTGAAGAACTTAAGAGTGCAGATTAAAGCATTTTTTTTCCTTCTTCTTCTTGATTTTTTAAAGAACATTGCTAATAATACAATGTGTCTTATGTGACTTCATATTAGTAATGGATATTGTATTTATGTCTTTCTCAATGAGAAAGAGGGAGAATTTGAAACTAAAATTAAAATAAAATTGAATAAAAATAAAAAAAAATTCCTTTATCAAAGTTTCAATAGTTAATCCTAGTGTAAATGTGTAAATGTATATGTGTAAATCCATAAGGGTTATTTTTAAAAATTGCTTATTTCTTACCTGATTTTAGCTTTATGCCCACACTTCCTGTTTCTTTTCTTCTAGTTGGCTTCCAGGTGACAACCTAGGAAAGTACAACTCTTGTCCTATGGCTTCTTTGATGAAAAAGATGCTTGAATGTTTTGGAATTGTGGTAAGAGACATACTTATTTTACTTAGATCAGAGAAATTTCCCTTTAAGAAAGGAAGAAATAATTCTTGAAAAATGGTTCAGAAGACTAAGTATATAAAAATAATCCTGGAGAATTGATATTAGTGAGGTGTAACTGAATTTCTGTTGGCCTACAGATTTTTTTTGACCCAGAATGAATATGTAGGCAAGATGCAGACTCTTTTCTTTTAAAAGTAATTATATCTTTTTAATACTAAAAATAGTTGAATACATTTTTATGGTCCATAGATATTTGGTAGTATTCCATTTACTCAGACACTGGAGAGGTTCAAGTTAATATTTTCCTAGAATAGATATAAATTTTCTCTTCTTTTGACCTTCAGGTGACAAAATGTAACCTTTTTGAGATCTCAGTGGCTCTGGCCTAAGACAAACATAGGTTCCTAGATCAAAATCTAGATTAGTCATCTAATTTTATCCAATCTCAACATTTTACAGATGAAGAAACAGACCCAAGAACATTATGTGGCTTACCTGAGATTATACACATGACTTGATCACTTTGTTTTGGCTGGTTTCCTTGAAACAAATTTATTAGCCAAATATAGTTCCATAGCAGGCTTTTCCTTTTAGGGGAAAATTTGGCTTCAACTTTTTTCCTAGTCTGACATATAGGCCTCCTACTCTCAGGAGACTGTAGACCTCTATCTAGGTGGCCTATGTTGCTATGACTTCCTTTCCTCAGATTTGAGTTCTCATTATTTTCCAGAATATTTGTGGTTCAATTGTATCTGACTCTTTGTGACCCCATAGTTAGCAGACTTTTCTGTCTTTCACTATCTCCCAAAGTCTGTTCAGGCTCACAAGTTCATTGTTTCCATGATACAATCTACCCACCTCATCCTTTTCATCTTCTTCTTTTGCCTTCAATTTTCCCCAATATCAGGGTCTCTTACAGTAGTGAATCCTGTCTTATCATTATGTGGCCAAAGTATTCAAGTTTCACCTTCAATATTTGACTTTCCAGTGAATGAACTGAAGTTGATTTGATTTTCTTCTTGTTGACTCTCAAAAGTCACCTTCAGTATCACAATTCAACAGTGTTTCCCTTATAGTCTATCTCTCATAACTATATTTTGCTATTGAAAAAATAGCTTTGACTATATGGATCTTTGTTGACAAGATGATGTCTTTGCTTTTTACTATGCTGTCTAGATTTGTTATAGCTTTCTTTCTAAGAAGCAAGCTACCCCAAAACATAAAATATAAGCCCCAAATTTTGAGCTTCAAAATATAAAATTTTACTTTATTTCCATTTCTTATCCCTCTTGGGGATTTGCCAGGAAGTTATGGTACCAGTTGCCATGATCTTATTTTTTTAAATATAGTTTCCAGAATGATGCTCTTTCCAACTATATAATTTTCTTACTATATTAATACCTTTGTCCTGTGTATACTCTTTGGCTTCAAAGTAATTGGAAGAACTGAACTGAGTTAGCGACACCTTTCTTTTATTTTCTTTATTTGCTCCATTCATTTCATCCTATAATGCTATGTCTGATCTCTTGAGGAATGATTTCTAACAACCCTAGCTATAATAATCCTATATTCCCATTAAGTAATAATAATAGTATCCTCTGACACAACAACTGCAGCACTCCTCAAATAAGCAAAGGATTATGGAGAATGCACCAAATAGTTCTTATATATGTAATTTTATAGGTGATCAAATGTAATTTATCTTGCTTTTTGTTTTCTTTAAATTGTTTAGCATTTTGAACCTCTTGACATTCCATAGTTGAACACTGCAGTGATTTGAGGAATATATAAAGGTTTAATAAAAAGGGGAAATGATAGATTCCAGTTTACATAAAAGTTGAATCAGAGGTGTAGAGTTTGGAATATACATAAAGTATTTGGAGAATCATGAGTAGACAAGTTAGATGAGTATTTTAATAGTCACTCTAGCATGTGGTATCTTTCAGTATTTAATGAGGGTATAATCATTTTATTTTTTTTTTAAATTTCTTTGATATTCTCATTTTTCCAGCTAAAAGTAAGGTGGTAAGGTAAAAATGAAAATTTTTAAATTTGCAATTTGTCACATCTAAGATGGGATCAGCAAAAAAAAAAAAAAAGAAAAGAAAAGAAAAAGAAAATCCAGTGTGTGATATTTTGTGATTCATCCAGAAACTTATAAATAACCAAGTAACAGATGAATTGGGGATAAATTTGAATAGACTAGTCAGGTTCAGCATCTGGAGGAGTAGAAAGGAATTAGTCATCTCAGCAGGAAGAATTCAAAGGTAGAACCTTTCTGTCTTGCAATTTCAGTGAATCCAATTCTGCCATGATGTCTTTAACAAGTGTATGCATGTATGCATATATGCACACATGTCATACAGCCACATGCTGTTTTTGACATGAACGTTTTATGTGTATATGCATAGGCATGTGTACATATACACATAAAACTTTCATTGAGAACAATGACAAGGAACTCATTCTCCTGAAAAATAGTTTACATTTTTAGACAGCTTTAATTATTAGGATTAACTTAAATTTGATTTCTTATCACTTCCATTCACTAGAGCCAAATCTCTTCTCCCATGTGTTAGTAATTTGAAGATAGATATGCTAATGTCATTACACTTTCTCTTTTCTAATCAAGCACCTCCATTTCTTTAACTGATCCTTTTCTGAGTCTGCTCACAATTTCAGTTACCATCCTGTGAACATACCTCACTCTGTCAATTTATACTATAAATTGCAATGTCTAGAATTGGATTCAGTCCTCCACATTTATCAGGGTAGAGTGTGATGGGACTATTGCCCCGTCATGTTCCAAGATCCTTCTTTTAGTAAACTGCCTGACTAAAATAAATAGTGTGGTGGAGCAGATAGAAAGCCATTCAGAAAAATTTGGGTTCAGGACATGTCTCTGACACAAATTGGCTGTGTGAGTGGAGGAAGTCACTTAACCCTTCTGTGTTCTAGCTGATAAGGTTCAAACCTTCAATGGCCTAAGAGTTTCTTGACCTAAGAGTTTTCTACATCACTGAAATCACAGATCTAGTCCTTCCTCATCCTGCAGCTCATAATAAACATTTTAGTGGCCACATTATAAAGCTGACTCATACTGGTTAACATACATAGAAGAGAGTCAGTGGCAGAGCCTTGATGCTCCTTTGAAGATCTTTTTTTAAGGGAATATAGACCTTTTTGTTTATTAACACTTTTTGGGTCTGTAAAATCTTTGCTATTAGAATTGTTTCTTACTTGATTGGGTGGTAGAAAATATACTGGTTGGTATCATGAGCTGTATTTGCATATCCAGACTAAAACTGTAGTAGCAGGAGATTCTATAATTAAGTGAAACCTGTATCTCTTCTTAACTTTTCATTATTCTCATTCCTGATTGTCATCTGGAAATGTGAATGAAAATACACTAAAAACATTTCTTTAATCATCATTATGATAAATAATAAAGTCATCAATTAAGACTAATATGGTATGTAATAAAATGACAGATATTTAAGAAGGGAAGTTCAAATATTTGTTTTTGTTATTCAGTTATCTTGGCCATGTCTGATTCTTTGTGACCCCATTTCGGGTTTTCTCAGCAAAGATACTGAAGTAGTTTGTCATTTCCCTCTCCAGTTCATTTTACAGATGAGGAAATGGAGAAAAACAGGATTAAATGAGTTGGTCAGTATCACTTAGCTAGAAGGTTAAGACTAGAACTCAAGTTTTCCTGATTCCAGACCTGGCATCTTATCCACTCTACCATCTAGCTGTTTCTATGAATATTTAACTTGACCAAAAAGAAGTTTTTGAGCTTCAGATTAACCAAATTCAGATGTGGATACAGAGAGAATATAATAAAACAATCATTTTGATTGATTCTTTTCTTTTCCTATGTGATTAAAATTATTTTTATGTTCTGATATTAATTTTCTCATGTTGAAGAAACTTTGATTTTCTATAAAGTATTTTTCCATATTAATTCCTACCTTTCTTTTTATGTTCTCTTGGAACCAATTTTTCTTATTGGATTATTAGTGAAATAAAAGATTCCAAGCAAGAGGGGGATTTTTTAGGATTTGGAAACATTTGATTAGAAGGGTTAAACTTCCTCATCAGCACAGTCTAGATCATTTCTCAAGATATGAAGTCACTGGTTGATTTTCAAATATTCCTGAAATCTATACTGTCACCAAAGCATTTAGGATGACTATCTATTCCAAATTTGCATAAACCTCCTAGAAAAATATATCGTTGCTTTACTCTGTCCACTTTTGTTGACATAACTACTGCTCCTTTTTGTTTTGTTGTATGGTACTGGGTTGGGATAAGACCAATAGAAGCAATCCAGGCTTTTCTAACTCCCTTATTTCCTGTACAACTACCATGCAGCACTTTAGTTCATTTTGTATTTTTAAACTTAAAAAAAAAAAGCCAGAACCCAAATACTTCCACATATTCATTTTCTTCAAATTGGTCATTAATTTTAAAAAGAAGTGGCAAGGAAGTAGGAGAGTTTCCTCTCTCAGTAAAATAATATTTAATAAATATGGGCAGTTCCACCAATGATGAGAGAAATTTTAGAAGTATCTTAATTATAATGTAAAAATTCTTGACTATTTAGGCATTTTTACCTGCAATTCACCAGAAGTAAAAGGAGAAATTTCCCTATAAAAATGGTTTCGAAATTGCTTATAAATGATAGATAATTATTACTATTCTTAGTGTTCCTTCCCTAATCCCTTATGATGAGTATGCTCTTTAAAATAATCATGATTAACTCAACCACAAATATTTCATTTTTGTCTTTGTGTCACTGGTGGCTAGAAAAGTGTTTGGTATACATATGTACTTAATAAATATTTGTAGTTGAAGTCCCTGTAAGCCCTCAAGAAATATACATTCTATTGGAAGAGCTTACATTTTTGTAATTGTTTATATTACTTTATTTGGTCCTCCCAACAATATCCTAAGAGTAATTATCATAATCATTCTTCAGCAGAGGAAAATAGACATACAAAATCTATTTATTTATTTTTTACACAAAGCTGCCTTGTAGTTATTAGCCCTCATAATATTTATATAAATTTTGTAGTCAGTCAACAAGCATTTATTAAGCACTGGCATTGTGCTAAGATTTAGAATATATACAAAATATATGTAAATATATGAAAAAAAAAGATAGCCCTGTCCTTCAAGAAGTTAATATTTTAATTGTTGTCATGTTTGTTTGTTTGTTTGTAGTCTACTAGAATTCTCTGTGGCCTTGTCTTGGCAAAGAAACTAGAATGATTTGCCATTTCCTTCTCCAGCTCATCTTTCAAATGAGGAATTAAGGCAAAGAGTAAATGACTTGCCCAGAGTCACACAGCTAATAAAAATAGCTGAGTCAGTATTTGAATTCAGGAAGATAAGTCTTCTTCATTCCAGGCTCATAGCTCTATCCATTGGGCCACCTAGCTATCTTATATTTTGATAGACTTTTATCTATTGATAAAAGGAAGATGAAAAGTGAGGAGAAGAAGAGGGAAAGTTGTCTTCTTATGATGTAGAAATCTGTAAGTACAGCATAGTGAAAAATAGTGCAAGGAATTCTCAGAATATATCAGAAAAAAATGGGGACTTTATTTCCCCATTTCCAGTATATAATGAATGACAAAAAAGGGGCTAGAGTTCAGATTTTTTTAATCTCTTAAATAAAATCTGGTTGTACTGGATTTTAGTGTCTCTGAAGAAGCTGAATAATACCTGTGTATTCTGTATATCCAGAAGTTCTCAACTTGTGGTGTATGAATATTAAAACAAATATTTATAGGCATGCTTACATAAAATTGACTTCCTTTATAATGATGCATACTTTATTTTATGCCTTTGTAAACATTATTCTGATCAAGTCCATAAGATTAAAACATCCATTATGTTTTTAAAAAATCACACACACACACATACACATACACAAACTAAAAACAAACAAACAAACAAACAGCTGAGCATGATCATATTAACTCGGGAGGGTGGTTATTAGGGCCAACTTATTTGGAATGTACAAAGTGCTGAGAACTTTCCCTCTTGCAAAAAGATTTGATTGGAAGGAAGAAAAAAAAAAAGTTACCTAGTGATTGTTTTTGGAAAGCTTAAAGTTTTCCATGTTGCTAATTTCTTTTTAGTAAAAAAAATTACCATGAATCACAGTTTCTTTCAAGACCCTTTTGAAGAAAAAATTGTTCGAAGGGGATGCCCAGTATGGAGGGATGCACTGAACTTAAAAACTTAAATCAGAAGGGGAATTTCTCATTTTGAAATGTGAACACAGAGACTCTTTTGTCAGCAGTTCTTTACCTTCCATATCAGTAACATTTACATGTTACATTTTTTTTTAATTTCAAGAAATTTGAATATTTAAAGCTACTTCCAAGATACTGCCCCCATTCACCAAATGCACAAAACCACTGTCACATACATACAGAGAAACTTATATACAGATGCTATCACCTCTTAGTTTATTATTTTTTTTATAAGTCCTGGTATATACATTTCTGTAAAGAATAAGAATTTCAGGGAGTTCACAGTTTCAGAGATCATTTTTGGAGGTGTTCTTCAAATAAGGAATAACCATTATTTTCATTTCTTTAATGGAATAATTGCCAGGCCAGTGGTGGGTTGTTACAACACAATTCTGCTTCTAAATGATGTTTTTTTTTTTTTTTCCTTCCCCTAAACCTTTCTATAAAGGTTCTATCATTGCATGAGTTAGAAAATAAAAAATAAAAGAATGCTTCTAGTAGACTAGATAAGGTATCACTCATTCAAACCAAAAGGGGACATGAAGATAAAATATAGTAAACCTTTTCTACAGATTATATTCTCATGTAATTACCTTTGACTAATAGCCATCTGGTTAGTTAATACATTTAATATAAATCATATTATAAACAAACTAGAAAAGATAAATAATCTCATATCAATGAATCATAGGACCACAAAAGTCTTATAAAAGTCCATTTTCCATATTTGGACAGGAATTTAAATTAAAAAAAAATCCAGTACTGATTTTAAAAAATATATCTCAAAATAATTCCCAAAAATGAAACTCAGCAATTTCCCTTCACTCAGTCATGCTGAATAACTAATTATTACTATTTATTACTAAAATAATAACTAATAAGGAAGTGGAAAGTAACTGGATTCAACATTCAACTCCATTACTATTAATGAAGAAATCAGTTAACCTTTCCTAAACTCAGCTTTCTTTACTGAACAATGTGTTTAATAGTGCTTGTAATAGGCTTATTTTGAAGCTCAGCTGAGACGTCCCAGTTTCTTTCATCTTAGTCACTTCTTTCTGCAATTACACCCCTCATTTATCATGTATGTGTGTGTGTGTGTGTGTGTGTGTGTGTGTGTGTGTGTGTGTGTTATACATAGTTCTTTCCAATGACCTTTTTGAGAACAGTGTTTTTCCTAGAAATTGATACAGTGCCTGACACATAAGCAAGTATTTAACAAATGCTAGCTTATGGAAATGTTTTGAAACTATAAAGCACTATCAGTTCTGATATTATTATAATTAGATTTTTTCCCCTGAGGCAATTGGGGTTAAGTGACTTGACCAGAGTCACACAGCCAGGAAGTGTTAAGTGTCTGTCTGAAGCCAGATTTGAACTCAGGTCCTCCTGACTTCAGGGCTGGTATTCTATCTACTGCACTACATAGGTGCCCCAACTCCATTATTTTCAGGAAACATTTTTACTTTTTGAAGAGGCTTCAGAGGATAAGATGGATAACAAAGAATATAATGACAATAAATGGGGAAAGAAAAATTTAAATTAAAAGGTACTGAAAAAGCAATTTGTATGAAAGTTGATTCAGATAGCATACTACTAATTATCAGTTTGTAAATCTCTTGGCAAATTTCCTTAAAAACACCAAATAAACTAGGTAAAAAGGCTTCTCTTCTGCTTTATTGATTAGAAAATTCATGCATAGGAAGACTTCAAAGGAAGATTACATAGCACCTCAGCAGATATAAGAATGCACATATCTAACTAAGTCATGTATGCTTGGCCATTTTATTGAAGCTGGAAAGCACATAGTTTTTCTATGACTGGAGATGAAGCCCCTTCCACCTAGAGACACTATCCTAAGTAAGGACCATTAGAGTTCTTATTTTCTGCTGGTATGATGACTAATAGCCATAAATCTTTTCCTGGCTGAGTCAGACACAGGACTAAAGACAAAAATCTATAGATGTTCAGGCAAGAGATAAATGGAAACATGACCAGTATTCTTGCTAGTTTCTCCTATATTATTCCAAACCTCCCCACTGCCTACTTGAAGAACCTTTTTTTTTTCCATTCTTCTTGGCTTCTTTGAAACATATGACATGATTGAGCACCCTCTCTTCCTGGAAATTCTTTACTCCATGTCTTTAGGACATTTCATTTTCTTGGTTTCCTCTAATTTGTCAAACTCCATTTCAATCTCCCTTGATGATTCATTCACACTTTTACATCCAGAATGGGTGTAACTGAAGGTTCTCTTCTGGGCCTTCTTTTTTCTGTGTTTTCTCTTGGGAATTTCAGCAGTTCCCATGAGTTCCATTGCCATTTAAATGCAGATGTCTCATTGATTTTTATATCAATATCTACCTCTCTCCTGATCTCCAGTTACACCTTATAAACTACCTATTGGACATTTCAAATGGGATCACTCCAGAGGAACTTCAAATTCAGCATGACCCAAATAAAATTCATTATATTTTCTCCTAGATCCATTTTGTTTCCCAAAGTCCCTATTACTATGGAAGGCACCGTTCTCATCCAAACATCCAAGTTATCTACATTGTTGGCAGGCTCAACTCCTTATTCTCAAAAGCAATTTTTAGTATTCCTTTTTAAAATATTGAGTTCCTATTGGGTTTATATCCCAAAAGAAATACTAAAGAAGGGAAAGGGACCTGTATGTGCCAAAATGTTTGTGGCAGCTCTTTTTGTACTGGCTAGAAACTGGAAAATGAATGGATGTCCATCAGTTGTAGAATGGTTGGGTAAATTGTGGTATATGAATGTTATGGAATATTATTGTTCTGTAAGAAATGACCAGCAGGAGGAATACAGAGAGGCTTGGAGAGACTTACATCAACTGATGCTGAGTGAAATGAGCAGAACCAAGAGATCATTATATACTTCAACAACAATACTGTATGAGGATGTGTTCTGATGGAAGTGGGTATCTTCAGCAAAGACAAGATCTAATTCAGTTCCAATTGATCAATGATGGACAGAATCAGCTACACCTAGAAAAGGAATACTGGGAAATGAGTATAAATGTTTGCATTTTTGTTTTTCTTCACAGGTTATTTTTACCTTCTGAATCCAATTCTCCCTGTGCAACAAAAGAACTGTTTGGTTCTGCACACATATATTGTATCTAGGATATACTGAAACACATTTAACATGTATAATAAAACTGCTTGCCATCTAGGGGAGGAGGTGGAGGGAAGGAAGAGAAAAGTCGGAACAGAAGTGAGTGTAAGTTATAATGTTGTAAAAAGTTACCCAGGCATATGCTCTGTCAATAAAAAGTTATAATAAGAAAAATATTGAATTCCAAAATCTCTCTCTTTTTCTCTCCCCATCCCTCCATGGCTGAGAAAGCAAGCAATTTGACCCAAGCTATACAGGTGTAGTCATGCAAAATATTTCCATAATAATCATGTTGTAAAAAAAAATAAAGTAAAAAAAAAACAACAACTATGCTTTACTCTTTATTTAGACATAATCAGTTATTTCTCTGGAGATGGAAAGAGTTTTTTTATCATACAATCTTAAGGTCTTAGATCATTGTAGTGATAAGAATAACTAAATCTTGATCATCTTACAATATTGATGTTAGTTTGTACACAGTATATTTCATTTTGCATCACCTCATGGAAGTCTTCAATTTTTCTGAGAGAATTTTGCTCATTTCATTTTTAAAAAATTTCAATAGCATTTTATTTTTATTTTTATTTTATTTTTATTTTATTTTTTATTTTTATATTTATTATTATCAATAGCATTGTGCAAAAATAATTTTCAGCAATCATTTTTGTAAGACTTTGTGCTCCAAATTGTTGTCCCTCCTTTTCTTATCTCCCCCATTCCCCAAGACAGCAAGCAATCTTATATAGGTAAAATATATACAATTCTTTTAAAAATATTTCCATATTTGTCATGTTGTACAAGAAAAATTAGTCCAAAAGGGAAAAAATACAAGAAAGGAAAACAAACAAACAAGGTGAAAATGCTATGTTTTGATTTACATTCAGTTCTTTCTCTAGATGTGGATGACATTTTCCTCCAGGTCTTTTGGAATTGTCTTGAATCACTGCATGTGAAGAAAAAGCCAAGTCCATCCAGCTGATCATCACATTGATTTATTACTATATCTCTCTTATTACTATATCTCTCTCTTGTTTCTGCTCACTTCACTCATCAGTTCATGTGAGTCTTTCTTTCCAGGCTTTCCTGAAATCAGCTTGTTCATCATTTCTTATAGAACAATAATATTCCATTATATTCATACCAACTGATGCTTATAATTTCTTATAGCACAATAGAAGTTCATCTTAATCACATACCAAAATTTTTTCATCCATTTTTGAATTGATGGTTAGCACCTTGATTTCCAATTCTTTGTTCCAAGAAAAGAGCTGCTATAAATAAATATGACATGGGGTCATAATTTTGTGATCCTAACATTAAGTTATGAGACCTCATATGGGGTTCTTAACCACAATTTATGAAGCTGGCATCTAGGTAATTGTACTTCTCCCTCAAAACTATATCATATTAGGTTTGTGCCATATTTTCTTATGTCTTCATGTTTTGTTTTGTTTTGTTTTTCCTTCTGTCCAAGTGATTTACAGTATATCCAGGTGACCAATATCTCCTTCTGCTTCTGTTGATCTGAACTGAAAATGCTCTCTATTCTGGTTCCTAGGTCTCCTCACATGATTATATTTTTACAAACAAGAGTATTATTCTCCTAGTTCTATCCACTTAGATTGGTGGTGCTTATTCTCCTAAATAATGTAAACATTTTCAATAAGATATACATTTCCAGAATCGTATTTCATCTATCAATTCTTATACCATTAAGTTTCAATGATACCTATAAGAACAAGCTGGATTTCTCATAAGAGAATCTTTAGTTTGCCTAGTTGATTGATTATGCAGTGAGTATATTCACATATAAAAGTCAAGGTTATAAATTCTAAAACTGGTCCCCTTTTTTGATGTTGAATCCTGTTAATTTCTCAGCGTCTTTATTACTATTTTTCTTTCTGCGTGATAACAACTTTTTAATGGTCTCCTGCTTAAAGGTTACAAATCAGTAATTTTCTCTATGCTCCTATCTTTTAAGTTTAAATGCTTTTCCATTATTTTTGAACCTACTTCAAGAAAATACATTTTACTAGTCTTTATTAAATGACATCTCTGCTTTAGGAGCTGGTATTTATTTTATGCCAAGGACCAGAAATTCAAATTCTGTTCTCAGACCTTCTTCTTTACAGATGGCCACTTCCTAAATTTGTTCTTTTCTGAAGGTTTTGCTTGTGATCAGTAGCAATAATGAAGATGCCACCTGTGCCCTTGAAGTCATCAGTTTCTTTTTTTTTTCCTTTTTTTTAAAATTAATTTTATAATTATGAATTTTTTGACAGTATATATGCATGAGTAAGTCATCAGTTTCTTAACTAAGACTTCATTAACTTTATTAATATTTTCTAATTTCTGCTTGTGCCTACACAAATAGCCAGGAGTGGATAGTAGTCATCTTGTTTCATAAGTCTTAGGGAAGTCACCAAGTCCTAGATCATTGATCAGTGAAAACTGAATACTTTTAAAATTTGTATAATTTTTATGAAGTAGACAAATAGCTATTTCAGTAGGAAATTACCATCTCTCGGTGCTGCTAATTTCTCTCCTAGTAGTAATCTTACATTCAAATGTCTATTCCTTACAGAACATTCTTCAGAAGTTCCAACCTATTTCCCTTCAGGAATCATGTCATCTCTATCCTTTCCTTTCTCTTTTGGGTAACACTTATAATCTCCTGAGAATGTCAGAATCTTTTCCTCCTTAATATTTACACTCAATCCCTTCTTCTATATTTTAAATGAAAATTTCATTTTGGAATAAGAAAATTTACATGATAAATTTCAACCTGAAAAAATGGAAAAAATATATATAGTATTAACAATTTTGTTGACCTCATTTTGGAATATATGAAAAAGGCATCTTTGGTGGATAACAAATGAAGCTAGAATAAAGAAAATAGGGATAGTCAAGTTTTTGAGAGAATGATAGAAAATGCCTTGGAGCTTTTTTTTTTTTCTTAAGCTCTTTGCTTTGCTATTCTGAAGGATAAATATTAAATCTATATTCTTTTTTTCAATTCCCCTGAATTCTTTTTTAAATTAATTTTATAATTATAATTTTTGACAGTATATATGCATGGGTAATTTTTTTTTACAATATTATCCCTTGTATTCATTTTTCAAAATTTCCCCCTCCCTCTCTCTACTCCCTCTCCTAGATGACAGACAATCCCATACATATTAAATGTGTTACAGTATAACCTAGATACAATATAAGTGTGTAAAACCAAATTTCTTGTTGCACGGTAAGAATTGGATTCCGAAGGTATAAGTAATCTGGGTAAAAAGACAATAGTGCAAACATTTTCTATTCAATTCGTAGTGTTCCTTCTCTGGGTGTAGCTGTTTCTGTCCATCATTGATCAACTGGAACTGAATCAGATCTTCTTTATGTTGAAGATATCCACTTCAATCAGAATATATCTTCATACAGTATTGTTGTTGAAGTGTATAGTGATCTTCTGGTTCTGCTCATTTCACTCAGCATCAGTTGATATAAGTCTCTCCAAGCCTCTCTGTATTCCTCCTGCTGGTCATTTCTTATAGAACAATAATATTCCATAGCCTTCATATACCATAATTTACCCAACCATTCTCCAACTGATGGACATCCACTCATTTTCCAGTTTCTGGCCACTACAAAAAGGGCTTCCACAAACATTTTGGCACATACAGGTCCCTTTCCCTTCTTTAGTATTTCCTTGGGATATAAGCCCAGGAGTAGCACTGCTAGGTCAAAGGGTATGCACAGTTTGATAACTTTTGGGGAATAGTTCCAAATTGCTCTCTAGTATGGTTGGATTCTTTCACAACTCCACCAACAATGTATTAGTGTCCCAGTTTTCCCACATCCCCTCCAACATTCATCATTATTTGTTCCTGTCATCTTAGCCAATCTGACAGGAGTGTAGTGGTATCTCAGAGTTGTCTTAATTTGCATTTCTCTGATCAGTAGTGATTTGGAACACTCTTTCATATGACTGGAAATAGTTTCAATTTCATCATCTGAAAATTGTCTGTTCATATCCTTTGACCATTTATCAATTGGAGAATGGTTTGATTTCTTATAAATTAGAGTCAGTTCTCTATATATTTTGGAAATGAGGCCTTTATCAGAACCTTTAACTGTAAAAATATTTTCCCAATTTGTTACTTCCCTTCTAATCTTGTTTGCATTAGTTTTGTTTGTACAAAAGCTTTTTAATTTGATGTAATCAAAATTCTCTATTTTGTGATCAATAATGATCTCTAGTTCTCCTTTGGTCATAAATTCCTTCCTCCTCCACAAGTCTGAGAGGTGAACTATCCTATATTCCTCTAATCTATTTATGATCTCATTCCTTATGCCTAAATCATGTACCCATCTTGATCTTATCTTGGCATATGGTGTTGTGTAGGTCTTAAATTATATTCTTTTTCATGTGTGTGATTTGCAGCATTTACCTATAAATTTCTCTAATTTTACTAAGTTTGAAGAATTGAAATTTCAATTAATATGTTGCAATTCCATTTTAAATATTGGGAAAATTGATATTGCAGAATTCAAAAGATTATAGATAGAGCAAACAACCAAGCCTCTAAAAGATCAAATGACTTATCTAAGATCAAACAATAAGGAACAGGGATTTAAACAGAGTTAGAAACCAAAGCATTGAGATGTGAGATGTCCTACCTAAGATACTGACTCAAAGTCACACTGTATTAAGGGAATTGGAAATTAAACCCCAATTACCATATTCTAGAACAGTAGTTTTCCTATGGAATCAAACTTCCTGCTTACTCATGTCATGACATGATATATTCCAAATCAGAAAGCTAAGCAATTAAAATTTATCATCATAGCCCATCAGAATTTTTTTGACCTTTGAGATAATAAGAATGTATTAATCCAAAAAAAAAAAAGGTATTTTTTCTTTATACAAAATAATGTACAACTATTTTTCTGTTCTTCTAAGCTAAGATTCATTTAAATAAGAAATGTGCTGTTCTTTTTGAATAACATTTCTGTGAATGGTGTTTTCTTTAGACTATGTATAAGCCCATTTCCTCCCTGAATGTGCATTTCTAATGTGTCTGTTTAAAACACAACAAGCCTACGTCAAATGTCGGGCTCTAAGTGAACAGGAACTCAAAGCAGCTGTGTCTGTGGCTTTTTTTTTTTTTTTTTTTTTTTTGTGCAGTTGAATACCATTTTTGTTATTTTTTTTTTAAAGATAGAGAGGGTTCTTGCTAATGCTCTTCCTTAAAATTCAGATTCAGTGTCTAAAAGGAAATGTTTTTTTGTTTTTTTTTTTAAAGAAAGCAAAGAAAGCCATTACCTTGAAATGAAATTTCGTTAAATAGAATAATCTGTTTTATTTCATAGAATCATCAGATTTAGTGCTGGAAGAGGCCTTAAAGATACATGGATCCAATGCTTTCATTTAAAATGTCTGAAACTATACCCTCAGAGAAATGAAATGACTATTCCAAAGTCATTCAGGACATTAGTAGCAGAGTAAGGAAATCTCTTGATTCCAAAGTTAGTACTTTTTCTTTTATAACACAAATTATTTTTTCAGTTCTGTTCTATCTTGGATAGAAATAATAACTCTTAAAGTTCTTTAAAGTTTTAAAGAGTTTTATTATAAAGGTTTATATGTTATAAAGGATTATATTATATTATTATTATAAAATCCTATAGGGCAAATATTTTTTTTCCATTTCACAGGTCAAAAAACCCAGACTCAAAGAGAATAAATGATTTGTCCCATTAAATTGAACTTTGAACCTAGATCTTTCCTAATTCCGACTTTAATGCATGTCAAATGCATGTACTTTCCTACTTTGGTTCTTTAATGTCCTCCATAACGAGAATTTTATAAGACCCTGATGCAGTCTTAAGGCTCAACTAAAATGGAAACTCTAGGCTTTTGCCTTCTTTTAGTATAATTTTCATAAAAAATGGTATATTTCATTTATATAAGTTAATGGCATTGAATCTGCGTACTTTGGTGAAAAGAGTTGAGTTGAGCTGGCTCTATGCTACTTGGGCTCATATAATTTTGGATAAGTTATTTAAGAATCTCTGTACCTCAGTTTCCTCATCTGTAAAATGAGACGACTGGATTAGATGACCTTCAAAAATTATTCTTGCTCTATTTCAGGGAGACTGAGGCTTATCTAAAATTTATCTCTTTCCATTAACTTAGCAAACTATTCTATAAATAGTAGATGCTTAATGCATATTTATTGAATGAATGGATTATTCCCACTTTTAACATGGTGGGGAATTTTTTTTTGTTTTGTTTTTTATTTCTGTCTTGTTTACATAAGATGTCAAAAGACCTAAATTTTCCTTTTTGAAATATACAAGTGCTTGGAGCTCTAAAAAAGTTAAAATGCATAAGAATTTGAGAAATCTAAAAATACATATTTAATGAATGGTTTCTCAGAAATATTTCTAAAACATTGAGCTATACATGATTTTTAAATTTTTTTCTTTACATAAAATAATGTACTAATCATAATGCTAAGACAACAAAAAAATTACATGTGAGAGTCATTAAAAATTCTAGCCACCAAATATGTACTCAAAATCCCATTAGGATATAATTCTCACAAAGAACTTTAAGGAATTATAATAATTCATATTTTTATAGAATTAAAAACGTTACAGAGTTGCTTTCCTACAACAGCCCCATGAAAACAATGATTATCCAGAATTTAGAGAAGAGAAATTTGAGACTTAGAGAAGTTGTGACTTTCCATGGCCAAATAGTTGTCAGAAACAGGAATGAAATTCAGGTTGATAGCTATTAACTGGGATAAGAGTTTTTTCTATGATGATATTTGTATGGGGATGGTCTTTTTTCTTTTTTTTTTAATTTATTAATTTGTTTTTATTTATTTTTTAACATTTTTTGACAGTACATATGCATGTTTAATTTTTTACAACATTATCCCTTGCACTCCCTTCTGTGCCGAATTTTCCCCTCCTTCCCTCCACCCCCTCCCCTAGATGGCAGACATTCTTATATATGTTAAATATGTTATAATATATCCTAGATACAATATATGTGTGCAGAACCGAATTTGTTGTTGTTGTTGTTGCACAGGAAGAATTGGATTCAGAAGGTTAAAATAACCTGGAAAGAAAAACAAAAATACAAACAGTTTACACTCATTTCCCAGTGTTCCTTCTCTGGGTGTAGCTGATTCTGTCCATCATTGATCAATTGGATCTGAATTAGATCTTCTCTATGTTGAAGATATCCACTTCTATCAGAATACATCCTCATACAGTATCATTGTTGAAGTATATAATGATCCCCTAGTTCTACTCGTTTCACTCAGCATCAGTTGATGTAAGTCCCTCCAAGCCTCTCTGTATTCCTCCTGCTGGTCATTTCTTACAGAACAATAATATTCCATAACATTCATATACCACAATTTACCCAACCATTCTCCAATTGATGGGCATCCATTCATTTTCCAGTTTCTAGCCACTACAAAAAGGGCTGCCACAAACATTTTGGCACATACAGGTCCCTTTCTCTTCTTTTTTCTTTTTTCTTTAGGAGCAGAGTGTATTTTTTTGTGCTAGTTCCTTTTGAACTCTCTACAGTATGAAAACATATTTTCTCACAGACCCCCATCCACAGGCTTATCATAGCCATACTCTCAGAACCAACCTTTACCTAGAAACTTCTCAGAAGCAAAGGTGGGTATCTTTGGGGCAGACTAAGGCTACAACAGTGGTCAGTCTCTCTCTTCCAAGAAGTCTCAACACCTCCTTCTCCCAAATTCTACCCATCTCTGTCTGTTACCTGATTACATTTTGTTTATATTTCCACCCACAAATGACTATTATTTAAAGTATTTTGTGATAATAGAATGTCATTGTTTAAAATTTGTTGAGAATATGGGCTGTTGAATAATATTTTAAAATATGCTTGAGATAAAAATTTTAATTGTAATAGTCTTTTAGAATGGGATCTGACCTGTCTTTCCGAGATTCATCTTATTTGCCAGCAGGCTGGTTATCATGGGCAAATCAGAGAGGAAAGGACATCTGGTTTTATTCATGACTCTGCCCTTGTAAATGGTAACTGAGTTTTGTTGATTTTTTTTTTTTCCTATGTGAAATGGAAATTCTAGAACTGAAAAAATAAAGGTATTGAATTCTTCAGGAGAAATGTAAACTCCTATTGATCCTACAGAATATTATTCCCAGACTTACCATTTTAAAAATAAAATACAATGAAAATAAACAAAACTTGACAAATACGTCATTTTGAAGGAAATGATTAATTGTATGATGAGTAGTGTGCTACACATAAGAGCTGATAGATTCTTCATCAAGTTATTAATCTTCCTTCCAGTCTTTGATATTAGCTTACTTGCTATATTTATTGATAAAGTAATGTAATTGTTTTTGCTTTTGCTATTTTTTTTTACTTTTTCATTCTTAAGATTTTTATAATCACTGGAAAGATTGAAAAATAACTAATGTGTCAGAAAAAAAGAGATCAACCAATGCTTTGTGAGAACTGCCATGCTGGAGAGATCAGAGGATTTTTGACTTAGAAGACTTTGTCTTTTCTTTGACCTTTCTGAGAATCCAAAGATAGTGTTCCTATACATCTTATAGGGTTTTATGAATAAAGAACTTTATAAATATTAATAATGATATCAATTATTATTATAGCTTGAAAAATAAAAGGAGTGTATTTGGACCCAGAGGATATTGATTTATGTTTTCTCTCTGCTAGTTAAGCATCTTACAAATGGCGAGAAAAAGGTACATGTCAGGTATAAGCAGACTATAACATATAACCAATGATAAACTCCAAAGAACAAAAGTGAAAGATATCAAAGAATTGTAATGACAGGACCATAAAATGGCATAATCGCCTGGTAAGAATAAGATGTATTAGAGAGCTTGAAGATTCTGAACTGTTATGATGTCAGGAGGCATTGAGGAAGGCTTCTAGCACATTGGATTGACGTCCAGTGGTGAACTTTTGGAAGAATGTAATATATAAGATTCAAACATGAGCTTCAGGTATAAATGGGATTAAATTATTAGTGTTGAAATAAACTTCTAAATTGATGAGACATAGATCTTTCTGAATAATAAATATTGTATAAATTGAAGATATTAAACCAACTGACCTCAAAGAAACTTTTCAGTTCTGAAATTATGAAAAGTTTAAGTTTTTATTTTAGGGTTACTAAGAAGAACATGGCCAATAAAACTTCATGGCATTTTTTCCTATCTGAAGATTTCTTTAAAATTTCAGTGGTTATTTCATCTCCTTCACGTGCATTTGTAATACTACAGTTAAGAATCTTTCCATATTGTCTTTTCTAAGTTGCTCTTCTCCATATCCTTTCATCAATCTTATGCTTCGAGTCTACCTGATGTGCCAGGTCTTTCTTCTTGATCTCTTAATCAAATATTTATGCCAATGGAACCCATGGACTGCCTATCCATTTTCCCTCATTTGGTACAGGTTAGTCATACCATGATGCTTCTAATGCTTCTAATACACAGTGCTTCACTCACAACATATCATAGTTTACCCATGGCCACCATGCAAATCTCTATTACTCTTTAAGAGGCCTTGAACTTTAATTCTTTGGATTCTGTAGTATTTTTCAGTGCCTTCTCACCTGTGGTTCCAAGGCTACATCCTGGTAAAGGCATCTGTTGAGATAGTTGGGGGTAACCAATAGGTTTTAAACCCCTTGGGTGTATATCTAGCACAAGCATGGAAAGAATGTCCATGGTGTAACTGGCGGTTGAGAACAATTTGTTCCAATAGCCAAGAAGGCAGATGAAGCAGATATTGTGGAGTACTTGGGGCTTGTCAAACATCAAGACCTCCAAGGTCATTCACTGTATTATTGCCATGGCCAATTGTCTTTTTACTTTTGTCTTACCACTAGATTTGAAGAGAAGAAATTGAGAGTGAAGGCTTTATGCAACTTTATCTCATTTAAATCCAATTCAGAGGTAAGCTAAACCACCCAAAGAATCTTTGGAATTTTAAAAGTGCCATACAGTTTCTTAAAGACTTTCTTCTCTATTTCTGGACTTTACTTACTCATGATCATACCTCATAAATAAGAAATGACCTTGTATCTGGGGGGTTAGAAGAATAAAATGTTCAAAGATGTCTTTTTGGAGATTTTGCAAGCAAAATAATGTGGTCTGGACTTTTTGGTTCTTTAAGGTAGAACTTGCCCTAGAGTTATGGGAATAAATTGCATTATTTCTAGAACTAGATCTACAATAAATCATGGCTTTCCACTAATTATTGAAATCACCAAGTTTGTTTTTAAAATCACTATACAATACAATGTTGTGAAGTAAGATTTTTAAGTAAGATTTCCTCTAGCTATGTGACTAACTTCCTTCTCCAAAAATGCAAAAGAAGATCTAAAAACTGCAAGTTCAAATTTTTGTTTTTGTCCACTCAGTCATTTCAATTTTCTTTCTAATGTTCCAGTAATAATTTATTTCTAGAAAAAAAAAAAAAAACTTCAAAAGGGCTTCCCCCTTGGGGTTATGATAGGTCAATTTTCAACCAAATGATAGAAGAACATATTGAATATGACATAAGGGGAAAAGACATAATTATACTTTACTTTAAAATTTTACATGTGTTATATTTTTAAAAGAAATTATTTGTAATCACATAAAAGACCTTATAGGTTAGAAAGAATGATATTGATAGAAATAAATTCAAAATCAATATTCAAGACAGAAATAGAATTAGGATCTGATTTCATTTTCCCTGGATTTCCTGGATTTCACTTTTCATAAGATACTTCAACCCAGTGTCTCTACAAAGATACTCACTGTCTGGGTTTTAGAATTAGAATTTTCAGAGAGAGAACCATTTACTTCTATATTTTACTTGTCTATTTTTTAAAAAATGTTATAAGTTAGCCATTCACATAATAGCTATACTTCTCTGGAATGTGATAAGATACTAAATGAATGTGCATTTTTCACTCCTTTGAATTACATTTCAAGGCTTACCTTTGGCTATTTCTGTCACATTTTGTATATAATTTATTCTGTGTACAAATGTAGTTAGACACTTCTCTGAAAAGTGAAGATAAAATGTCATAGAGTATGTCAGAGTAAAGTAGGTGGAGTTAAGTTCACATGACTACAAGGCCTGAGACAGAAATATAATGAGGATTGATGCAATGATAGCTATTTTAGAATAAGATATTGCATTTAGTTCTTTCAGGAAGGATATAATTTCAATTGACAGAGATGGGTACAAATTGTTTTTATAACTATAGAGGAAAGTATGAGCAAGACATGGAAGCATTAAATCACTGGCATTTTGGGGGACTGGCAAGTAGTTCAGTTTAATTAGAAAGGAGCTAAAGAGTCACCTAAATGGTGCAGTAGATAAAGCACCATCCCTGAAGTCAAGAGGAGTTAAGTTCAATTTCAAACTCAGACTTTTAACACTTACTACTGTGTGATCCTGGGCAAAACAACCCTAATTAGCTCAAGGGGGAAAAAAAAAGGAGAATACGTTAAAGTAGTAGTAACATGAAATTAGACCAGATTGTAGTTATATTGATGAAGTCCCTGAATGGTTGTGAATCCTAATTATTTGTGAAGTCAGAATGTGGGATAACTATGTTAGATATAGACCAGAAGTCTATCTACCCATAGTTATGAAAACACCTTATTAAGTAAATTGCTATAAGACACTATTTCTGATGTAAATAGCATTAAAAAAATTTCTTGATCTGATTATGAGAGCTAAATATAATTAGGAATGGTTAGTAGATATGTTGTGCAGCTGTTTTTTTGGAGACTATAGTAACATTGAAAAGCATTCTCACTGGTGACATTGGATCTGGATTCTAATGCTAGCTCAGTCACTTACTAGTTGTGTCATTTTTATTAGGTTTCTGAAACTTTAGGAGGCTAGATTTTATCATCTGCTAATTGGGAATAATAACTTAGCATACAGATTTGTTGTGAGGAATAAATGAAATATTAGAACTCTTTATGTAAGTCAATATTAGATGTGGATCTGAAATTCAACTGTCTTGCTATTTTTCATGTACATTTTAATTACCAGCTTAGATTTGTAGTCCTTCATAATCAATAGGATGAAATACAAAGAACATATTAAGAAAGATGCTATCTGCATCCAGAAAAAGAACTGACAAAGAGAAGTGTGTGTGTGTGTGTGTGTGTGTGTGTGTGTGTGTGTGTGTGTGTAATGATAGCATACTAGACACTGACATCCTTTTTCAAACGGAATTGTCAAGCATTCCAACTCTATTGCAGAGAGCACAACTTCATTGGGCTGGCTACATTGTTTGAATGCCAAATGTATGCTTGTCAAAAAAATTATTTTATGGAGAACTCACACAGTACAAGTGCTCACAAAGTGGCCAGAAAAGGCGATAAAAACATATTCTCAAGGTCTCTCTTGAGAACTTTAATATTAATGATAGAATATAAGAGACACTGTCACAAGACCCACACAGCATTAGCATGTCCTCATCAGAGAACGTTTTGTGCTCTATGAACAAAGCATAATTGAATTAGCCCAAAAGAGACACGAGATACAAAAATTAGAGAAGCCACCCTAGAAAACACCCCAAAAAGTTCATATGGACTATTTGTGTCCAACCTGTGGCAGAGCACTATGAGCTCATATTGGTATGTTCAGCCACAACTGGACACACTGTAACATGACTCTTACGTAGTGATGCTATTTTGGTCCTCTTCAAGAATGAAGGACAAAAAAACAACTAATCAACCAACCAAAGAGAAAAGCAAAGAAATTTATATGATAATTTTGTTGTATATTTGATAGGAATAGCAGGTTTTTATATGTAGATTTGCAGTTTCATGTGAAACCAAATTTTTATTGTACTATGTTGTTGAAATGATTATTTCATAAATTAAAAAAAAAAAGAAAAAAAAAGAAATATAAGAAAAATTATACTTCTTAATTAGAAATAAGTCTGCATAGAGAGAGATGATGTGCAAGATCTATATTAGAAGAAATATATTTACTATTAGCACTTTCTTAACTTCTCCTTAGAAGGTAGAAAGAGGAAGGTATTAAAAAAAAAAAAAAAAACTTCTAGTGCTTTGTTCCATAGAACAAAGCTTCTTTAGGGTTGTAACCCTATATAAAGTTACATAACTTAATGTGAGAGGTTATGAAAAAGTTGTCAATAGTAAAAAATATCAAATATTCCATCAAGATTTAATTCTTTAGTTAAAGATAAATAAGGACATCCATCTAAGTAGTATGCAAAATTTGCTTTCTTCTTTAATAAACAGTAAAATTATATGAATAACAGAAATGTATTAAAATAATTTTTATGATTTATTTTCAATAAATGCTTGATTTGTATACCTACTTTATCTACCTATATGACCTGGGGTCTTATAAAAACTTCTCAGGTAAAAAGGGGTTTCAAATAGAAAAAGATTAAAAAAGATTAACAACACTGAATATGAGGTTTAGAATCTGTGCCATGCTGTGATTCTCATTGGAAAGTTACAGAGATCATAGAATCATAAATTTAGAGCTGAAGTGAGGTTATTTAGACCAATTCTCAAATTGCAAAAGTCAATGATTTAGATCCAGAAAAGTTCAAGTGACTTGCTCATCTTTGCATGGATAAAAAATGGTGAAATTGGGATTTGAACATAGGGTCTCAAGTTTTCTTATCTGTAAAATGAGCTGGAGAAGGAATTGGCAAGCCAGTGTAGTATTTTTACCAAGAAAACTCCAAAATCGATTGTCAAAGAGTTGAACATGACTAAAACCTCATCCCCTATATTCAGAGCTCTTGCATTGGCATCTTGAAATAAGTACAGTTTTCAAGGATGGTAATATAAAACACACAGATACACAAATATCTTCATCCAAAAACGCACATACTATATATGTAATGTATATCTGTATTTGTGTGTGTGTATACACCCTTATAAATATATATACAGAGCTTTCATACACATACACAGATCCCAATACAACCACTTCCCCTCAAACACACATATGTACACACACATTCTCTTTATAAATACACACATATATACCTCAATATATACACATACCCCAACATGTGTACACATATATACACACACAAATACTCTTACATACTGTCCATCTTCCACCCTTCAACTTTTTAATATCCTACCAAATAAGTTGCTCCTTAAAAATAACTATTATGTCACATCACAATTTCCCAAGGATCTTTAAAAAGATTTGCCAGGACTTTTTATTCCCCACCTAGTTACAAAGCTAAAATAGGAGTAAATAGGTATTCCAAAATGGTAAACCAAATCTTCCTTTTTACTTGTTCTTTTTCTGTCAGGCTGTTGAGGGTATAAATGCTATCTAGTCAATTTTGTATACTTAGCCTGTTTCTGTCCATTAGTGGAACAGCACCAGGGATACAATAAGGGAGCATTGTCCCAGCTACCCTCTTTTATTTCTCAGAGTTTATCTAATTTTCTTTCCTAAGATTTGTCTTGGAAAGTATAATCAATAGTGAGAAAGGGAAATGCTTATCTTGTTCCCAAGGATAACCTTTCTCTCATTCTTTTCCTTCTCATATCTGTATTTGTGTGTGTGTATACACCCTTATAAATATATATACAGAGCTTTCATACACATACACAGATCCCAATACAACCACTTCCCCTCAAACACACATATGTACACACACATTCCCTTTATAAATACACACATATATACCTTAATATATACACATACCCCAACATGTGTACACATATATACACACACAAATACTCTTACATACTGTCCATCTTCCACCCTTCAACTTTTTAATATCCTACCAAATAAGTTGCTCCTTAAAAATAACTATTATGTCACATCACATTGTTTGTATCAGTCATTTGGCACATATTCAGTTGTTTAATTAAAAATAAAGGATTCAATTGAATCACCTGATGCTTTATTTGATTATTCATTTAATCATCTGTTTAGCTCTCACTTTCCCAATTAAATTTGTAAATATTTTGAAGGCAAAGACCACATATGATATTTTTGCATTTGTGATTCTTTAAACCAATAGATAAAATGTGAAAAGCACAAAAGGTAACAAAAAGAATATGTACAAAAACCTGTATACTTTATATACTCTGCTTAATTAAATATTATTGTTACAGTAACAACCTGCTAGTGGCTTATAGGTGTTATGGGAGCCACCTGCAATGGCGGTTTGGGTTCTAATTCTGACCAGCAGAAGAGATCCCTTCATGTGAAAGGATGATAATGACACAAGAAAATTTGAGAGGCAGTTGCATTCTCTGACCTCTCTTCTCTTCCCTCTTGCCTCTGATTTATTTCATTCCCAATTCCCAAGCGACATCTGTGTCAGTAAAGGCTGATTTGCAATTCCTTCAAATGTGTTATGATTCACAGCTGTGGGGGCTTTTGGACAATTGACCTGCTCCTTCACACTTAGGCATGGTTCTTAACATATTATTCTTAGTTAGGCTCTCTTGGAATTTCTTGGCTGTTGACCTTTGTTTTTAGATCAGCAATTCAAAAACTTTAGTGATGACATTGTAACCTGTCAACCTGAACTACTACTTCTGAATTTATTTGAATCTAATTCAAAGTTGGCAAAGATGACTGTAAAATAATATCTCTTTGCTTTGTTTTGTTTTCATTCAATTTTTCCTCTGGAAACCTCAAAATATAGTTCATGTTCCTACTCTACAAATATGAATAAAAAGAGCCTACTTCTAGTGCCAGAACACATAGTAATTAATAATACACACTAGATGCATAACACCTTAATTTAAAATACAGGGAAAGAAAGGGAGAAAAATACCTTACATGATTTTGTAACAAATTATTCTCCTTCCTTCTTGTGAATCTCACTAATAAGTATGCTAAAGGATTAAACTCTGTGCATACACTCTCCCTTGAAGGAAAAGGAAACTATTATAGGAATACAATCTCCATTCTAGCTGACCTATAGCATCCAACTAGCTTACATTAATAATGGAGGATAAAGTATAATCCTTTAGCTCTGAGGTCATATACTTGATTATAAATACACAGAATTTCACAGTTGTGAAAGACACACCTCGTCAGAATCATATCTGGAAAGAAAATTCCCACAAATTTAAAAAGTCGACATCCAGTCTCTAAAGGGAAGTACAATACCTCCTGAAGAACTTTTTCTACTTTTGACTTTCAAATTGATGATATTTCTGAGATGGCTAAATGTGTCTCCTTGCATTTGCCATCCTTTGTTCTTAATTCTTTCCTCAGGACCCAGCAGAACAAGTATACTCACCTTTTCACATAATAACTCAATATATCTGAATATAGCTAATATGTACCTTTTAAGTCTTCTTTCATTAAAGTTAAATAATGTCAATAGATTCAAAATTCTTTATTGCTCCCAATGCTATCCTCTAGTCAATATCTAGCTTGTAAATTTGTAAATCATGTTTGTAAAATCATTTTGTAAATCATGGTGCATGGAAGTGACCATAATTCTCCAGATATTGTTTACTTAGGACAGAAAACACTGGGACTCTCAACTCTTTATTTGAAGAAGCTAAGAATCTTTTAATATAGTTCAAATTTTCTTTCTTTTTTTGAAGGAAGATCCTGAGAATAGGTAGGTAGGTAGCAAGCATTTACGATGCATTCATTATGTGTCAAGCACTGTGCTAACCTCTGGGGATAAGAATATTTTTTTAAAAAAAGACAATTCTTATCCTCAAAGAACTTACATTATAATAGAACAAGAAAGAATATAAAAGGGAACTGAAAAGACATGAGGGAGAAGGAAGATGATACCCATTTGGAGACATGATGGCTAAGGCCAGAGAGTCAGAAGCACTGCCAGATAGGCACAAATGATGGTCAGCTGGGGCCACACCCTACAACTTGCATCTTCAAGAGCAGTTAGATGCTTTTTAAAAATTTATTTATTTTTTATATAAATTTTTTTATTATAGCTTTTTATTTACAAGATATATGCATGGGTAATTTTTAGCATTAACAATTGCAAAACCTTTTGTTACAATTTTCCCTCTCCTTCTCTCCAGCCCCTCCCCCAGATGGCAGGGTGACCAATACATGTTATATATGTTAAAGTATATGTTAAATACAATATATGTATACATATCCATACAGTTATTTTGCTGTACAAAAAGAATCAGACTTTGAAATAGTCCACAATTAATCTGTGAAGGAAATAAAAAATGCAGGCAGACAAAAAAATAGAGGGATTGGGAATTCTATGTATGGTTCATACTCATTTCCCAGAGTTCTTTCACTGGGTGTAGCTGGTTCAATTCATTACTGCTCTATTGGAACTGATTTGGTTCATCTCATTGTTGAAGAGAGCCAAATCCATCAAAATTGATCATCATATAGTATTGTTGTTGAAGTATATAGTGATCTCCTGATCCTGCTCATTTCACTCAGATCCTTTTTTTTAATCAAACTATCCTTTCATATATCTTGTGTATCAATTCCCTGTTAGCATTTTGCTGACCTCTGGGTCCAGGATCTTGTGACCTTCATTGAGAAGGCTAGGTACTTGACCTTTCATTCAACTAAGTTGACTTTCTTCTTTTCAATGATCGTTTCTGGGATAAATTTCCACAGATTGATACAGGAATTTTTGTTCTGAGAACTTTTCCTATTCTTCAATGATCCAGGGTCCTGCCTGGAGGCCTCAACCTTTTTGGTTTTGGTTTTGGTTGAGAGATTTAGCCATTGTTTCTCTATATGTATTATTTCTGGAAATGGCAAGTTGGAACAGTATCAGTCTCTGAGGACTGTGTCAACATGTAGGGCCAACCAGAGATGAATGAACTGTTCTCAGGCAATTTATCCTAGCTTTCTTGACTATTACTAGTACAGCAGATCTGTTACTCCTTTCTACTGATTCAGTACAAAGGGTTGATTCCAATATACCATAGTAAAAAATATATCTATATATATATATATATAAAACTGAAACTTAAGCCCTTATTCTTTCCTTTATGAACTGTGAATGTGCATAACATAGAATGAAATGAAATGCAATTACAAATAGGCCATTATTATTATTGAATCATAAGGAAATATGTAGGAAAATTTGCAGGGAAAAATTCTGAAGAGCTTTAAATTAAAGGCAGAAAACTTGATATTTGATCTTAGAAATAATAGGAAGTTACTGGAAGTCCTTGAGCAGGAATGGGAAGGAGAGAGGGAATATGTATAAAGAATATAGAAAAAATATCCATCTGGCAACTGGGTAAAGAGGGATTAGAGTTGAATAGAGATTTAGTAAAAGGGAGAACCCAGGTGATTAAAGCTGAGCAAAAAAAAAAATCTCTGAATCTATAGATCTGTGAATCATTTGTATAGAAATGATCATTGAATCCATATAGGAGAAAAATCTTAATGAAATAACTTAGTAAGATAGTTAAATCAAAAAGTGATGAGGAGTCAGAACAGAGACTTGGGAAATGATTGGTCTTAGTGTATACATGGCATAAATGAAAACTTAGCAAAGGATGCTGAGAAAGTGGGCACATAGGTAGAAGGGGACAACTGTACCATGAAAACCTAGAGAAGAGATTATTAAGAGGAATAAATTCACTGACAATGCCAAATAATGCATGTGGATTAAGAAGGATGAGAATTCTGAAAAAATCATTAGATTAGACAATTAAGAAAGCATTCATAATATTGAAGATGGAGTTTTAGGTTGAATAATGTCAAAAGGCATATTGAAGAATATTTAAAAGAGAGTGAAAAAAAGAGAACAGGAAAGCATCAATTTGTAGAGTACATTCTTCAAAAAAACTTTTTAAAAAAGTTTTTTTTTCCCCAAAAAATGTGTACATAAAAGTGTTTGGCAAGGAAAAGGATCCCCTCTATATCTGATTCCAATGCAAAGGAGGAAAGAGAGGAGAGAGATCTCTGAGGGATGAGGGGAGAAGAGGAACCTCTCAGTAAATTATGTCATTTACTTTTTCTGGTGAAGTAGAAGTCATACTATAAAGAGGTTTTAGGATGTCAATTAGTGAGCAATGAATGTTTTTTCGTGTTGTGATGAGGACCCAGGTGAAATTCCAGAGCATACATTTGTAATGGTTTCAAATAGCACATGTCAGTAGTTTTCACTAATTTTGAATAGCAGCAAGTACATACTGAAAGAGGCAAAAGGTAAAAGTAAGCAAAAGTTGAAATTTGACAAAGAGATTGACTTTGCAAAGGGAGTTAGTAACAATATCATAGGTAGTGCCAAATAATGATTCCGTAAGGTAATAAATTCCTCAAAATGTACCTAAGTACCTTCAAAGCTTGTGACAACTTCTGATATATATATTTGCATAATAAACTTTGGTTCCTTTCAATAATCAAATTAGGAAGGATGTTAGGTTCTCCTCTCTTTTTTTGTACCTTTCCTTCCCGGACCAATTTCCATATAGAAACAGTACTGTTGATGAGAACAGTACTCTCTTTAATGACAGTTGTTGTTGTTGTTGTTGTTGTTTTAAAGAAAAGAATCTCAAGTATTTAGAGTCCAGCATCTATCTTTTCTACCTAATTATCTAGGAATATGTTACTTGGAAATTTATTTTAAAGAAATCATGTCAATATATATAAATATGTATTCCTCTCAATGAATCATGTCAATAAGTATAGTTGAGCAAATGTATGTGTTGAAACCTCCTTTTCCAAAGGATCCATATATTTAAAATATTTATAACTGCCGTTTTCTTTTTGTGATAGCAAAGAACCTAAGAGGTTGTTATTAATTTTAAAATGATTAAAAGCATTGTGGTATATGAGTGTGATGGAATTCTATTATATCATAATAAATGATAAAGAGGACCACTTCAGAGAAACATAAGTAAATTCATGAGAAAGAATGCAGTGAAGTGAGCGGAGCCATGAGAAAAATGTGTACATTGGAAACATTGTAAAGATAAGCAGCTTTGAAAATCTCAAAAAGTCTGATCAATTCAATAACTCACCATGATTCCACAAGTCACGATGAAACATTCCACCTACCCTCCTGACAAAGAAATAATGAACCTAGAGTGCAGAGACACATATATACATGTATGTAGGCATATATATTGTACAACATGTGAATGAATAGGTGTACATGTCCATATAATATGTGCACAATAAATAACATGTGCTGATTAATATTTAGACATGACCAAAATAGGAATACACACATATGTTGGAGGGGAAAATATATATTTTTACAAGAGCTTTATTATTCTTTCTTTTTGGAGGTGGGAAGAAGAAAATGTGAATTTTAGGTAATTAAAAAATAAAATTGAATGAAAAAAATCATGAATAAAGATATAGGAATGTTTCTTTACTAATCAGATGAAAAAGGCAGCATGCTATGACAGCATCCTGGCTTTGGAATCAAGAAGAAACCCTGCAAAAAACATGCAATCTAACTAAGCCTTCATTTCCTCATCTATACAGTGGAAATTAGCATAGCTATAGCACCTACCAATATTATCTTTGTGGTCATATCTATGTCTTGGAGAGCTACTTAGTTTACAGGATATAATACTAGGTTTGGAGTTCAAATCTGACCTTAGATACTTAATTAGTTTCATGATCCTGGCCAAGTCACTCAACCCTATTTGGCTCAATTTCCTCAATTGAAAAATGAGCTGACGAAGGAAATGGCAAACCATTATTGTGTCTTTGCCAATAAAATCCCAAATGGGGCCATGAAAAGTCAGCCACAACTGAAACAACCACAACAAATAGTGACTATTACACAAGATTGTTATGGAACTCTAATGAAATAAAGCATTCTTCAAAACTTAAAAAAAATATAGACATATCAGATATTAAAATGTCTCCCCCTTTCCTATGCTGTATGGCACAAAAAAAAGCGTTCTATGCATATATAGAGAGATATTTTCATTTCCTTTATGAGTCTATTTTGGACACTGTGAAAAGCAAACAGATTTCCTTTGATGTTATCTTGATCTGTTACAATGTGTCCCTGTATACTTGAGTTATCAGAAAGTTCATTTCTGTTACTAAAAGTCTATTAAAGGTTTGCGTGCATATCAATGAGATAACAAAAATAAACTGTTTTATAAATCTTAAAGTGCTATGTAAATGTCAGCATTTAAAATTTGGTTATAGCATTTATTTTTAGTGATAAACATCATCCTTCATCTGTAACCCCTGAATTCTCTGAACAGAGGTATCACTGTCAGACAGGGAAACGTGGAGTCATAGACCTATTTCCTGGGGGAAGAGGAAGTGGAGTGGATCAGAAATTATTTATAGCTGAAATTTAGATTAGAAGATACAATCATTCTATCATTGTTCCATCTCAAGACAGCTACCAGGTTGTCTTTTTGTTGATTGTGTGGGCGTTTCCCCCTTTCATCATCTTCATAGACTATGTCTATGACCAAACCCATCAATTCATTCTATCTTCACTGCACAGTTTTCAGATGTCTCTTTAAGTGCTAACACATGTATCCAAACATGCAACACACAGAATTAATTAGAAGGTTTAGTATAGTCCTTCAGGTCTCATAGTATTAAAGATTTTTTTTTGGGGGGGCTACATACCCATTCTGCTTATGTTTAGTATCAACTTTAAAAAAGGGATTTATGACTTCATCTGTATGGGGAAATAATGATGAGGAAAGTCCCTGCGTCATTATTGATGAAACCTACTGTAAAACTGATTATCTAAAGGAACTGCCTGTGGCACTGAAAGGGTTAAGTGATTGCTCCAATACTATTTAGTTAGTATGTGTTAGAAGGAGTAAAAAAAAAAATGAGGTCTCCTTGTCTAATGGCTGGTATTTGTTCACTATGATGCCTCCAAATATTATTATTATTATTATTATT
The DNA here is from genome assembly GCF_048593235.1 of Sminthopsis crassicaudata. NCBI lineage: Eukaryota > Metazoa > Chordata > Mammalia > Dasyuromorphia > Dasyuridae > Sminthopsis > Sminthopsis crassicaudata. The sequence goes on along the minus strand of NC_133620.1, from coordinate 84,759,165 downwards.
ATTATTATTGATGATAAGGCTCATAAGAAAAGATATCTTATGAAAAGCTGGAATATTCTCTTTTGAAAGAGTATTTTTTTGGGGGAGGGGTGAGGTTAATAATAAGAAAGACTTGTTTACTATGTTTTATCATTTTCTTTGCCCCTTTGAAAGGAGCTGGGCAATATGAATAGAATGCTCAGGACAAAAAAAGGAATTTCTCTGGCAAAAGAGTGACCACTTAGGAATTGTGCAAAATTCCACTATAAACCATGACAGTCAACAATAGCCATTCTAGAAACTTATGAAAAGCAGGTGTCAAGACAAGTTAATAGAACCAATGAGTAACTGGAGGAGGAGATGCCTTCTGAGATACATGCTAAATTGTGATTGAAAGTAATTGAGACTATAACAATCTCAGGAAGAAGTTTGCTAAATGTCCTTATTTTTTTTCCAGAGCTGTGTGTTATGAGATTTATTTTTTTATGTTTTTCAATTTGTCAATAAAGTTATCTTTTATTTTTGCAAAATTTTTTGCTTGCAAATGGAGTAACAGTATCAAAAGTGGTGCCAAATAATGTTTCCATACAGATAATAAATCCCTCAAAGTGTAACTAAGCACCTTTGAATCCTGTGATAGCTTCTGACATACATAAGTATAATAAACTGTGGTTGCCTCCAATAATCAAATCAGGCAGGATGTTAGGTTCTCCTTTCCTCCTTTGTTCCTTTCCTTCCTACTCCAATGTCCATATAGAGATATGACTGTTGATAATAGTACTATTCCCTTTAATGACTTTTCTTAAAAAAAGAAAATAAATTATCTCAGATATTTAGAGTCCAGCATCCATCTTTATCACCTAAATATCTAGGAATATATTACTTGGAAATTTACTTTAAAGAAAGCATGTCTATACTTAGATACTTGTTTAATAATTGAAATAATTATGATGTCATAAGTAGTTGAGCAAATATATGTGTTGAAACCTTATTTTCCAAAAGATCCATATGTTTAAAATATTTATAGTAGCTGTTTTATTTTTGTGATAGCAAAGAACTTAAGAGGTTGCTTATCAATTGTAAAATGACTAAAAGCATTATGATATATGAATGTGAGGGAATACTATTGTATCATAATAAAAGATAAAGGGAACCACTTCATAGAAACATAAGCGAATTCATGGGAAGGAATGCAGTGAAGTGAGCAGAGGCATGAGAAAAATGTACACATAGGAAACATTGTAAAGATAAGCAGCTTTGAAAATCTCAAAAAGTCTGATCAATTCAATAACTCACTATGATTCCACAAGAGTCAGGATGAAACATTCCACCTACCCTCTTGACAAAGAAGTAATGAACCCAGAGTGCAGAGACACATATATACATGTATGTAGGCATATATACACTGTATAATATGCAATGCATACATGTACATGTCTATATAATAGGTGTACAGTAAATATATTTATATAACATGTGCTGATTGATATAGAAACACATGCATGTGTACCTGTGTGGAAACAAATGTGTATGTGTGTGTATATGTGAATATATATATATATATATTTTTTTTTTTAACAGATGTGCATATACTATATTTAGACATGACTAAAATAGGAGTATACACATATGTTGGAGGGCAAAATACATATTTTTACAAGAGCTTTATTTTTCTTTCTTTTTCATTTAGAGGTGGGGAGGAGACATGTGGATTTTAAGTAATTAAAAAATAAAATTGAATTGAAATTTTTTTCATCATGAATCAGGATATAGAAATATTTCTATGTCATCAGGAAAGAATCTCATGATTCTTTCTGGTGAAAAAGGCAGAGTACTATGACAGATAGCAATCCTGGCTTTCAAATCAGGTAGAAACCCTGCATAAATCATTTAATCTATCTAAACCTTCATTTCCTCATCTATAAAGTATAAATTAGCATAGCTATAGTATTTACCAATATTATCTTTATATTCACATCTTTGCCAAGAAAATCCCAAATGAGGTCATGAAAAGTCACCTACAATTGAAATAACTGAACAACCACAACAAATAGCACCTACCACAAGCTTGTTGTGGAACTCTGAGATAAAGCATTCTGCAAACCTTAAAGAAATATAGACATATCAGACATTATTTAAATGCCTCCCCCTTTCCTATACTGTATGGCACAAGATATTCTATGTATATATGTGTGTGTGTGTGTGTGTGTGTGTGTGTACTGCGCATATATATATATATATATATATATATATATATATATATATATATATATATATATATAAAGAGAGAGAGAGAGAGAAAGAGAGAGAGAGAGAGATTTTCATTTTCTTTATGAGTGTATTTTGGACACTATGAAAAGCAAATAGTAGATTTCCTATGTTGATATCTTGATCTGTTACAATGTGTCCCTGTATACTTGAGTTATCAGAAAGTTCACTTCTGTTACTAAAAGTCTATTAAGCATTACATGTGTTATCAAATGAAAGAACAAGAGTAAAATGTTCATAAATCTTGAAGTGCTATGTAAATTGTAAGCTTTTAAAAATTATTATAGCATTTATTTTTAGTGAGAAACTTCTTTCATCTATAACCCCTGTATTCTTTGTACAGAAGTATCACTAACAGACAGGAAAACGTGGAGTCATAGAACTATTTCATGGAGGAAGGGGAAGTGGGATGGAGTAGAGATTACTTATAACTGCAATATAGATATCATTACTCCATCTCAAGACAGCTAACAGGTTGTTTTTTTTTGATGGTTTTGTGTGTTTCCCTGCTCCCCTTCATCATGTTCATACTATGTCTATGATCAAATCTATCAATTTATTCTACATAACTCACTGCACAGTTGTCAGATGTCTCTTTAAGGTACTAATGCATGTATCCAAATATGCAATGCATAAGATTAATTAGAAGGTTTAATATAATCCTTCAGGCCTCTCACAATATCAAAGATTTTTTGGGAGGGATAAATACTCATTCTGTTTATGTTTAATATTAACTTTAAAAATGGGATTTATGTCTTCATTTGTATGGGGAAATAATGATGAGGAAATTCCCTGTGTCAATTGATGAAACCTACCCTAGAACTGATTATTTTAAGGAGTTGCTTGGGGCACTGGGAGGGTTAAGTGATTTGTCCAATCCTACTTAGCTGGTAATTATCAGAAGCATTTAAACTGTGGTCTTCCGGTCTCAAGGTTGGAGTTTGTTCACTATGCTGCCTTCAGATATTATTGTTATTATTAATGATGATAAGGCTTATAAGAATATCATATCAGATACCATCTTATGAAAAACTGGATTACTCTCTTTTGAAAGAGCATTTTTTGAGGAGGGAAGGGGTCAATACCAGCAAAGACTTGTTTGTTATATTTTTATAATTTTCTTTGCCTATCTGAAAGGGGCTAGGCATTGAAAATGTTCTAGAACAAAACCTTAGAAAAGTAATTTCTTTTTAGAAGATAAAATTTTGGGCAGTTTATGAAATGCATTAGGTACTCTATTACTAAATAATCAACAAAGCCACCAACTTTGAGACTTCTTCCTGTGTTTTCACAGAGCATTTAAGTTAATGGAAACCCCTTGAACTAATCTGTAATCACTACTCTCTTGCCAGATCATTAGTGCCAGTCAAACAACAGAAGTGGCTTACCTATGTGAAACTGAAGTTCAATTCTTAGGAAAGCTCAGCTATTAGTATTTTCTCTTGAATTGGGATGGGGCTGATCTGTTCACTGACATGTATGCAACCTGAAATAATGAATTTGTTGCATGGACCAGAACAAGGAACAGATTTACTAGTCAAAGATCTATTTATGGGTAAAGAGTTCAGTATGTTTTAATCTACTCTCATTGCTCACATCCTGAATGCTATTACCACCAAGTTAAATAGCAACTGTGATTTAACTGATATAAGGAACTTCCAATATGGAAACTTCCTCTACCAACACAAAAGAATCACTTCTGTGTAAGTTATGGTCTTAGAGTGTTGCTTGACAAAATGACTTGTCTAAGGTCACATAACCAGCGTGTGGCAGAGTAGGACCTGAAGCTAGGTATTTCTGACTCCTGAGTCTATGTTGTCTCTCTACCAGGTTAAACAGAATTTAGAATTGGAAAGGACTTTAGAGTCCTCATTTCAATTCTATCTCATAATTTTTCAGATCAAAAACTTAACTGGTTCTCATCGGTTCTAAACTCGCCAGCCTACCATGAAGGCAGCTTATAAAGTATGGCCTCAACCAATCTGCCTCCCATTGGTCCTCACAGAAATCAGAAACCATCTACTTCATATCAATTTGTCTATTCAATGAACATACATGTTGGCACTTTCCTCCCTCTGTGTTTCTCTTGCCATCCTACCCACATTTCTTTTTTTCCTCCTTTCTTCAGATAAAATATATCTATCCTTTAACGGCCAGATTGCATCTCATCTCCTAGTTCATTGTTGTCTTTTCCCGTGTTAAATTTATCTCATTTTTTCCACTGTCGCTAATTTGTGAGTTCATAATGTATTATCTTATATTGTTCATTGTTTTTCAAGGAGATGTGTATTCTGTTTCTAATTAGATAGTTAAGCTCCTTATATTCCTTGTAGTACTGCAAGTTCTTTTACATAAGATCATCAATTTAAAGGTATAAAAGTTCTTAGTGTTCATTTAGTTCAGACTTCTTCCCTCTTTCTCCCTCAGCCACCATTATGATACTGATGAGGAACTGAAGATCACATGAGGAACTGAGGCCCAGTGAGGTTAAATATTCCATCCAGGGTCATACAAGTTGTAAGTGGCAGAGCTAAGATCTGAACCATATTTTCAGCTTCCAAATCCAGAGCTCTTCCTCTTTACAATGTTCTTCTCCCAAAATTAAAGGCACTTTTCAAAAAGTATATGTGAATTATTTGATCTGCACAATCCACTCTTTTAAAGAAAAGGAAAGAGAAAGGTAGTTGATTTCTACTTTATCACAGTCTTTTGAGAGTGAGCTTGCCAAAGTATCAGATCTGAAATGGTAGAAATTCTGATTCTCTGAGGGTCTCTTAATTGGTGCTTTTAGGTTCACAGCTGGAAAACCTCACCACAATTAAGGACCTGCCCTATATTAATGTGGGTGACCTAACCAGTACTTGAACAGTATCCTGTAAAGGTTTTGCACTTTGCATCAAAAAAAGCAAATGATGCCTGAAATGAGTAATATATGGTTTCAATAATTAGTCAATCTCTTTATCCTGAATTGGAGACCTCCTAGTACAGAAGTCATTTACATAGGTACTCTGTGAAAGGAAGTTTTGGACAAAGTGTCTGCAGACTCTGCTCAACAGGCATGTCCCACATAACCACATGGGCCTTATAAAACCACCAACATCCGTTCACATATACTTTGTCTCGCCATTGTATTAATCATTACAGACAGCACTTTAAAAAAAAATTCTTAGGGACATTTTTGTTTCCTAAAGTAGATCTACTTATAGTCCTTTGAATGACAGCAGTATGGCTCTCAGGATGTATAATAAGTAGAGGACACTGAAGGGAATGCAAAGGGTTCAAATCCTGGACCACATAAAATTTGTGTCGATTACTATGCAGATTTGGGTAGATCACTTAACTTTCTAGGGTTCAATTTTTACATTGTAAAGTAAGGCAGTTGAACTTGATGTCTATTAAATTTCCTTTCAGCTCTAAATCTGGGATCCTATGATCTTTTTGGCATTATTTATCAAATCCATAAATGTTTTAACATAAAATATGTACAGAACTATGATTTTTAACATCTTAGGTAGAAAGAAATATGAGATGTGACCCCTGTCATCAGGTTTTCCATTTCTTTGAACCTGAAATGAGAGAAAATAGGAGGAAAAATAACTCTTCATTTCTATTTAGTTAATTCACCATCACAATCCTTGTCTCCCAAGAACTGGAACTGGCCTTCTGAGATTCTTTCAAGGCTACTAGTTCTCTATTTTCTCACTTTACCCACCCCTATGTGCTAAGATAGAGCCAGAAAATTTCAAAGCAGGAATGGACATTAGACATGACTTAGCTCAATTCTTACATTTTATAGAGAAAACTGAGTCTCAGAGAAATTGAAACTTACCCAAGATAACTCAGCTAGAGATTTTGGGATAAACCTTTTGCAGTTCCAGTGGAAAGTAGGATTTTTTTTTTAAATCACATTCTGAAATTTTCATTTAGATCATATGATTGTTCTATAAAAAAAATAAAATAAAACCTATAGTCTTTCTCTTTTGATTAACTTCTCTACAAGTATACAAAACATGTATAGAAAGTGTCTTGAGACTAAACACTTCAAAGATTAGATTGATTTTTTTAAAGTACACAAGTATACTTCTCATAAAGCATTATATAAACAATTAAAACTATACTACACTTCCTTTAATTAACAAATTAATTACTGTGACCTTCCTGCTGCTTTGGAGATAATATCCTTACTCTGACATCCTCATTGATAGAAAAGACAGTATATTACCAGTAGAGATGTCACTTATCTTTATGGTTTGTCAAATCCAAAGAGCTCTATGGCATGGTCAAGTTAATTGTGTGTGTTGGTCTTAAGAACAATTTAAGATTGTATTACTAATAATTTATCACTCTTTTATCATGTACTTGTTGAACTCAGTGATTAAAAAACATGGCCTTTTGAACTCAAAAGTATTCTAGTGTCTTATACCATGGGTGATGTTAATAAAATGTTTTACTATTTATGGACCTAATAGTCATAACAATTGTGAACACAGAGGTGGTTTGAATGAGCTCTTGTAAAACTACAAACTTGATCTAGTTTCTCACTTTCTGGAGAGCCACAGTAATTCGGTCAGGTGATATTTTAGGCTGACTTGAATGGATATTTACATAGAGAAATGATAGAATTAGCTGATTAGTTGATCCAGTCCAATAGTCTGAGTCCTACTTCCTTTGTCATAATTGGTCATTTATTTGAATTGACCCATATCCTCTCCTTATACTGAATCATAACATCTGAGAGATGGAAAGAAACAATCTAATCTATCTTCCCCTTCTACACACATGCACACACACACACATAAAATAAACCTTATACTCAATCAACTCCAAACACTTCTTATCACCTCCAAAATCAAATATATAATCTTCTGCTTCATATTCACAACTTGGCTCCTCCCCTACCTTGAAAGTTTTTTTTTTACAAACCGTACCCTATCATGTACCCTAAAATTGAGTGATGTTAATCTCCTTGCTCTTCTTCTTGCCTCACATTCCATCTCATGTCACCATGAATTTTCAGTCTACTTCCTAGGAACTTTCTTCCTTTTCATCTCTGTCTCCTTGGCTTGCTTCAAGTCTCTTTGGAATTTAAAAATTTTCATAACCAGGCTCCTATATTCCATATCTTCTTATATCTTACCCTTCTTCATTCACTATATTCTAACTATATTCTTTATGCTATTCTAAAAGAAATATTCTACCTCTGTACTAACTCTTCCCCATTTATATTTCATATAAGTAGAAAATGCTTCATTATTTATGTTTATATTTCCTAGCCCATATTATCAATTGATTGATTGGCTCAATCTGTCTCTCAGCATAACTATATCTATTAGCATGGCCTTTCTCAAGGCCTTTCAATTTTCTAATCTCCTGGTTAAATTAAAAAATAATAATATTGTAAGGGTAACACCCAACATTATTAATCAGCTAAAACCTCATTACCATTTTTTTTTTGTTTTTTTTTTTTTTTTTTTTGTGGAAGGAGCACTGGTTTTGTAGATAAGAGCCCTCACATCTAGCCTTCTTGACAGTCACCTGTCAGGAGAATTATGTCAAAGGATATCACTATATTTCTTTGGGCCTTTGTTTTTCACTTCTTTGAAAAGAGAGAATTCTAAGGTCCTTTTCATATCCAAAATTTCTGTAATTTTGAGCTACTCTTTAATAGCTCAGAAATGGCATACAAGACAAGCATCTTTAGGGGGAAGGCCAGTGAGGAGGAAAATAAATAAAAAGGGAGAAGAGAGGGCCCTGAAAACAAACTTCACACAGTTGCCTAAAATTGGCTGTTGTAATGCTATTAAATAGCAAATACCCACAATTAAATACCCTGCCCTAACACACTGGATTAGACTTAAAGAACTCTGAATTTTAGGGGCAAATTACTAAAATTTGTATTAGTTGATACTGTAATTGTAGATTTTAAGGAAAATTGACCCCACCAATTCTTTTGTACATACAGCTAATGAATTCTTATATGTGAAAATATTTACCAAATAGAGAATTACTTTTTTTCCCCTTTTTTAAGGAAGAATTTGTACTAATCATTTTTAAGTCTTTACAATTCAAATACTGAATTATGAGCATTAAGTAATCTCTAATACATTTCAACATCTTTGATGGAAATCAGCATAGTGTTACTACATGTGTGTTTGTATTATTTGTAATCACCACAGTGATACAAAAAATAGCTGACCACAGTTTCTGACCTCATGAACTAGTACTGACTTAATACACAGTTGTATCCTTGGAAACCTAGAATAATTTAGGAATCCTCTCAATGAGGAAAAAAAAAATGACATCAAGTCTTGTTTATTGTCAATTTAGAACAATTTAACTAAAAAAAGGTTAACTGGAGTCCCAACATGTTATTTTTGGTTTTATCTTACTGTTTATCATAATAAAATAAATATGATATCAAGGTCTATATAGGTACTTGTTAATACTGAATTAAAAATCATTTTTTACTCATGTAATAGTTCATTTGTGTTCGTTTTAATCAGTAAGAAAAAATGCTTAAAGAACTTTGCCCAGTGAATTTAAGTAAACTGGGATTTATTGTTTTTCTTTTTCTTTTTATGATAAAAGGTAAAATACTATTTGGTCCCTTTTCTGATACCTTATTGTAGTATGGGGGCAATTTTGGTTTCTACAAGACTATGAGTACAAACTAGTTTTTATCTAGAGTCTCTTCCTGATCACAATTCATAACTCTATGGTTATAAATCTCTTCACCATTATGAGCTTTACTTCATTCAGGGAGAGGGGGAAGCTAGATGGCACAGTGGTTCGAGCATAAGATACAAAGTTAGGAAGACCTGAGTTCAGATTTATCATCAGAAAATTTCTGTTTGTGTGACCCTGAGCTAGTCACTTAAGCATTGTTTGCCTCAATTTCCTCATCTGTCAAATGGGGATAATTATTGCACTTACCTACCAACATTGTGATTAGGTTCAAATTGTAAAGCAATTAGCACAGTGTCTAGGATATAATAAGCACTTTACAAACTTTAAGTATTATTATTATTATGCAAGGTGGAGATAGTGCCTTATGAGATTTTTGTTAGGCTTAGATTCCATTGTATGTAAAGCACTACATAAAGATCAATTATTATTACCCCATTGGCTGCAATATTATAAATTTCCTAGGCATAATAATTATCAATACCATCTATTATGTCTCAGGTATTGTGCTAGGTTTTGAGGATATGGAGACCAAATTTAAAAAAAAATAAAAAAAAAAATATCTGTTTTCCAGGAGGCTACATTCTGTTGGGGAAAAAGCATGTACTGAATCATGAATGAGTTAAGTATCCACATTAATGAAATCACTTTGTGATATTGGAGTAAATACTGATGGGTAGTCCAAGTACAGTATATAGAATATGGTAGAAGTCTGGTAGCATCTCCCAATGCTATTATACAACTAAAAATTAAAAAAAAATAAAAATAAAAATAAAAAAATAAAAACTTTCACAAGCAACAAATTCTCAGGTGATGCAAAACACATTGGAGAGAGAGAGAGAGTATGTACAAATTATAACATGATTATATAAAAGAAGGGGTATAAAATCAATCTAGGAGATGAAACATATATGCATATGTAATAGCTAGGACTTGCATAATATTTTAAGGTTCGTAGAGTGCTTTACAAGTCTCCAGGATTTGGTGTAGGTCTTCCATGGTGGCAGCATGATATGATGGATCAAGAGTTGAAGTCAAGCACCTGGGACCAAATTCAAATTACTACTTAACGCATTTGGGCAAATCATTTAAATTTCTGCATTTATAAAATGAAGAGGTTAGACTAAAATAATTATTTTCCTGGTCACAATCCTAACACTATGAATAGTTCCTGAAAAACAAACAAACAAACAAAAAAAACCATGAACACTTATTAAAGATTTGAAAGGACTTCTCTCTGCCTGAACCCCTTTTCCATTAGATCACAAATCCAGTAAAGAATACTTGTTTATATTAAATAAGCAAGAGTAGGGAGTGGTAGTGATATAGTAGAAATCTCAAAAGTCATAGAGACCCCGATACTTTTCCAAAAAACCCTAGGCCACCTAGCCTGGGTGAAGATGTAGTCATTTTAGGAATGTTAATATTGGAAGGGATGTGGCACAAATTTGGAGAATGTGTGTGAAAGAAAAAGTGTTGGACTTGGTATTTCTGGTCCATTAAACTTCAAGGATATAAGGATACAAAGAAAATATCCTTCAAACTATCATTTAAAAGTGGACTGCTATTTCACACCTAGACTCAATGAGTACTTCTTAGTTTCATGAAAGAAGAAAAGGGGTAGTTGTTAGTCTCTGTTACCAAACTTTCCATCAATTGTGTTAACATCAATCCCATGATGTCCTTTACTATGCTCCATTAATTATTTTGTACTCCCCAAAACCTTACAAATTTACCTGTTTGCTCCTTGCTCTTTTCTATCTTCCTCTTTTAGAACTCAAACCTATTTTAATTAACATTACAATTATAATAAAACTTTGCTTCTTGGCTTAGAAATTACATAAGCTTCCAAGTTCTTTGGGGACACTTGTACCACTAGTACAGCACCCCAATACATTTTGGGGATGCCCTGTTCCCCTGAACCCCAACAGTATAGGAGGAAGCAAATCTATTCATATTAAGCTGGCAGCAAGGCCTGAAACAGAACAGGAAACTGTGATAAAACTAACTTTCAGAGCTCAGTCTGCCATAGGCTTCCTCCTAGGGGTAGTGTGTATGCTGAGGAATACCTATCAGCTGATGCCAGTGGAAACAACCTAAACAATGAAAATATAATTTATTTTCAAAGAAACCACTTATTTTCATCTTCATGTTTCTGTCCTTTTAGTCCTTTGCAGGAATACTTTGTATTCTGTTATCAACATTAAATAACCAGTGTCCAAGCTTCAGTAGTTTGGGGGTTGTAAGCCCCCTAAAACATAGAGGCATAAGAGGAAATATCTGTATTTTATGTAAATAAATTTATTTCTTTTTTTCTTTTAATTTTTTCCCTTTTTTTCCCTTGTTTTTCTTTCATGTAATTTAACTCAGAAAGTGAAAGTAGACTGGTCATTTCTCTGTCTCTTTCTCTGTCTCTGTCTCTTTCTGTCTTTGCCTCTGCCTCTGTGTCTGTATCTGTGTCTGTGCCTGTCTCTCTATCTCTCTCTCTCTGTCTCTCTCTCCTGACCTCCCTGGTTTCGTTTTGGGTCCCAAATATAATATCATCTTCTACAAGAAGCCCTCCTGAATCTCTCTTAATTCCTGTGCCTTTCCTCTTATATTGTTTCCAATTTATCCTGTACATAACTTGTTTTGAATATATTTGTTCACATGTTGTCTCACTCATCGAATTATAAGCTGTGAAGACTGAGTTAGCACCCTGGATGCCTTAGAATCAGATGGAGTCAGGATAAGCAAAAGCCCTTGGTCTTTATTCTTGGTTTTTAGGGTAGAAGTGAAGGGAATGGACACAAGCTCTCCTATACCTCCCTTCCACAGCAAAAGTGACTCTGGCTTGTCTTACTCCACCCCCTAATCCCTCCTACAATTATCTGTATACACCAAAAGATTGAGCTAGCACAGAATAGTAGGAAGGGCCATTTTCCAAGCATATGATAATAGAGTATTATCCAATGGGTAAATTAGCCCTAAGTGCTCTGCTGTCTGATTCCAGTGCATCTACTAAGAGTTTCAGCTCTTTACAATAAGCCCCTTAAGGTCAGGAATTATCTTGTTTCTCTTTTTGTATCTCTAGTCTTTAGCACAATGCCTGGCACTTAATAAATGTTTATTGATTGACTGATTACAACTAACCAGTCTAATTACAAAGACTTTCAACTGTAGTTACTGAAAAGGTTTAGCCATTGGAGTTGTTTTAGCATCACGTTCACCTGCTTTACTATGTCTAATTGACTGACATCTCTTTCACTTAAAAAATGT